>NC_046231.1:17868131-18168248 GCF_009819885.2 Catharus ustulatus | reverse complement strand
ACCCAGCTGTGTGAACTCCTCAGGGCTCAGCTCCCACTTCTCACAGCCCCAGCTCCAGCAGAAATCCTCATTTTGTCCTGCAATCAATGTTTCCTGCTGATTGTCCTTGCTCTCAACCCATCTGAGGCTGCACCTGAGGCAAACCCTGCCCAGACCCACCACACACTCAAAAACAGGACAAGTAATGAACCTTTCACTGGGAGTGTGTTTTCTCATTTTTTTCTAGAGCTGAGAGCAGGATTATCAGCTCAGTCTCAGTTCATGCCACTTTGCCTCCTGCATTCACAAAGTTCCTGTGATTGGTGTGGGGTCCAAGCAGCAGAATATTTGTGTTGCATCCACAGGAACTTCCACATTTTTTTCTGTTTGTATTGATCCAAACCCCAAAGTTCTTTGCCCTTATTCTGCCCTTCAGCCTACAAGAGTAGCTGCACAAGGTCTTTGTTCCATTGGAGCTCCATAAACCTCTTAAAAAATAATAGCACCGAGCCCTAAAGGTTAATATATTTATTATTTACACACTTAAATTATACATAATATTTAATAAAATTAAAATTGTATGAGCTGTGTGGGACTGGCCATGTTTAAATGAGAGTTTTGCTCTTTCCCTGAGCTGTCTGGAGCACAGAGCCCTTTGCACCATTAGGAATTGTGTGTTTGCACTGATTCCCTGCAGCACCACTTGAACTCTTCAACTCCTCCCCCAAGGATGAAATCCTGTGGCATGGAAACTCCAACGCAATGGTAAGCTCAAATATAGATGTGAAATTAATATCAAAGCAGATCAGGGAGTATTTGCTCAGCTGTTGTCATTTTGCAGGAGGTGCAAAGCAATCAGCTTCATTTTGGGAAGGCTGTTTCATTTAGCAAGCAGCTTGATGGAGACAGATGCAAATGCAGCTCTGGCTGTTTGAAATGGTGGCGGATCATGATTCTTTTAATCTGAGGCCTCATTTCAAATGACTGCAGGAAATGGAATAGTTGCTGGGGGAAAAGTAGTGGGCTGTGTGGACAAAGCATTTGCCTGGGGAGACAAAAAGCTTTCAAAGAAAGAAAAGAAAAAAGAACAGAAAAACAGAAAAAAAAAGAAAAACAGAAAAAAGGAAGAATTAAAAAAATCCTGGCACCTCAGTAGCACCTAAGATCATCCAATATTTTTTCCAACAAAGCAGGGGTAATGATTCCCAGCACTGTTGACTCAAACCATCATAAAAGATGCTTTTAGTGCATTGTAAAAACAAAATCAGCTTTTCCAGTTCCTTGCAGAAACAAGTGCCAGCCTTGGAGCACAGCAAATTCCCTTTTCCTCAAACCTGGCTGGAGTGTGGCACAGCCCCCTGCTCACAGCACCAGGGGTGTTCAGAGGAGCTCATTGCTCACAGGAGGATTTCTCCTTTTCCCTGGGATAGAAAAGGAAGGGCCAAGAAGGTTTAGAATTCATCTGTGCCCTGCAGCACCAGGAGGGACAGCCAGGGGAGGATGATGATGATGGATGATGATGATGATGATGATGATGCCTTCTCCAAGGCTGCCTAAAAACGAAGCCAGGCAGAGTTAAGGGAGTAAAAACTGGATTTATTGAAGGGACTTCGGGTGCATTTTGGGCAGATGAAACCCTCCAGGGGCTACACCCAAAAATGGATGACAGGTCATGGGTTTTCAAACTTTTATAAGTTTGGTTCATTTGTACATTGGGGGTTAATCTTCCAATTACAGCTGCAGGTAATGAAGTAATTTACCCCAAGTTTGCTCCCCCAACTCACTTTTGTTTGCATTTTTGGAGCCTGTGGCAATGAGGTGTCCTTGATTCCCAGCCTGGAGAGGAATTATTGTGTCTGACCAAAGTGGGAGAACTGCAGCTCACACTCTGTGTGGAGTTTGGAGTTACACACTAAAGAATTGCAGGATTACAAACATATATGAAAATATGTATGAAAAATTGCAAGCTAAAATCTTAAGGCATCAAGGAGGGGTTAATTGTGGGAGGAGGGGTTATTGTGGGAGCTGAGAGCTGGAGGCAGGAGCACAGAGCTGCACTTCCCAGCAGATGGCTCCGTGGTATTCCAGACCTGGCGTGGTCTCCACCAAACCTTTTCACTCCGAGCTTTGCCTCTTCATTCAGGCACTGCTGTCACACCGAGGTCTTTTTTATTTTATTTTTATTTTATTGATTACTGCTTTTCACCAGAAAATTCCACAGTGGGATCCCAGGGCAGGGAATATCCAGCCCTGATTCAGCCCTACTGAATTATTGGCTGCACATCTCACCAGATAAAATTTAACAAAGCCAATTAAAGGCTTCAGCATAACACAAGGACACTTCACAAATGGTATTCCCAGATCCTGAAGTTTTGTTGTTTGGGCTTTTAAAATTTATTTTATTTTATTTTACAGAGGACAATATGGGCTTGATGAGTCTTGTTATTTTGCCTATAAAGAGAGGTCTTAAATGCTTACAAAAGCCTGCCAAGTGCAGCCATTCAGTTCTACACCACAGAACCAGATGAGTTTTGCTCGAGTTATAAAATGCATTAATTCAAGATTATACCCCTGTATGCTGTGGAGCATATGTAGGTACAGCACAAAGCTGACAATTTGTCAGGCCCTTTTCCAAGCCCTTCTCATGAAGAATGAAGCCCCATTTGGATCAATTACAAGTGAATAGGCACTGCACACTGAAAATCATGCCTTTGTTGCTTAACAGTGCAAAATATTGTTGGTATCATTATTTTTGTGCAGTCCTCTTGCCCTGTGGCGTGGATCCAAATGTGATTCCAGCTCCACCTGGCTCTAACCCAAGCCCAGTCCTCAGCAGGCCCTCAGGATCTGATTCTCTCATCCAGCTCTGACCAGTGGCTGTGGTTTTGGTTCAGCACAGGCTGCTACGTGCAGGGAAACCCAAACCTTTCCCAGTGTCCTGGTGTTCTCCAAGGAGTGGCCACATCTCCTGTGCCACACCAGCTCTTCATCAGTTTCTCCTTTCTATTTGATGATTTAATGCTTTAAAGTTCTGTATTCCTGAGTGTCTTCATGTGACACTTTTCTCCACTTTGGCCCTTGGTTTTTTATTTTTTATTTTTTATTTTTTTATTTTTATTTTTAATCTCTGATTCACACAAGCAGCCAGCTTTCTCAGAAATAACTTGCCTCTTCATGCTACACACAACATAAACAATGGCTAAAATATGCAGATCAGGAAAACTAATGATGTGTATGCTACAATGTTTTAAATGTCTTAATTTAGTTTATAGGCACTCAAAAAAAAAAAAAAACCACAACCCACTTAGGGAACCAAGCATCAATAACGTGAGTCTGCTCTAGCTGAGTAATCACTCTTGGTGATGAATTCTTAAATATTAATTTGCTGGATGCTATTCATCATGTGCAACAGTGAAGGCAAGGCAAAATCAAGGCTACAAAAGGAGAAAGAGTTGGGTTTTTTTCAGCCAAGGTGCAGAATTGCCATTCTTTAGGCTGGCATGGCTCTTGCTGCCATCCATGGATCTGTGCTGGCAGGGCAAGGCTGAGGTGACATCCCTGTGTCCCTGTCCCCAGGTTTATCAGCCTGTCCCTCCATCACTGCAGTTCCTTGAGAGGTGGCCAAAGAAATGCTGAGGGGTTGAAATTTGGAATTTTGAAGGAAGTGCAGCTCCTGTTGGTGGAGGGCTCAGGGAATATCTCAGCAGACAGCTCCTCTGTGAGCAGGGAGGGTTTGCAAAGTGCCCCAGATCAGATCAGATCAGATCAGAGGATCAGACCCAGCTGAATTCAGCTGGGGGAGGGCAGGCACTAAAGATATTTCAGCTGCAGCCCTATACCACATCCCTGTCTCATAGACTGGAGGAAAAAACAAAACATTTAACACTGACCCCTGAAATGTCATCTTTAAAATGGATCTAAGGTGATTCCTCATGTTTTCCTCTAGGAAATCTTCACTCCTTGGACTTCATCCCTTCCTCATCCTATGAGAGGCAAATCAGCACCTGAGACAGGGGCAGGAGGGAAAATGGCTTTATTTCATACACCCTGAAAATAAAAGGAATTGATTTGGGGAATTCTCTCCTGTGTGAGCAGTATTGGTTGGGTGGGGGGTGTTTTAATGCACAGCTGCTTTCTGCTGCTGTGGTTATGGTCGTGCTGTGGTCCCTGGGTTTGCAGATCTCTGACTTGAGGGGCAGGGAAGTGTCAGGCCTGTGGAAATTTTTTATTCTGCTATTAGGAAGTTTCCTACAAGTACCCCAGTGTGCTTAATAGGCAATGCCAGTACACACTGGGGTGGAAAATATAAAGAATCTGCTTTTTGCAGAATTGGTGTGGGATTATTGAGATTATTGAGAAGTGAATTCAGCCACTCAGGGCTTGATTAAGTGACAAGTCTCCACAGAGCCTGTGATGTTACAATGCTTAGTGGCAGAAATAGGAATAAAAATCACTGCCTTTTCATTGTCTTCCTGTTCAAATGTGTCCATTTGACAGGAGAGGCATCAGGTGGGAATTTTGTTCATTTGGAAAGCAGTGGGCATCCAAAACTCAGCTCACTCATTTTCTGTCTTTCCAAGGATTTAGTCAGTAGTGAATAGGGATAATTCCAGCTACCTTCTCCTGGGAGTTCTGTGCAGTGCAGGAGTTTTCAGGGTCCTTCACAGCTTTCCTGCAGAGTTTTCCATGTTATTATCATCCATATTATTATCATTATCCTATGCCATATTCCATCCATAATTTGGTTCCTAAGCCAAGCTGTGAATCCATGGTGTGTGTTTGCAGCTCTGAGGTTTGGCTCTCCTCCCCTTTGGCTGCTGGGATGACAAAACTCCAGGTAAAATATGGAGAAGTTTCTCCACACAGGCTCAGTTTTCACATCTGTGCCTTTTCTCAGTTGTGCATTCCCATCCCCAGCCAGTGAGAGCATCCAAGGTCTGGGTGTCTGGGTTACAATACAGAGTGTGATATATCACCATCTGTTGAGGGTGGGGCAGTGATCCTGATCTCCTCAGGAGATATTCTGCTAATGGGCCATCCATTGAAACCAGGCAGGGCATTGTTCTTTATCTTTTCACAGCCCATCCTTCCTCCAGCCAGTCATTTTCTGCTCATGGCCATTGAGTCCCACTGTGGCACTGATAAAATTACTGCATCCCATTGGGAGTTGCTGCAGCCAGGGGGAAGAGCCCAACATTTCTTACCAAGATAAAAACAGAGGTTTTGGGACACTAAGGGAGCCCCTTTCTCCACTGGACTCCAGAGGAAAACCGGATTTCTCCACATCACCACTGGAGCTCCGGAGGGAAATGCACCTTGTACAGGAGCACTGCTCCAACTGAGCCACATCTGTCACTGCAGGAGGATGCAGCCACCATGGAATGGGACTGCTGCCAACACCCTGCCTGACGGGTGTCAGGTTGTACTCTGACTGTGTCAGGGTTTGGGGTTTGTTCTTTGTAGTGCTGTATTTCTATTTTAATTTCCCTAGTAAGAACTGTTATTCCTAATTCCCAATCTTTGCCTGAAAACCCCTTGATTTCAAAATTATAATAATTTGGAGGGAGGGGGTTTACATTCTCCATTTCAAAGAGAAGCTCCTGCCTTTCTCAGCAGACACTTGTCCTCCAAACCAGGAGGGCCACAAACCCCTTCTTCTGTTAAGGAGCTGCTGATGGAGAAGAAATCACATTCTGAATCATCAGTTCCTCCAAGAGCAGTCTCTTAGGAGCAAAGATTGCAAAATGAGCAGCACACCCAGACCTTTCACACTCTGTGCTCTTTGGGAACCACGTTTTCCAATCCTGCATCACCCCTTGGTGAGCTGTTTACTTTTTTTTAGCACAAATTTTTTAAATGATACTTAATCACACCAAAGAGCTTTCTTTTCCTCAGACAAATTGTGTATTTACATACAATTCTCTAATTGCTTGCAACATGTTGTCTTCCAAGTGTAACACCTGCTTGGGGAGGCTGCTAATTTAGATATAACAAGATAAATGGTGGAGTTCTGTGTTTTGTAAAGAAGGCAGAAGAAAAGTAATTTTAAAAATATAATTAATTAAAATTACATAATAATAGGCATAATTTTTTTTTTCATTTTCCATAGCAGCTTTCATAGAAAATTATTTATTCTCCTACTGAAGAAATGAAAATTTCTGTGAAATTTAGCCTCATTATGGGACAGAAATGAGAAAGAAAAATCATGCCTCCTTGTTTAAAAATTAAGAACCTTTAAAGACTTGCAGTTTTAGAGCCAAAGCAGAGCTATTCCTGAGCACAGGGAATCAGGGAGGAAGAGCTCTTCTCTCACTCTCCCTTTGCATCCTCCAGCCTTTCTGCCCACCAGAGCTGTGATGGAGCTCACCGAGTTCTCCATCTCTGCTTTCTGCTTTCTTTCCCTTTCCCAGCCCTCACTGCAAATCTCCAAAGCCTTTTCCTTCCACCTGAGCCCCCTGCATGGTGCAGTGGGCAGTAAATGTTCTCTGAGGCTGCAGAGGCAAGGCAGAGCTGTGCCTGTCCTCGTGAAATCTTGCAATTCAGAGCTGCTTCTTATTGGCAAAAGTGGGTTTCTATTGCCCTTGTTCTGCTCATCTCGTTCTGCTCTGTGCATCATAAACTAAAGGGAATATTTGGTTCTGGTTGCAAAAATGTTGGTGGAGATGAAGCACAGGGAAATGGCCTGAGCTGAGAAAATCATTTTGATTTTCACTCACCACGTCTTGTTTATTGTCTGAGAGTGTTTGCAGGAAATAACAGTGTAGGGATGTTGTGTCATTTTTTTTATTCCTACCATTCAATTTCATTTGTGGCTTTTCTTCCTCCCTGGGATGTGACTTTTCTGAGTATCTAGATGTGCTTCACAAATCACTGTTCTCTCAAGCTTGTATGTATTAAATTTAGTTTGTCTCCTTTTTTCAAATGGAGGGAAAGCAGGATTCCACTCTGTCCAGGTGGATGGGTTCTTACCTCCAAGCTTAGTTTTGGTCCATTCCCCATTTGGAAAGCCAGTTTGCTATGGCTGCAGAAATGTTTTTCCCTGTTTGCCTGTGGTCTCATTATCTGTTCTTCCCGTCCTCAGGAGCCACAGATTCTTTGCTGTGCTGTAAATCTCATCCTTAACCCCCAGAGCATTCCCAGCTGTGCCCATCCCCTCGCACACCTCACCTGAGCTGCTTTTAAAGGAAATGTGTCCAAACCTGACACCCAAACTCAGCCTGCACAGAAAGGGGTTAACTGATCTTGTGGACTCAATTATGAGTCTGAACTCAGATCTTGTGTTTTCAGCATTTGCTTCCACCAGGGATAATTCCTGTGCCTGTAAGGATGGCTCTGAAAATTCACTGCAGTGCTGTGACAAATTGTAGTTATGCCACACAATGCAGGGCTCTGATTGTATTTACAGAGTATTTACAGAATTGTGTAAAGTCACTTTATTTATTTATTTATTTATTTAATTTATTTATTTATTTATTTATTTATTTTCCCCGAGGAAGAGATTTAATTTTACGTCTGGGTCTGGCTAAATCCCTGGTGAATACATTTGGAAGGTGCAGGAGGGGGCTGTGGAATAACAGAGAACTTTTTCTTCATTCTGTGCTGTGAGCAAGCACACAGCTTTGCCACCTGCAGCTGTTTGCAAGGAAAGGAGATGAGCTCTGTTCTCTGTCCTAGTGCAGGCACAGGTGCCCACTGGCTGGGAAGTGTTGTTGCCACTGGCAGGGCTGTTCTAGCCCAGCACAGAAGCCAAAGGGCTCTGTCTGAAATTGCCCTTTGCTCTGCTCTGGGCACCTGGCTGTTAACAGGGAGACATTTTCTGTGTTAATGCTCCTGCTTTGGCAGTGAATGTGGTTCAAAGTTCATTCAATTCATTTAAACAAGGCCTTGAACTCCCTTTTAGGGAAGACACAGAGCTCCATTTTCAAGGCTCACCAGGCTCCCTCCATCCTCACCCATCTTCTGGTCTCTTACCTACATTGTTTAGAATAAGAGAGTGGTTTGGGCTGGAAGAGATTTTTAATGTCCCAACCCCCTGTAATCAGCTTGGAAATCTTCAGCAGGGTCAGAGCCAGCCTGAGCTGGAGTGTTCCAGGGGCATCCATCCCTCTCTGTCCCACCCCCACAAAAAATTTCATCCTTACACCCAGTCAGCACAACCTGTTGGAGTTTGCTGTGGAAAAATGCAACACTGCTGAAATTAAAATATTTTTTTTTGGGAGTGTATTTGCTAGTTTTGGCAGGAAGCATTTCAGATGTGAAGCTGAATTTCACTGCTGTGTTCTGGCTATAGAGAAAAGAAGCAAGGCAGGGATCACTCTGATTCCTCTGGCTGGAGGGGCAGGAGGTTTCCACTCTGACAGGACACAAAGTTTTATTCATCAGTGGTTAATTATAAGCATATTCATAGACCAGAATAACTTTTCCTCCTTTTTGTTACCTGCAAGATTCTAAATATTTTAAATTACTTTGTGATTCCTGCCCTCTATCTTACTCCAGAAGTCTTGGACTCTTGCTACTGTTATTTTTTTTAAGTTCTGGGTTATTTACTGAATTCAGCTCTGAAAGTGAGATTTTAGAAGTTCTTACAACTCTTCTCATACTGTCATTAAATCTGGAGAAAGGTGACTATCATTTCATCTGCTGCTCTTTTAGTTTTATTGTTGGCTTCTGAGCAGGACTGAAGAGAGAAGCAAACAGAAAATAAGTGAGAATCCCCTGCAGGTGAGTGGCTGTGCAGGCCAGAGGTGGCACAACTGGGAAGCAGGAGTCAGCAAAATAAGAAAACCTGGCTGAGACAAGAGAAAAAAAAACACCAGCCATGCAAATCAGGACAGATATGCAGGGGAAAAAACACATTGAGGCCCTGGAGTTAACAGGGACTCAGAAAAATCAAGTTATCATTGGGTTGGAAACCCCATCAAATTCACTTGGCAGAAGGAATTTATTCAGCTCCAGCTTCAGAAAATCCCACCAAGGATCCCTTCTGCCTGTGGATGCTCTGCATTATTTCCTAGCACACATTTTTGGGATGGCAGGTGCTGCAGAGCAGATGGCTTCTGTGTGACTCAGGAGCCCCTCTTGTGTGCTCACTGAGACTCTGACAATGCTGAGGGCTTGGGGAAGGCTGCTTGTGCTGTGCAGGGAGCATTTCAAACACAACATCTGCATTGTTTGCATTGCTCACTGGCTGGTTCAGCTGGCTTGCTGCTTCCTGCTTTTATTCCCATAAAACCACTTAATATAATTGTGGGGACTGAGCCATGGCAAAGTGAGCTGTGGCTGAGTGTGCTGCTGACACCACTGCCCAGCTTTGGCACAAATTCATCAGCTCAGAATGCACAGGCCTCAGGCAGCAATCAGTGCTTCACTAATACTCCATAAAGCCCCACATCTTACATTTCCATAAGTGATTAAAACTTCTGCTAGATCAGAATTTGGACCAACAATGCTGCTCAGGGCATTTGTCAGCACTGCCTGGGCACTGCTGGAGCTCACACAGGGCTCAAGGAACTGCAGCAAAACAGAGACACTAAGCAGGAACTCTTGCCTGCAGTGAGGGGATTCTGCTCCAGGTTTCACTGGGTTTTGTTGTTCTTTTTTATTTTTTTTTAAATTTGTTTCTTCTTTTAGGGATGACAGTGATTGTAAAATCAATCAACCCCCTCGTCAGCTGTACCCATTTCTGGGCTCTGAGACTCTTAGAGTTTAGTTACTCAGAACAGTTCTTTTGGAAAACAATTCTGTGGTTATTTCAGTGATTTAAACGTGTGTGGGAAATGGCTGCAGTGCTCCTGACCCAGAGATATCTGTGACTCAGACCTTCCCATTTCTGATGTGATCATCGTGGCCTCGTGCCCCTGGGGGCTGGATGACCCAGCTGGGATGGATCACACAATTTTGGGACATTACCAAATCCATGCCAACAGAACTACAGCTCTTTGCACAAATTTCAGCAGGATTTGGATCAGCTCCTCAAGAGAAAAGTTTATCTGCAGTGTCCCCATCTCCCACACCGTGCAGCATCCCTTGGAAATATTTGTAAACACTTCAGCACTTTCATTGCTATGCTGCCTGTCCACACAGAAATCCATTCTGATTTCCCATTTCTGCAGGGATGTTTATCTTCTTTCAGCTGTCTTGGCCTTCAGGAAATTGAAACAGAAGGGCTCAGACCCCCTGCCAGAGATTTTGTTTCACAGTGCTCTGGTGCTCTTTATGGCTGAATGATGAATACCAATTTAATTATACTTGGGAGCCCTGGCTGAGTTTTCTTTTGTTAAGTCAGAAGTGTGGAAATGAGTTCCAGCTACTGTTAAAAAATTGTTACAGTACTGCCATAAAATACAGAATTTCCACTGTACATGGCTTGTTCTACAGCCCTTCTAAATTGAACTGAATTAAGCTGCATGTCTCCTCGAGTGTCAGAGATATAAAAGTGCTCCAGTCACATGTGGGATGTGGTAATGCATTAAATCAGGAGATTGGCAATACCTCTGCACCATGTCCTGAGGTGCCCTTTGCTGCAGCTCCTTTCAAATGAGTGTGGATGGCTGCAGGTGTAATAAATACATCTCTATATTCAGCACATTTATTATGGAATGGAAGCAGGGGTGCACCATAATTTTGCTGCTTTAAGTCTTGTGAGCAATGTTTGTGAGCAGGGATGGATAAATGAGTGTGATCACTGTGAATTTGCTTTATTGGACAGACTTTGTTTGAATTTTGTCTTTCTGTGGAAATATTACAGACAACATTGCTTCTGAAATAAGCTGGTGCACTTCCAGAGATTTCACTGAAGTTTTCCCTTAACATTGGCAGAAAATTTGAACTTGTTTTAGGAAAAGACAAACAGCAGAGCAAAACCTGTAAGTACCTTAAAATTCCTTTAAATTCTCAGTGACCACCGTGGGCACTTCATGAAGCACTAGCATTATTCATAATATCTGCTTTTGAGTATTTTTCTCTCTCTTATTGCTGCTTCTTTCCCCACACCCCTTAAAATTTCCCAAGCAACGCTGGTATTGAAATGGTATTTCCTAATCTATGTGCTCTGGCTGACAAAATGTCAGATTGCTAAACAAAAAAGAACAAAAAGAGGAAATTTATTTATTTCTCCCTGCAGAAGTGGGAGGAGATGAAAAGCCCCATTGTCAGCCACCTCTCAGGGTAGGCAATTAAGTAGCAGCAGTGCACTATTCACATTCAGAGCATAATTCAATAAATACATACTGCATGCTCACATTCCACAACTGGTAATTACACACAGATGCAATCAACAGGTCTTTTCCAACATTTTTACAAAACTCATTGAACTGCTAAGAAACCTTGAAGGGGAGCACCCCACACACTCTCTGCTCTAACTCTAACCCCGAAATAAATTAATAAATGGAACAAAAATAGCAAAACAAAACAAAAAAACCCACGAAACCAAAAAACCACAAAACCACAAAAAAAAACAAAAAACCCAAAAAACGAACAAGAAAAAAACCCCAACAAAACAACAACAATAATGAAGAAAACCAACCAAAAAAACCCCAAAAAACCACCAAAAACCCAAAGAAAACCCCAAAAAAACCCAGAAAAAAATCTAAGGAGAGAATTAAAATTTCAGCATGACTTCCATTATAGGCAGTTCCTCAGCTGTCACCTGTTAAAGCAGTGCCCATCACTTCCCACAGGGATGGGGGAATGTTTGGGGTCACTGTGATGCAGAGGTGTGGGGCAGAGCATCCCTGAGCCCCACTCACAGCACCAGGGGATGAAGGTGCTGAGGAGGAGGAGACATGCAAAAAGAGGTTTTTCCTTCCTCCTCCGCTTGGCTTCAAAGGTGTCACTCAGAAATGAAATTATTTGCTTGAAGTGTGGGAGCAGCAACGCCTGTGCAAACCAAAATATTATTTTCATGTGTTTTAACAGCTGTTGAAACACACCCAGCACTTGTGGTTCCAGCCACAGTTTTCCCTCTGCGCTCTCAGACAGCATCAAACATGAAATTGTGATTACAAGA
This sequence comes from Catharus ustulatus, assembly GCF_009819885.2. NCBI lineage: Eukaryota > Metazoa > Chordata > Aves > Passeriformes > Turdidae > Catharus > Catharus ustulatus. Next base: position 18,156,262 of record NC_046231.1, on the reverse strand, counting down.
TGTGCTGTTTGCTTCTCTGAGTGGTGCAGAGCTCTCTAATCCCTCATGATCAGGAGAAAATGAAAGATCCAAGAAGTCCTGGTGACCCTGAGCAGACGGTGAGGGAATGATCTGGGGGGAATTCATGTTTTGCTATGGTTTTCCTTCCCATAGTTCTGAAAGTTAGCTCCAAAGAGAGCAGGGAATTTTCTCACCCTCCACTTCATTTGCTGCAAAATTGATAAAAAGTTGTAGCTAATGGGAGCCCGTGGAACACAGATGGATGAGGCACTGGGAGAGGCATCAGGAGCTCTAACACTGATTTATGGCACAAGTGGCTTGGGGCCACCTGCACTAAACCACTTGAGCATTGTTCACAATCTTTAAATTACATCCCCAAAGTATTCCAGCTGAGTGCTGGAGTCACCAGGCTGTGCTTGCTGCTGCTCCCATTCCTCACTGCATCTTCAATTCCTCTCTGAAATCCACATTTCCAGACCTTTCTGGGATACAGCTTTTCCAGGAAAACTCACTGGACCACATCTTTAGGAGAAAAGCCCTTGGGGTGATCAACTGGAATGTTGATGGACAATTTATTTCTGCACCTGGATGTGCTGAGCTGGGAGTGGGAGCTGCTCCTAGGCCAGGGACTGGAAATTTTATTTTTCCCAAACTATAGGTAAGGATGGTGTTAGAAAATCATGGGAAGATGGGGCATAAGGTATCCCACAGGGATAAGCTGGTAGCAATCTAGGGATGAGCAGAATTATCTGCAAGGCAGAGGAAAAGGGACCAGGTTGCACCAAGGTAAAAATTGTGCTGAATGCTGTGTTAGTAATTGTGTGTAAATTGTTCTGCCTGAACTAGGAGCAAGAAATGTGCTCCTCTCAAAAAAGAGATGATTCTGCACCATATGCTATGAAATGGAATTTTCAGGCTCTCAGTGAAATTTGGAGTAAAAGCTGCATTACCTCTGTGAAGGATGGTCCTAAAGGACAGCAGGAGGGAGCAGGAGTGCACTTTGCACTCACAGCCTGATCCAGCTTCATTTCATAATCTCCTATAATTGGAGGTCGTTTTTCCTCCACGTCCTGAGCGCTCATTTACCTTTGGAAAGGATTTTGTGCTCAATGGGTGGAAGGTGTTCATTGAGCACCAAGCATCACTTTGTTTAGCTGATGATTGAGCTGAGGGCCTTGCAGAGCTTTATAGCAGAGCATAAACCAAGGCAGAGAGAGAGAAACAATCCTTCAGTTCGAGCAGAAATGGAGAATGGAGAAATGGAGAGAGCTCTGCTCTGAGTCACTGCAGCTCCAGGGAACGCGCCTCATTTCCCACCTCTGCCACCAGAGCAAGGACTGATGTTGTTTTCTTCACATCTCAAATACACCAGCCTCAGAGCCTGCTTCATCCCAACCATCCCAAGGTGTTTTGAGGCTTTGTGGGGGAATCCTTCCCCTGGCACAGCTCACTGTGGGATGGCTCACTGTGAGCAGAATGAGCAGAGCCCTTCTGGGCTGTCTGAGCTGGGGGGGTGCCCCAAACCTCAGTACCAAGGGCAAAACTGTGCCCATGGTTCAAAAGCACCAGGTGAGGAGCTCTTCAGTGCCCTCTGAAGATGCCTTTGCAGGTGTGACAGGGGTTTGTTTCTGGGAGATACCCACCAGCCCAGCCAGGGAGGTGTGGAACTGCAAGGTGTGATTTCACACTGGAGCACTGTAGGGCAAGGACAGCTCCCACTGCTCTGAATTGCTACAACCCAGGCCCCAGATTTTTTTTCCCCCAAAAATTCAGTTTCTGAGCTGAGCAGTGACCCTGCTCTCCTCACCCTTTGAGCTGCCAGCCTTTAATTGAGTGCAGCTCATCTCTGCTGTCCCATCTGCACATTGATCCAGCACGCTCAAGTTTCCTCCTTCCACTTTGTTTCCCTGCAAGCAGCCAGCCATAAGCTCATTGATTCACACAGACTCTTTCAAGGAACCCCCCACCTCTGCTGTCTCTATATTCCAGCAAACACCAGGGTCAGTAGTTTTCCACATTTCCCCTCATCTCTGCTCAGCTTCTTCCAGCCTGGGCCAATTTTTCATTAAGGAGAGCTCAGCAGTAGAAAGAACACACCAGGCAGCAAAAGCAGAGTGGTTTTTTTCCCATTTCCCACTGCCATATGATTTTTTATTTTGGAATATAAGCACAACATGTGGTGTGCTCTTCTTCAAGCCACTGAATTGGTGACTCTGTTTTTGTCACCAGCAATCATGGATGGGGAAAGGCAATCTCTCCCAGTACTGATCCTCCCTAGGCAAAGGTAATGGAAGCCTGGAAGATTATTCATCCCCTTCTACTCAGACAGTCTCACATGGTGAATTTTATTTTTATTAGCAAAAATATTTAAAATTTGCACCATCAGGAGGCTGTCTAAGCACTGCAGTTTATTTCATGCCTCTAAATCAGAGCTGTGTTAATCAAAATATTTGCCTTGGAACTGAACAACCACTTTGCTGGTTAACCTGGGTGTTCCCTGAAATGCTCATGAAAAGTAGAGCCCCAGGGTTTGATTTGCTCCTGCAGACTTTTATTCTTCCCTGTGTGAGGAAGGCAAATGCTAATCCTGAACTGGGGACATTTCTTTCAGTAATCAAGTGCCTTATTTGCAATCAGTGGGCTGGAGCTTGGAGAGGCTCTGGCCAGGTGATCAGAGGGAATTGCTCCCCCAGCAGCGCTGGGATTTTGTCTGAGAGGCACCAGCCTGGCCTCTTGTGATCCTCTGCCCACATCCCTGCTCCTGCTGGGGGTTCAGAGAGCTTAATTTAGTCCTGGGTCTGAAATGTCAGGGGAATTCTGGTTCCTTCCAGCAGTGCTGAGACACAGAACAAAAATCACTCTGCACTTGGTGAGTGGCCACCCTGTCTGTGGCAAAGGATGGAGACACATCTGGAGGGTGAAGCACTGAATTAATCCCATTTTGGGAATGCACAGCTGCACCAGCCTGAAAATCCTAATTTCAATCCAGGGGTTTCAAATCAGCCCTCACACACCCTGCTCAGGGAGAACACCCTGCCAGGAGGAGATGCTGCCATGGGAACAGCTAAAGGAGCCCTTTAATATTCTGTGCATTGAGCAGGCTTGCTATCAATATGCTTTTGGGATGGCAGCATTGCTGAGTTTAATGATTAAAGATGCAAAAGTGCAGTTTGGTTCTGTACTTCCCAATGAAAATTAGACCCTCCAGAGATTATGGATAAATGACTACATATCCCAGAAAGTAATTTGAGCAAGTTCCAGATCACTGACCAGAAGAAAATTCAACTGCTGAACACAAAGACATGTTTGCAGCCATGAACACTATCTGACAGGGTAACTAGATTATGTCAGATTCTGCTTACAGGCAACCAAAAATAAATAAACCTGAAAAATTACTTCCCACTGTATGACTGTAGGTGGTGAAAAATACCACTCATGAAGAATTATGATCCAAACCAGAATTACCTTTATGTTCCTAATCTGCTCTCAAGGCTTTTTTTTTTTTCTTTAAAATAAAAATAACAATAATAATAATAAAAAAAGCGACAACCTTAATATTTCTTACATGTCAGCTCAGACCCCCTTGGGTTAATGCATTCCACAGTCTTGTTGTTTACTTCTCATTAAGCTAAATGTTTTATGCAAATCATCTGACATGAAGCCAGACGACCAATCTAGAAAGGCTGTAATTCCATCTGATGAGTTCATTCAACTGAAATCTGTACTTAATTTCCATAATTATACTACCCTATTCTCATAATGTGAACTGATTGCTGCAAAAACACAAAATAACCAAAATGCATTCAGATTTAAAATATGAAAATGATATGTCCCTTTGGGCACAAGAGTTATGTTTTACAAACAGTTTCTCTATTTTCTTTATTTTCTCCAACAAAATATCTCTTTATTTAAGGCTTTGCCAGCCTCATTTAAAGACTATTAAGATGATAAGAGCTATTTCTAATGCAGTGTTGCCTTGCTAGGGAAAAAAAAAAAGAAAATGAAAAATAAGAAAAAAGCAGAGAAAAGAGAAGAAAATTGAGGGGAAAAAAACACACCAGGGCATTAATAATGATATTAATGCATTATGCTCAAAAGCCTGAAGATTGCTGTCTTGTCATGGAGCTTAAACTCAGAACAAACTGGCTGTGTTCCTGCTGACAAGTCTAAATATTTTTTTAATTATAGAATCAGACAAATGAAGTTGCTGCTGCACCAGGAGGAGAAGAGCAAGCATGGCTTGGCTTGGAGGAGCTGCCAAGGGCTGGGCTTTGCCTGGGGAACTCAAACCTTCCAGAAGCCAGGCTCAAATATCTCCTCTGGCTGCAAGAAAGCTGTGCTCCAGCTTTGGGTTGGGTTTATGGAGGTATTTGAAGGAATCTGGTTTGTAAATCAGTGAATTTTCAGCATGCCCCTTCTAAGTGACAACCCTGAAAACTACATCACCAGAACACCAGTTTGTTTTTTTTTTTTTTTTTTTTTTTTTGTTTTCCTTCTGTCTATTTGTATACCACAGTTGTCTTATGGATAAACAACTCAAAAAGTGTATTTAAATGAGCAACACTCAGACACCTGATGGGAAGGGCAGGGTGCAGAAGAGGTCTTTGAAGAGGTTAAACAACATGAACCTGATGGTGTCACCAACCTCTCCCTCTCACCTGCAGAAAGGTGCTATGATATTCAGAAATGTGCATTTCCATGCACAAAAAAAGTGCATTTTATTATTTTTCTGTCTCTTTCATAGAACAAACCAAATATTTCCTTGGGTTACTCAGAAAAGCAGTGGCTATTTTTATGTAAAAGTCACTGATCCCTCCCTCAGGTTGACCCAAGAATTGCAGTTTCCTTCTCCAGTGTCAAGGGGGTGCTTGAATATATCCAAATATTTCCCAGTTTGTGACCACCCGTTTGTCAGTCCCCATGGACTTGTGTACCAGATGAATTTTTGGATCCAGGTGCACAGCCCTGCCTGGTGACTCTGTAGGAAGCAATGCTGCAGCAATCCAGCTCTGCTGTTGATAATTGCAACTCTGCTTTGAAACCCTCCCTCCTCCTCTGTGGGGGCAAAAAGGCAAAACTGCCGAGGTTTTAGCTCTGTTGTGTTTTTAATCATTCTTGTCTCAGGCGTTTCTGAGCTTTGCTGGGTGGTGGCTGATTTCAGGCTTTGCCTGAACTCCGCTCTTAACTGGCAAGGAGCTGAAAAATGCAGCTCAATTCTTTTTAAACCTTCTAGAGACAGTTCTGTGTGATGGATGGTGAAACCAGTTCTGTGTGCCACACTGCTGTGGGCCTGGGCAATGATACTGCTGCAGGAATTCTACAGAATGCAGATATTCTGCTCTTAACGTGATACCTTTCTGGGGGAAAAATAAAAAAAAAATAATAAAAAGAGAGCAGATCACATTTTAGCTTTGTAATAAAAATAAGAAGTAATCCTGTTAAATTCAAGCTCATCCAGCTAAATCGCTTGAGCTTTCTCATATCCCTGCTTTAAATATCCTCAGCTGACTTTGTTGAGAAGAGAAACAGCAGCTGCTTGGTGGGGAGAGGGGTGGGAGATCCAGAATTACACCCCTGGGCCAGAGAGAACTTCTTGGAATCTGGGAATCTCCTAAAGAACTGGGAATTGTGCAAACTTGGGAATTGTGTGAAGTTGCCCAATCTCCTCTCCATGGTGTGCTGTGTTTGAGCCCCTTGCTGGGACACTCAGAAGGAAGAGTGCCACTTATAATTGCCACTATCACTTCCTGGAGCAACTGGTTATTCTGGAAGGATGAATTCTCATTTATTTAATTAGTTTAATGGCCTGGAAGTGTCTAAACCCAAAAAGCTCCTTCCAGCTAACTGGAAAGCTCTCTGTGCTGAAAACAAAGGTTGCTCGTAGCCTCACGGATTATTAAGTTTATATTTTTTTAAATCAGAACTCAGGAAAAAAAATATTATTCCATAAGCCAAGTCATAGGGATTTTACAGTGAGAGAAGTCCCTTTAAGAAACTAAATTGCATTTTGCTTGTCTGCAGGAAAGGCTAATGAGGCCAATTTGGAAGGATGTCATTTGTTCTGAAAAGTGTTGGCCATTGTAGATTCCTTCATCTGTTGGAGAGAATGACCTAATTTTACTCCAGATGAGCCTGCTTTGGATCCAGCAGTTTGGATTTGTGTGCACTGAATGATTCTGCTTTTACTGGGCTTATTTGCATGAAGCAATTTGGATGTAGTTTGGTCATAAAAAAGACTCTTGCCTGTATTTTCCTGGAGTTTTTAAAGTGATAAACTCCAGTATTTACTTAATGAGAAGTATATTTTTTTCATTGTTGGTGGCTCCCTGGGATTTACCTGAATCAGTCTTAGTGTTTTATTGCAGCAATGTTCACCAAGTACATATTTGTGTTTGTGTCTGTCTCCCCTTCCTTGCAGTCATTCAAATGGGTTGGGTTTACCTTACACAAGATTTGCACCATGGATTTGCACTCCAGCTGAGCAGGGTAAACCATGAGCAGTATTTTTATTGTGGTTACAGCTTTACCATTTCAGTTTACCACAAAATAGCGCTGCTTTTATTTTTATCTTGAATTTTCTCTCCATGAGGTGTCTGTGTGCTGGTTTGGGGTCTGGGGATGGAGGGGATGAAGCTGCTGGGATCACTCTCCTGCCACCACAGCTCTTCCTTCCAGCCCTGCTCCCACCTGTCTACTCAGCCTGGAAATACTTATTTCTTGTTTATTTAATGTGCAAAGTGCCTATTTAAAGTAATAACCAACATATATTATGGTTCTTAAGTCTTACCTGCAGATCTTCTAAATATCAGGCATTGGGAGCAGAGGGAATTGAATAATCATCAAGAAAATGCCTCAGAGAAGGATTTTCAGATTTTCACTTAGGCACACGTTCTGCCTCTTTACAGTCCATCAGGGCTTTAAACCCATCCCTTAAAAAGGAGTTTTTAATGTTTTGCGCCAGGTGGAACCAAAATAGTTAGGATGAAATAAAGACTAAAGAGAGACTTGGGGGATAGAGGAGTACATTATATATAGAGGGAAAATATTTAGTAGGAAAATAAGTATTTATGAACATCTGCAAATATGATTGCATTTTATGAAGCTCCTCTGGTAACAGCTTTATGTTTTTCCAGGCTAAAGGGAAATTCATTGGTAGAATCTCTGCTTTGCTGGGTGATCTTTCTGTGAGAAGTGGATCAGGGTGGAGAAGGAGGAGGGAAATAGAGCTGCCTCTGGGGAGGGAAAGGGATTAAATTGAGGGGTGTGGGTGGAAATCTCCTTTGCAGCCTTACATCAATTTTACAAACCCACAAATTAATTGAAGTGATTCAGGACATCTTAAACCATTGGAAGGTTTTACTCACTCCTGGTCTGAAAGGTTTCAATGAAATATACTCTGAATACTGGCTCAGTAATTGGAATTCATGTACTGGCTACCAATTGAATGCCTAATCAGAATCTATTACTGCAGCTCCTCCTAACAAAAAAATATATGTTCTGGAGTGTAATTCCACTCAAATGATCTGCCACATCCACAGATTCAGCCCCACTAATCTTCAGAGAAACAATTGTGCAGAGCAAATATTGGCACATCCTCTGCACGTCAAGCTCCACCTCCATTGTTCTGGGTTTTGCATTGCATTTGGAAAATAAACTTGGTTTTAATTTTTCTCCAAACATCATATGATAATCCCTGCATGTTTGCTTTACAAACATGCTGTCTAATTAGTAGACTTGTAATTAAGTTCATCTGCAAAATGGTTCAATCAGGTGCCCGTTTCAAGCATTGGAGCCTTTGGAGCTCCCAGAATTTCTCATGGCCTGGAATGACATTCCCATTTACATGAAGCAAATGATGTTTTAAAGCCCTTTAAGTTCATGTGCTCCTGCCTAATGGATTTAGTAACAGTGCTGGTACAAGCTCAGCCTGAGCAGGTTAAGCTGCCCAAGATCTTGGGATCATCACCAGGGTCTCCATCTGCAAATTAAATGACACAACCAACCCCACACCAGATTTTAGAGCTTGTTGTACAGGTGAAGTCAAGCACTTGCTCAAAAGTCCCAGCCCTGGACACTGCTGAGAGCAGGAGGATAAAATGGGAATTAGGAACGATCCTGTTTTCCTGGAGCTGTGCACAGGGTGGACAGGGGAGCTCAGACCGAGCTGGCACATCCTGAGCTGCAAGCCCTGTGCTGATGCCTGATCCTGCCTGCTCAGAAACACCTCCAGCAGTGTCACAGCTCACTCTGCACTGCCTGCAGCTGTACACGGGGCTGCATTGTGCACAGAGAAGGGATAAACCCATTATCTGCTTAGTCCCACTGCTGACAGCATGGCCATGAATAATGAGAGCAGAATTCGGCTGTTAATCCTTCATGTGCAATTAATTTCTCTTTCAAGTACATGCTCAGCTCCTCCTTGAGCCCGTGTAAATTACTGGCATCTGTAGCATCCTTTTGCAGTTGTTTCCCAGCCCTGCTGTGGTGGAGGGAGGAATTGCCTCTTTTCAGGAGTTGGGAATGTGCTCCTGGCCGTTTATTCCTGCTTTTGCATGGATGCATAGTGAACAGTGAGTGAGAAGTTATTGCCTCTCCATCCTCTCAAATTTGGCACACTCTGTCATATCCCACCAAATGGTTCTTCTCCTAGGCTGAGTAATCCCAGCTTACTCTATTATTGCTTTTATGGGTTATTGGACAGCCTAGTTTGCACTTTGAATTTTTTCCACTTTTGAGATGAGAGAACCAGCCCTGTGCCCAATATCCAAAGTCTCTCTGTGCACAAGATTGTGGCTTCCCTCTCCTCAGGGCTGAGATATTCAGGTCTCTGGGATGTGCTTTTACACTTGCTTTGGCTTCTAAATCATCTTTTTGATTTTTCTGTTATTTCTTGGTCTTTTACAGGCAACCCAGGATATTTCAGAAATACAATTTACACAATTTGTCTGTATGCTTTTTGTGTTGTGTGCCCTTTACCAAATAATTCTTATCAAGAGGAATCATGAAATAATTAGAGCCAGCATTCCCCCCTTTTTGAATTCCTGAGGAATGTGGTTACAGTAATTTCATGATATAGCCGCACTTCGGGTTCAGACCAAAATTTTAGTCAAAATGATGTGCTTATCATCGTGAAATTACTGTACTTGGAAGCCAGTTGTGTCTCTGGAGCTTCCCCTTTTCTTTTATTCTCTGAACAGCAAAAAATAAAAATAAAAACATGAAATCTGAAACTTATTTTGTTATCAATATGAATCTTGGATCTCTCTCTGTTGTTACCCATCCAACATCATCTAAATTCCAGCTCATCTAAATTTGCAACCCTGTCAACAGCAGTGGATTGTGGGAACATTCTCCTTCCTTTTAATTGGATTTTTGGCTGCTCTGGGACCAACAGTTGTGCCCCAAAAGGTAAAACAGGAATCCTTCCCTCCTTTGGGGTGTGCCCTCCAGATTAGCTGTGCCTGGCTCTCAGTGAGCCCTTTGTGCAGGAATGCTCACCTGTGAGGCCGTAATGAACACGTTGGTAAAAACAGGAATATTTCACTTTGATCCTTTGAAGGGATGACAAGCTCCTGCATAATCACAATGGCTTGGGCAATCAACCTCAGCAGGAGCTGATTTTCTACTTCTAGTTCATTTATAATCCATACAATATTTCACTGTTCTCCACTAAGATATATCTTCACTTTTATATATATTTTATATGGGCTTTACATTATGGCTCCTTAGATGAGAGCCTTAATGTGAGATCATGCATACATCACCCACACACAAATACATTATACATGTTCTGTTCATCTCCTTTCCCTTCCCCACCTCTCATGTACAAGCTGAGTTACAAAAAAGTATATTAAATGCCTGCTTAGGGTATTCCCACTTTTCTGATACCTTACTTGCTTCTATTTATTGGACTAGAATGGAGATTAAAATTGGAAAAGATGTTTTCATAGTTTGCCTACTTTGGGAGAGAAATCAAAGAGAATGAACTGATTACTGCATCAATGGAGACACAGATTTAGTGTTAGCTTGCAGGAGAGACTGATTGGAAAGAGGAATGATTTGGTTGGTAGCTTACATTTATGATGGATTATAAACCACAGTGATTTACTTTTTAATGCAGGGGGAAGAACTGTGGCATTTCTGAGCTTTGATTCAGGGAAGGAATGAAATATTCACAGAGTTCTCAGCACACAAGTGGCCCATGCTATTCTAATAAAAGTCCCCCCAGGTTGTAAGTCAGGCACCAGCCTTGGCAGCACCAGGGATGTGTAGCAACCTGACTTTTTAACAGCAGCCACTGGAGGAAGGACGAGTGGGAATTAAGGATGCTGAAGTGAATCAGCTGTTGAATGGCTGGGTAATTAAGTGCCCTGTTTCTGAACACAACATTCTGGAGGACTTGGAGACATCAGAAGGGTTTGCTGCAAAAAGAGTGGCAGAAATAGCTCGGAGCTGTGATGAGCTGTAAGCAAAATACTGAGGAGCTTGGTTTGGTTTTTTTTGTTCTGCTGCTCAGGGAGAAAATGAGAGAGGTAACTACCCACAGATTCCAGGTCAGCATTTCCTGCCAGAGCAGTCCTCTCACAGCAATAACTGTGGCCATCAGGAAATATGACAAGTGCAGGATGAGTCTCTCCCTAGTAGATGCATTTCAGGATGTTAATTAGAATTCCTTAGTGAAGTGCAGCTACACTGCAAAATATTTCTCCTCTCAGTGCATGTGCTGGGGTTTGGATCAGGTACTTTGGAGAAAATAGCATGATTTTTGAAGAAAATAGCATGATTTTGGTGCCTGGACTGAAAGCTGGTAGAATACTTTTCATTCTCCACTCCCACCATCCCTCTTGAGATCTTATTTAAGTTCTGAAAAGAAAAATTGAGTTCAGTCCTTCTCCAGACTTCATTTCTTGTGAATCTCCCACCAAGCAATTTTAATCACAATTGCCAACCAAAGTAATTTTAGCAGAAGGCACATTTGTAACTGTCAGTGTTCATTGCAGAAACCTTGATCTAGATGTTAAATTCAAGGAAACACAAATACACCATAAAATCCATGCATGCAGCTGAAACAATTTATATTCTTCATACTGAATATTTGTAAGTGAACACCCAGCCAATAACTATTCAAATGGATTTATTGGGGGTGAAATAATGTCAGAAACTCAGGAGCTGTTCATGTGCAATTCAGCACAAGGAAAGAGGTGAAATAATGTACAATTGTAGCTTGAAATTTCTATGCCAACACATGGCAAGCATGGCTTGCTCTCATTTTCTCTGTCCCCCTCCATTAGCAGCAGGAGGGTGAATCCTTTCTGGAAGGATTTTCTCAGTGCCACAGTGCTGAATGTGTGAGAATATGCTGAGACTTTCCTCCTAAGAGATCAAACTGACTCCTTAGATCTGATTCCTCAGTGTTCCAACCAATCTGAGCTGTGTGTCTGCTGTAAAAAAATTCATTTTCACCCTCCCCCTCTGGAGATGGATCCTGATGGGAGAGGAAATCCAGATGCCCTGTTTGCCATCTCATTTCCAGCAGCAGCTGTGGCTCAGAGGAGCAGGAGGGTGTTCTGAGGGTTCTGAGCTCTCCCCTAGTCCTGCAGGTCTGTGCACAGCCAGGCTGGGGCTGGAGGCTCAAACCAGCCAAGCTCAGGGAGTTTCCAGCACAACTTTCACTCCTTCTTGGCTGGACACCCTCACCAGACCAACACTCACCTCCAATTCCTGTGCCAGGGCTCTGTGGATCTACCCCAGACCACTACCTCCAGATGTTTTGGGAATAAGCTCACACAATGGCCATGTAAATGGAGGAAAAAATTGCATTTCTAAGAAAAATGCTTCAGATAGAAAATGCATTTCCTTCTTGCAGTGCCATTCAGTAGGAAAATGTTCTCCCAGCACATTCCATCATCCAGAAAGCAGCACAGTGCAGGCTGTGCTCTGCAGCCTCTTGCTCCTACATCCTCTTCCCTGACCCCATTATCTGCATGGCAGCACTCTAGAATTAAATCTGCAGCCTTATAGAAATAGACTGTACTTCTTACAGTGAGCATTCCTTTCCAGCAGAGTTGCTGAACACCTTTTCTTTCATTTTTTTGGTGCAGCAGCAGCTACAATCTGTCTGTTCACATCTGTTCATGCAAGGGCCCCGGTTTATGAAGGCCCCTCCTTGCCAGCAGACTGTATTCCCTTAAATCCTCTTTTAAAAGAATAACTCTCAATAAGGACCATGAAATATCCTGGTGTCCAACACAACATGGGATCCAGTGGCTTTATTCCCAGCTTTGAGTGAAGCCCATTGTAGATGAGTGGATTAGACACACCAAGGAAACCTCTGCATTTTCCTAAATTTCTACCACAGGCATGCATAAATCAACTCTTAAATGTCCACTTCTCCCCCAGAAATGTAAAGATAGATGTCATGCAGCCCTGAGCTCCTTTTTGGGTGTTCTAGTTCCACTCATCATTAGCACAAATTGAAAGGCAGGTCGGTGGTGAGTAGAGAAAAGCTCTTGTGCTGCCTCCCTTTAGAACTGAAAAAAAAGTGGAGGGGACCTGGGACAGTCTCCTCTTGGATTTTGTGTCCAACAGCAAGGTGTGAGCAGCCTTGACAGGGAGAGGGATTCTTGTCTCCCCAAATTTCAGCCCTCAGCCAAAAAGAGAGCCAAGGGGAGCATTGGCAAACAGGGTGGAAGCCACCTCATTGCAGCGGACAAGAAAATCTTTAATTAGGAAAAAAAGACATTTATGAGATGAGAAAGTTCTAGAAGGCTTTGTACAGAGTCTAAAGACAAAGAAAAAGCTACAGCCTTCGCTGTTTATGTGAAAATAATTGGTAAATGTAATTGGCACTAACCCATCACACTTCTCACCTCCTCCACTTTCCAGCACGGATGCTGCAGGTGGGGTTTGTCACTAGAGCAGCTCCAGCCCCTAAAGGGAGCTGTGCTTGCAGCCTTGGGGAAAAGGTGGAATTTCCTGGAGGGTTAGACCTGACCTTGACCTGGCCTCTACTGATCCAAACTGTCCAAGAAAACAAAATATTGTGGATTTCTTCCACGCTGCTCTTGCTGTGGAGTGTTTTACTAAAACCTCTTCTGTGCAGACACATCCAGACTGAATCTGAAAATAGAGTGTCTGACTTTTTTGGGCCTCTATTCCTTTCCCTTATCTTCCTGTCTTTTATTCCACCAGATGAAATAAAAACTCCAGGACATGGCATTTTTATCTCCTCCTTCATCCTGAGACACCTCTTTTCTTTGCCATGATAAGGTAAATGCAGTGAGCCTTTAAGCACCCCGTTGTAAAGCATCTATTTGAATGCAAGAGTTTCTCTATCAGACTCTCCAGTGTTGGGAGGAGATAAAAATCACATTTCTGTTTCTGCTCACATTGCCTCTGTTTATATAAAGATTTCATTAGTGCTTTTTGTTGTAACATCATCCTGGAAACTCATCCATTCAGCTCCAAATCTTTTTGGAGTAATTTATTTCCAGGCTATAAAGCCTCTGTGTGATCAGGATAGGCATGGCCAGCACTCCTTGTGTTTGTTGCATTTCCCTGTCTCCAAGTGTCCTTTGCTTGAATTCCCCCAATTTACCAAGCAGTTTTGTTCAGGTTTTTACCAATTTTTCTCTCAAGCAGCAGCTCCAGCAGCCAGCAATTTTCTCAATAGTGATTTTATATTTAATTCTGGATCACTGATGAAAAGATTGAATTCTAGGAGGCAGCGATGCACTAAAATTCCATTTTTCCATGACAACTTTCCTTGAAAACAGGTTTATAAAATCTGCCATATGGCTGGTTATTGATGCACTTAATGTTTATATGAACATGGTACAATACTAAATTTAAACAGAATATTGTAAATTACACTGCTGTAACATTACATTTACAGGTTTTTAACTCCGTAAACTGCATTTGTAATTTTACCAGGCTATGAAATTAGATTAGTCTGGCAAATCTTTCTTCCACAGAGCTATGGTGACTTGGCCCCTTTTACAATTCTTTATCAGATAAATTCCTTTTCAAATTTTTGATGCTAAGCAAACAAGCTCTGGCTGAGTCATTTCACTTGTTCTTCCTGGCCCCACATTTCCCCTCTTGCCTTTTTCCAAAATGTTTTGGTGGTTTGCTGGAATAGCTGAGATATCTCCTAAGCCTGTTCTCATCAAACTCTTGCCAGATATCCATTCTTCTGATTTTGATATTCTGATGGACTCTATTGAACATGCTCTTGGAAAGAATTTAAGCCCTATGACTAGAAGGCACTTCCAAGTTTCTTTCACTATTACATAAAAATCTCATAAAAATAAGATTTAAATCAAAAGCTAGTCGCTTGTTGTTGAATCCTCCTTGCACTTCGTTTTCTTTCTTTTTCCTGACCAATTAAAGCAAAAATATAAGCATTTGTTTTGCTGAAAGAACCCTTCTGTCTCTCAGGCTTTCCTCCTGCTTGTAAAACTCCACAATACTTGTTCAGAAAGACTTTTGGGGCATGCTAATTTCAGTAAATTCAGTATATATCTGTATTCTTTGAACTGAAGTCAGCTGGGCACTGGGAATTTAAAAGAAAAGCCACAGGAACAAAACAGTTTGTGAAGGAAGGGAGGAAAAAAATCTCCTTTGCAAAGCAGAGAGTTCTTTTTCTGCTTTTCCCTGGATACATTTAATGAGAGGAAAAGGACTCGTGCAGTGACACCTAATTGCTTTTGTTCCTGTGTATTCCCCCTGCAAAATATTAGAAGCTGCAGATCTTTTACTGGATTTGAGGACAGTTGTCAATCACTTTTCACTGACAAAATGACAAAAAAGGGATCACCAGCTGCCTTAGGCATCAAAAATCTTGTATTTGCTGTATTTCTGGATAGTATTTTTACATATTTCTGTGCACAGGCTCATTTCATACCTCGTGTTCCCTCCATCACCTGTAGGACTTGCACCACTGGCCCAAAAAATCACATATTGGACATTTTTGTATTTGCACAGTTCCATTTCTAACAGGGTATAAAAACCAACCACATGATACATCCCCTTTTAGGCAGAAGGGAATTTAGATTACAGAAATCCCCAAGTCTGTGCAGCAGGGAGGTGTGGGCTGGTGGAGAAGGTAGAACAGGAGCCAGATGTGCCAGCAGATGTGCAGAGGATGGCCTTGCCCTGTGCAGAGCCCATCTCACTGGGCAGATTGATCCCTCACAATTCCCCTGATACCAGGGTGCCTCTCCCTAAATCTGAGCAGGATGCTCTTCCCAAAGCCTTTTCCCACCTCACTGAAACACTAATCTTAAAGAAATTAGATTTTAGTTAAAAGTTAGAAGAAACTGGGCTTGAGATAGTTACCTGAAACTTCAATAATTGATTGCCTGTCAATTTATGTTTGCTCAGCTGTGCTTGCAATGGGAAAGGATGAAACTGGTAGGTAGGTCCAAAGAACACAAACAATTGCAACCAGAAACTCATTCTCTGCAAAACTGGAGTTGCCCCAAAAGCCATTTGTATTGTCATTGATAGAAAAGGTCAGGGTGAGGAAGACTCACCTTACTTCCTCCTTTTAAGACCCCTCCCCACAAAAACGAGCCCAGGCTTAATTCAAGAAGCCAACCACGCTGCTTAATTGCCATTCCAGCTAATTACCATAGGGAGGGGCTGGTATTATGAATATGATTTGTTTGAAACTTTTGTCAATAAACAGACTCTGTGACCACCTGGATTTGCAGTGTGTATTGGGGTTACCCCACGCTGCTGCCCAGCGCTGAATAAACATTCACTTTGTAACTTTAAATTGTTAGAGAGTCTTTTGTCCTCACATTGAGTATTGGTATTAGACCAATACTGATATTTTGGTAAATCATCACCTACAAGGGCATTTTCAAGCTTTACAATTGGTCTGGGACTGAGAGGAAAACAATGGTAATTTCTAATTGCTCCACTTATTTGGGTCTGATCTCATTTCTGCGCAATCTTCTCCAAGCAGCTGCTCCAGAAAGTGGAGAGACAGCACTTCACCCTGCTCCAGCACAAACCTGTCCCTCAGACAGGCTGCAAACAGCTGGAAGAGCCTCACTCCAGCAGGAACCTGGCTGCTCCCAGCCCAAGCTGAAGGTAATTGTTTGGAGAACTCGCTCTGCAATTCCGGCCTCGCTCCGCCTGGGAAGAGTGCAAGTTTTATGGAGCTGGGAAAAACCAATGCTCAAACAAATTGCTTGTAATTTATAAGTGCCAAGTGGCACTTCTGGCACCTTAATTATGCCTTGTTTCATTATCCCTGGCTTGGTGAGAGCAGTTCTGATGCACAGATTTCACTTGTGCCTGCTCTAAGGCAGTGCAGAGGCAGCTGCTGTTTGCAGCCTTTTCTGTCACAGGGGACACTCCTGGGGCATCCTTTGAGTTCTTTTTCATGTGCTGGGCTCTGAGAGGGTTTTGGAATGCTCTGGAAGGTACTTAAAAGCTGCTTATTATTTTGTGGGAATGAAGCCCCTGAAATTCAGCAGGAATGGATCCCTGTGTTCCTAAGGATGCCACGGGCTCAGGAAAGGGCTGCAGGTAAATCAGGCAGGGACACTGCCACAGCAGGGACACAGAGCCCCACCATCCTGTGAGCCACTGCTGCTCTTCTTGTGGACACTGAGCTTCAGGCTCACCATAATCTGTAATTCTATTCTGCAAATAGCAGCTCTCTCCAGTTGGGTGTTTGTGAGCAGAGGGCACAGCCATGCAGTGACAAATTCACACCCTGCTGTGCTCTCTGGGGCAGCCCCTGGTGTATCAGTGCTGCACCAGTCAGGCTGTGAGGTTTGGGTTTGCAAGGCAGAGCCTGGGTGGGCACAGCACTGTGAGCCCAACACAAAAACAAGAGCTCAGAGCCTGTGGGGGCCAGGAGCAAATCTGCCCCTTATCAGCAATTCTGAGAATAGATCATTGGGCTGGAAGGCTGTGCTTGGGGGGGAAAAATTAAATAATTTTGAAATTTGGTCAGTGAAAAGCTTTGCCCACCAAACTGAGGCTGTGTTGGGTGTGCTGCAGGAGCTGTGGGGTTACAGTGGTTCTGTACAGGTTCTGTTCTGTACAGCCTGGCCCTGCACAGCCCACTGTGCATTGCAGGTGGGGGAGAGAGTTCTGGAAGCTGGTGACATTCCTGTTTGAATGGCTCCACTCCTGGCTGTCCTAACTGAGCTCAGTTTAACCTGGCTGTCCTAACTGAGCTCAGTTTAACCTGGCTGTCCTAACTGAGCTCAGTTTAACCTGATTGTCCTGAGTTCAGTTTAACCTGTCTAACACCTGGCTCAAAGCTGGTGACATTCCTGTGGCACTGTTTCAATGATTCCACACCTGGCTGTCCTAACTGAGCTCAGTTTAACACAACTAACACCCAACTCAAAGCTGGTGATATTGCTGTGGCACTGTTTCAATTATTCTACTCCTGGCTGTCCTAACTGAGCTCAGTTAAACCTGGCTGTCCTAACTGAGCTCAGTTTAACCTAACACCCAGCTCAAAGCTGGTGACATTCCTGTGGCACTGTTTCAATGATTCCCTCCTGGCTGTCCTAACTGGGCTCAGTTTAACCCAACTAAGACCCAGCTCAAGAGGGAGAGCAGCATTCTGTACCTGCCCAGCCCTGGTGCTGTGCAAGGAATTCCTCCTTCCCTCCCCAGTCCCTCCCTTCCCCAAACATTCCTTTTATTTGCAAAATTGAGTTGAAATGTCAGTGCTTCACACTGACACGCTCCAGCCTCTGATGGATTCATTTCTCCTCTGCTTCTCTGTATTTCTTTTCATTTGTTCTGTGTAAGGAAAAGGTAATAACTAAATCAGATTTCCAGGGTTAACCTCTTGTGTGTAATTTATAATTTGAAGGACCTTACGTGGTGCTAAATGGGAATAACCCTTTGGGCAGTTTGAAAAGGTTCTCTCATAGAACTTTTTGTGATTGTTTCCTTTGGTGGCTGGGGGGGTTTCTTTGGCACTCACTTTTTTTCTTTTAACATATATTAGCAAGATATACTGATTTTTTTGCTAAATCCTTTCAGTTTCCTGCTAATGAAACACATGCCCCCTTTTCTTTGAAAGGAGCCCCAAAACTATTAGAATAATGAGAAACAAAAATAAAAAGTATTTTTTTTTTTCATATTCTTAACTGCCTTCCTGCATCTCCACAGCTGTGCAGCCTCATTTCAACAATGGGCCTTGAAGCCATTCAGTGAAAGGTTCTCCAAGAGGGCAAATTATAAAGAAGCTGCAATTTGCAAGGCTACACTGACACCAAGTATTAATTCCCTGTGTGAAGAGCTGGGACCTCAGAAAATGAGATGAAAAACAGCCCTTAGAAGTTTCTTTGTACTTTTAAACTTATGTCTCTATTCTAGAATTTATTTTCCAATAGCATCTTGTGCATGTCTTGGAGTGTACTGCCAGGATCTTTTGTTTCCTATTAGAAATTGCCCAGGCTTTATTTTCCCCACAGTTCAGTTCCATGGAGCAGCTGTAGGAGGCATTGATTCCCTGTGATTTACAGAAGAGATGTTTGGGGGTTTTTTCAGCCAAAATTCTCCCAATGTTAATCAATAGGTAACAGCAAGGACAAAACATTCTCATATCCCTCCAGTTCCTTCAGAAGTCTTCAGTGGATCTGCCTCCATTTCATTAAATCATTAAAACCCTGTAAATTTTAGGCATAATGGGGAGAAGAGAATATTTTCTCATTTGCTCTGGGCCTGTCACATACAAATGATTTATTTGAACTTGCACAGTTCCATTTCTACCAGGGTAAAAAGTATCGACCACATTATGCATTTCTCTTTTAAGCAGCAGGACAATTTAGATTACAGAAATCCCCAAGCTTGTATTATGGATATGTGACCTGGTGAAGAAGATAAAAAAAGGAACCCAACTCTTGCTGGAATGTGAGATGGATCTTGGAGAACAGGTTTAAAACTGCTCAAAGATCTTGGCAGCATTCACTCCCTCACAATCCTCTGTTTCCTCCTTCTCTGAAGGGCAAGGGACCTATTTTTGGGAGCTGCTTAGCACTTGCAACCTCCTCTGTGTTCCCTGGTTTGAAGCTGAAAAGTGAAATTCACCTCTACACTGAAAGCAGCACTTCTTTTATCCTATTTAATGGGTCTCCTGTATAGCAGTTTAAAAAAAAAAAAAAGCACAAAAAAATGTGTCAGATTAAATTTTCAGTAATGTGTGTTAGAAATAGCACAAGGAAATCTGCTTACTCTTAAGGTAGAAAGGTACAATTTCAAAATATTTAATTTTTTTAAAATGAGATTTCCAGCCAAGCTCAGTATCCCCAAGATTTCAGCCTAATTTATCCATAGTCTAAAGTTATATAAAGGGTAATTATAAATATTTCATTAATATGATACCACAGGCTCCCACATCACTTCACAGGGATAGAAGACAAGGCTCAGGCCTGAATATCCCATGATGTAGAGATGGTCCTTCATGCCCTGTCTTTCCATAAAATTCATCCTTTATTTGGATGAATTCCAAAATTCATCCCAAATTTTATCCAGTTTTGGATGAATTGGGTAAAAATTCATCCCAGATTGGGCTGTGTGATGTTGTTATACCCATCAACCAAATAAACTGGCACATAGCTTGTCACAATTTTTAAATTATTATTAATCTCCTTTTGTGATGCCTGAGCCCTGCAATTCTCACTGCCCCCTGTAGCCTCACTTCATGCCTGGACCCAGGAGCAGTCAGGAATTCTGCTCTCCTGGCAGGAAAATGCTGGAGAGCCTGACTTGTGCTAAAAGCTGCCACTGTCAAAATTATTTCCTGCACAAGCAGAAAACCAGGCTGTGCCATCTTTGCCTGTCCCTTAAATGCCTGGAAATTTCATTCAGACAATTTAAAAAGGTGCAAAAAATGTAATCAAGAGCTGCCAAGCCCCAGTAAATTATTCAGGTTCTCGATTAGAAGGGGGATGTGAAGAAATGAGATTTGTTAATGTTTCTAGTTTGTGTTGTCTTGCTGTGGCAATTATACTTTCAAATATGATGTGCTTGGATCTGCAGGATTCTGTGCATAACTGATTGATTGGAGGAGCTGTGGATGAGTGCCTGGGCTAATTTGGGACAGGGAGAAGGTTCTGGAACAGCCCCAGGCTGGGGTACCCATGGCTCTTGTTTGGGGCTGTGGGTAGAGCTCTGTGCCCTCTGACAAATTTAAATTTATTTTATCATTTTATCCTAAGGAGCTTGTGATGGGAAGGAAGTTCTTGCTGATGTTAAACCAGTTGGACTTCTTGAGGCATATTATTATTATTATTATTATTATATTATTATTATTATTTTGATTATTTTATTTTATTTTATTTTATTATTTTATTATTACTTTTATTTTATTTTATTTTATGACTTTTCATGAGACGACAGCTCTGCCTTGCGTCTCTTTGCCTTTTGTCCTCCATGCAAATGTACCAAGTGAACTCCAAAAGGACTTCACAATCCTAGAGCTAGGGCTGGAGAGAAGGGAGCCTGGAACTGAGAGCTTTTAGAAACAGAGAAAAGGTCTGGATGAGACAGCAACAGGGTGTAAAATTCACTCCTTGCATTTATACCTCGTGGCTTTCAGGTACACTCTGAGCCCAGCAATCTCCAGCAGCTTCCTGAACTGCCACAATTTCAAGACACTCCTCTTTCATATCTTGATTTTTTTCCCCTTTCCATCTAAAACTTTTTTTGAGCTCCTCTTCTTTTTTATTTATTCTGTTTTTTTTTTTTCTCAGACCTCTCCTGCAGATTTTGCAGGTCCCTCCTTCCTTATCTCCTTTTCCCTGCTCACATCACCCTGCACTGCTGTGATTTCCCTTGTTTCCTCTCTAAGAAGCCATGTGGTGTCCCCATTCCCACAAAGTGAAAATCAGACTTCTTTGTGTCCAAGGAAATTTCCTTTGGAAGAAAACTGCACAGGGCACAAACATTTGCTGTGAGCAGCTGAGTTCAGTCACTGCACACTCTGCTCATGTCACATCAACACTGCCCAGCCCAGAGGAGCTGATGGGTTACAGGGCTCCAGCACAGCCACTGAAATCCATCCAATATTTTGAGATTCAGATTACCAGAATGATGAGGAAGAAATGGGAAAAGAAGGAGAAAAGGAAAAGAAGAAGCTGTTTTGCAGTAAAGCTCAGGAAAGGTGACTCAGTAAAGCACAGCTTAAGAAGTGGCCTTGCTTAGGAGAAAATGATTGTGTGGGGATGTGGGATGTGGGTTTGTGTCCAACCTCACCCACTCTGAGCCTCCTCCTTCACTGCTGGCAGCTGCTTTCCTTTCCTCCACTGCAATAATCACTGCATACATTCGTTTTCTCAGGGATGCAATTTAATGCCAGGCACACTTCATTTTGTCCTTAGAAAGTCTATAAATCCTGAGCATCACAGGACACCTCTTCAGCTTGGTGACAATGTGGAATTGGAACACACACTCACATTCAAGGTGTCCTTCCCTTTTCTGTGTGTCCAAGGATATATTGCAAGGAGCAGCCAGGTGTGCTCTGTCCAAACACGCAGGTACAGAGTTTTTTTGGGATGCTGAATGAGCTAAACCAGTGATTTACCAATTTAACAGCACTGCTGCAGCTCAGGCTGCTCCTTTTGCTTTCCATTATTGTCCCTCAGAATGTTCCTCCAAACAGGCATCTCCTGTGCCTTTCTGAGGGAACACCTGATTATTTGTGCAGGTGATAGCATAGGGTTAAAAATGTTTCTAAAATCATGGGAATTATATACAACAGATTCAGGGATGGAGAGAAAGGTTGGTCTGGTAGGGCTGGGAAAGGGAACCAGACCTGGGAATGAATGTTGGGCTTTGTTTTATTGATCATGTGAAACTGCACCTGTGGAATCTCATGTGATAAATAATATCACTGTTAAATGTAATTATTGTTTGGTAAATTAATATATTACTGTTTAATAATAAAATATGAGAAAGGGTATTTGGGAACCTGATGAAAATCACAAGAATCCATGCTTGGATAAGATCAATGTGTATAATAGAACAATATGGGTTTAATATTATTATATAGTTACATAACAAAAGGGTATAAAACCTGTCCCTCTGGAATCCATGTGGAGTCAGATCTGGGTTTATACCCCTGATTCCCAGAGCTCTGCAATAAAAGCACCTGCAGATAATCATCCTGTGACTTTTGTTTCTACACTAATACAGGGTCAAATTCAGCTCTTTCCCAAGTGGGAGCAATTCTGGAGGTGTTGCCACAGTTCCATTCACAGTGACAAAAAAAAGGGAGCTTAGCCCATCATCTCTTTCCTTGGAGAGAAATCACAACCTGCCTTTTGTTCCTCCTTGATGGATTAATTTCCTTTCCTGGCAGGTAAGGAGCAGAGTTAGGATTTAATGGCTACAAATGGATTTACACACTGAGGCTGCTGGACACAGACTCCTCTTTTCCACCTGGCTTTTCCAGCTGCCAGAGGGGCTGCACACTCCTGCTCTGGTTTGTGTCAGCCCTTGGCACATCCACACCAGGATGACACCCCTCTTTCAGCTGCCTGGGTTCTGCTGAGAATGTGGCTCTTAATGCCTGGTTCAGGGGATTCAGCATCTCATTTTACACTGGTTTGTTTTGTTTTGTTTTCTCCCTTTCTCTCAAACTGTCAGGGATCCTTTTAATAGAAGTGGGAAATTAATTTCTGCTTCAGAAGTTGCTTTCAAATAGACAATATACTGCAATTTGGTTTTTGGTATAACATCTTTCCTACATGCTGAACTCATATCTCTTTGGTAATTTTGCCATTAAAAAACAATGGATAGTACAGTTTATCCACCCCCCTCCCTCCCCCCAGATCTATTTAAAAGTTAGAAAATAGCCTAAGGAGTTTGTTCTTCATAGCCAGCATTTAGAATCATTAGCATCAAATCTTTTACAGGCTGGACATTATCTTGTCTTAGCATCACTTCCCAAGATATAAAGCACTGGGGGGTTAAGGAATGACTTGCCAGAGCTCATGGACAGAGTAGTTAAATGACTCCCTTATATCCTTCATAAAAAGAGATTTTCATGCATTACTCCCAGCACACTGAGACATGAATGTCTGGCTGTCTACATCTTAAGGTGTCCTTGAGAAATCTCCCTGTGACTAGAATGATTTGTTCTGAGAGCTCCAAAAATTCACTTGCAGGAAAAGAGGCAGAAGCAAGGAGCACATCCCTGGCACTGAGACACAGCAGATGGGGCTGGTATTTTCAGAGGTGCTCTGTTTCCAAGGGGGTGAAGCAGAGAAGTCAGGGATGGAGAGTTTCCACTCCTTCTTCCTCAACCCTGAGTACAGTAATTTCAGGATTATAAGCCGCACTGAGTATAAGCCGCACTTCCGGGTGCAGCAACTTTTCATTCTTTGTCCATACAACCACACCTGATTATAAGCTGCATTACAATCCAGGTGTGATAAAGGTATCTGTTCTATCACCATCTGTTGAGGGTGGGGCTGTGATCCTGATCTCTCTGTGGAGATATTCTGCTAATGGGCCATCATTGAAACCAGGCAGGGCATTGTTCTTTATCTTTTCACAACCCATCCTTCCTCCAGCCAGTCATTTTCTGCTCATGGCCATTGAGTCCCACTGTGGGACTGATAAAATTACTGCATCCCATTGGGAGTTGCTCCAGCCAGGGGGAAGAGCCCAACATTTCTTACCAAGATAAAAACAGAGGTTTTGGGACACTAAGGGAGCCCCTTTCTCCACTGGACTCCAGAGGAAAACCGGATTTCTCCACATCACCACTGGAGCTCCGGAGGGAAACTGCACCTTGTACAGGAGCACTGCTCCAACTGAGCCACATCTGTCACTGCAGGAGGATGCAGCCACCATGGATGGGACTGCTGCCAACACCCTGCCTGACGGGTGTCAGGTTGTACTCTGACTGTGTCAGGGTTTGGGGTTTGTTCTTTGTAGTACTGTATTTCTATTTTAATTTCCCTAGAAAAACTGTTATTCCTAATTCCCATATCTTTGCCTGAAATCCCTTGATTTCAAAATTATAATAATTTGGAGGGAGGGGGTTTACATTCTCCATTTCAAAGAGAAGTTCCTGCGCAGACACCTGTCCTCCAAACTAAAACAGCAACTTTTCGTTCTTTGTCCATATATAAGCCGCACCTGATTATAGCACTTTGGGTTTGGACCAAATTTTAGTCAAAATGGTGCAGCTTATAATGGTGAAATTACTGTACTTCAAAGCCAAGGCTCTGCCTCAGAGGAGCAACAGGACTTGCATATTTCAAGGGTGAACTTGTAATTGCCCCTTCTCAGGACTCCTTCAGAGCACTTGGTGATGTGCACAGGAGAATCTTTATTGGTGCTCGAGCTGCAGCTGGCTCCAAGTAATTTAAAAGCCTCAGGAACATGGTGATAGCTCCTGGCACTTCTCTTCCCTTGAAATACAGGCAAGATTTTCCAAAGTTTGTGAGTAGGGGAGCAAAAGGAACAAATTGAATCCAAGAGTTCACGTTCTGCAGCATCCTTGGGATTGGGGCAGCAGCAAAAGGATGTTCTGGAATCAGAGCTTGGATGTTCTGGAGTCAGAGCTTTAATGTTCTGAAATCTCCTGCTTTTAGGCAGGCAGAAACAAGGCTGCTCTGTAGGATTCACACCCAAAATGAGACAAATCCAAGGGCAAACCTGAATCCTGGGGGAAATTCTGTCGTGGCTGTTGTTGTGCAGTGGGTGGCCCTCAGTCAAAGCAGGCAGCTCCTGGCAATGCCTTGGGAAGGAGTATTGTGGCTTGGAAAAAGAAGAGGGACACGAGAGTAAAGCAATGACATTTTTGCCTTCAGCTTTAAAAAAAAGACACTAGTTGAAAACCTTAACCTCTGGAAAAAAGTGGAATAAAGGAATCTAATTAAAGAGCTGAAACCTTGTAATGGTAGAGCTAATGTCAGCATTATTCATACCCCAATGTGGAAAATTTGACAAAAGAACACAAATGGAATTTAAATTGAAATAAAGACACAGGGGAGCATCTTCTCTGTCTGGAAGTAATAAATGTTTGGAGTGAGCTGCCTGTCAAGGTTTAGGAGGTGGTGGCACAGGGGGCATTTCCAGGAGGGCATTCTCATTGAGCTGTGTGGAAACAAGGCATTAATGTGGATTTAGTGCTGGTTTGCTGCCAGCCCCCCCTGAGCAGCAGGGTGACAATGGAATGTGGGGTCCTGGCCCAGGGACAGGATTTCCTTGGACTCAGCTCTGAGGTTTTTGCTGTGATCTTTGTGGAAATGCTTTTCTCCCTGGGGTGGGCAGTTTTCCTGCCTGTAAATACACCCCAGAAAAATTTGGCAGCCAAGGCAAAAACTATTTTAGCCACAGGGCTAAATAGGTAATTTGTTATTTGTTCATAAAATGAAGAAGGAAAGGGGAGGAGAATGGTTTGGATTCAGCTCTACAAAAAGATATAATGATGAGTTTTTACCTTTTGCTGGCCCTTATTAACACTTTTCTCACAGAGTTCATCACTGCTCCCAGGTGAAATGCTGCCCATATTGGCATTTGGGCTCTCTCCTGAATTACCTCTCATGCTTTAGTATTTCCCTGATGAATTCTCTTCTGATTTAGATTGTTTTTATTCTCAAATTCAGGCCACTGCTAAAATTTTAGGAGCCTCACAGAGGAGTTTAATTCTATAATGACATGATGGAGGTTGTTTTGACAGCTCTTTGTAGATTTGGTGTAAACACAGTTGTTCTGTAGGAATTGCAGCTTCCTTTTCTTCCATGAATTCAGTGGAAATTTAAAAAAAAAAATTTAAAAAATCTTTAATCCACCATCACTGGCCAGAATGAGCTTTCAAAAGAAAAGGACTGCATGGAGCATTTTTAGGATTTAGGGACAGAAGTTCAAGCCTGGTAAAGTCAAGTGAGTCTTTAAATCTTTTTCCATAATCAGAGTGGGACCTGTTTTCATTCAGATAAATTGACTTTTTTTTTTTTCCACACAGACCCAAATGAATGAAATTCTTTCTGGAAACATAAACTGATTGCAGCACCTTGAATTTCTCCTTTATTTCTTAGAGGACTCTTGCATACTTTCATAAACATTTGCTCATTTGCAGAAAGTTTTGTGAGAATCCCCAGAGTGCTTATTTCAGGGGAATTGAGGCATTCACAATGCAGTTTTTCTGGCAAAAAAAATAAAAATTACCATACAAGTAGAATACACAAGGTTGATCCCAAATACAGAATCTCCTACAGCTCCTGTAAGAGATTAAGGTGGATTTTAGCTGGGACATCAAGAAGATTTATTTGATTGCTCATCATGTTGGTGTCAGCTGAATTGCATTTGTGGTGCTTTCAAATGAGGTTCTATTATTGGAGAAATTCTCTTTGTCCCTAAACACAAAGTTAAATTGTGTTTTCTATCCTTAGAGTTTGTGTGAAATTTCATTGCTTCTGTAAGTTTGCTCCTTCACTAAGTCCTTTAGATTGCTTAGTAGAGCAGGAAGCAAGATTGTTAAAAACCAATGTTTTTATTATTTTTAAATTTTTTTAATTTTATTTTTTTTGTTGGACAGCTAAAACATGCAGAAGTCTACCTTCCAGGAAAAAGAAAATAAGATGCTACAAAAAAGAAGCTGCAAACACAACAGAAGAACAACTTCCTATGGCTGATTTTATTTTTAGCAGATTCCTACTTTCAGTTGGCAACAATGGAACTGACAGTTCAACTAATGCAGTGCTTTAAATTTAATCACCTTAATTTATTCACACTGACCAGAAACAGAAATGCAGGGTCCTTTTAATTAAATAACAATCCCTCAGAATGCAAGGAAAAAAAAAAAAGACATATCCATAGGGGATTATTATTCCAACTTTCCTGCTTTCAATAAGGACTTTCAAAACCCTCAAGAGTCACTTATGGTCCTTTCCTATTAATGAAATGATTAATAGAACATCATAATTACTCTTTAACAAGGCAAGACATATTCCCTAAGAGTAAGGGGAAAAGCAAAACAAGGATTATTAAAAAAAATTTGGTCAAACAACAGAGAGATAAAGAGAGGAAAAGAAAAACCAAGCAAACAAATCAAAGTGAAACCCCAAAACCTGAGCTGTGTTTAACTGTGATATTGGATTCTTTAAACTCTTCTTTTGCAAATCCCACCTGAAGGCAATGTCTTCATGCAGCTTCTATTTCTGCAGGGTGAGATGAGTTACATGAGGAATTAAATTTTGGCATTTACTGGACATTGTGACATTTCCCTGCTCTTTCACCTCCATTTTATTTGTTCATTTTCTTATTAAAACCAGGCTACACAAGTACTTCAACTATGAATAGCAATGAGGCAGAGTTTAAAATGATGCCCAGACATCACTGAACAGAGTGCCAGAGTTGGAATCAGCTCCTTTTTCTGTCAGGGCAGATCTGTGGATCCAGAGCTGAGCTGGGCTCAGGGTAGCACTGAGGAGCCTTCAGCAATCAGACAAATTCCCTTTCTGACTCGCTGTGCCATTTCAGGGTAGATCTTAACCCCTTCTGGCTGCTTTTGTGGCTGATGGAGTGAAATAAAAAATTCCAGTGCAAGGAATGTTGCTGGAAAGAACAAGGGAAGCGCCAGAAGCCCCCATATTTCGTGTCTCACTCCTGGGTGGTGCTCTCCAAAAATCCCATATCTGATAGGCAGTGTCTGCAGGAGTCACAAATTACTCCAGTTAGAATGGATTATAAATCTCAAGTAAAGCCCAGTCAATTCTACAAGTGATATATTTCTTTTATTACTGACCCTTTATTGCTTCTCTCTCACACACACATCTATCTTTATCTATCTTTTGTTCCTGGGCACAGGGGGTGTTGTGCTGCATTAATATTCCTCTCTGCAGCTTTTCTAGCCAGCCCCATTCTCTCTCCTTCTTGCATCAAGAAATTTGAACTTTAAAAAAAAAATTAATATTTTAATATTTAATATTTTTTTTTGGCTGGGCCTTGCTTGGCTATGAAACAAAGTACAGGGATATGAGAGTTATTTTAAAAAGCAACCTGGGGAATTTGGATATTGAACTGGGAAAGGGAAGGGAAGGGGGAGGGAGGGAGGGAGGGAGGGAGGGGAGGGGAGGGAGGGAGGGAGGAGGGAAGGGAGGGAGGGAAGGGAGGGAAGGGAGGGAAGGGAGGGAAGGGAAGGGAAGGGAAGGGAAGGGAGGGAAGGGAAGGGAAAGGAAGGAAAGGAAAGGAAGGAGGAAGGAAAGGAAGGGAGGAAGGAAGGAAGGAAAGGAAAGGAAAGGAAAGGAAAGGAAAGGAAAGGAAAGGAAAGGAAAGGAAAGGAAAGGAAAGGAAAGGAAAGGAAAGGAAAGGAAAGGAAAGGAAAGGAAAGGAAAGGAAAGGAAAGGAAAGGAAAGGAAAGGAAAAAGACTCTCTGGTAACTGTGATCATGAGCAATAACCTCGAAGTTTTGCAGAGCTGTTTAAAACCCAGGTTGGACCTTCCAGCCTGATCAATCAGAAAATGCCAAATGAAACCCACATGGACACTCAGAGAGCGTGTGAGGTCGAGTCTGTAGCACAGAGGAACAGGAGACACAAACCCTCCATGCAGTGCTCTGCACACTGAGGGACAACAGGGACTCTTTATTTTACACCACAAAACCCTGTTCCAGTGCTGGCAGCAGAGGAGGAAAGTTGTGCAGATCTCCAAGCCCACCCCATTGTGGTGCCTGGATGTGAAAAATCTCTTGGAACAAATACACTGAACACACCACGAGCAGAGAGACAAATCTCTCATCTACCCTCAGGGACCGAACGCAACTTACAACTGCTGAGTGAATAATTAGTGTTAATTAGCAGTAGAAATTGATGCCTTTGGAGATAGTCTGCCAAGTTTTTAAGCACTTTAATACTAATGGATTTTTTTTTTCTCTGGGATAAATCTTTATAGAGGAAGCGAGTGCAAATTGATTTTTAAAGAGCCTGTCCAATGCTGAATTTATCTTATGAAAACATTGGGTTTAAAAACAATTACATTTACTCTCAGTGTATTTTAATGCTTTTTCCAGTGGATTAATTTCTCTTTAAATATTTTTGCTGTCATTTTTTTGCCTAGTTTCCTGCAAAAAGAGTATGTAGAGTACATTTGCATGTTTGAAAGTTGTTAGAATAAAATATGCCACCATGTCAAGCTGCTTAGTTCCTAAATCATTCTTCAATTATGAAGAAGTATTCAGCTGTAATGATAATGGCAGTCTAATGACACTTTGAATCACAAGAGTAAAGTTCACTGAGCAGAGGCAAAGACCTAAGAGTTAAGAAAATTGTTCAAGCAATTTCATGTCCTCTCTGTTCCAACAGTCTCAGAATCCTTATTTCGATTTCTTTTCACATCCTCCAAGTTAAAATCAAGTAGTAAGGCCAATAGGATTTGGAGCAAGGGCTTGAAAGTGCCCTTCTGACTCAGACAGCATTTGGGATTTGGGCATTTCTGTGGGGAAATCCACATTGCCAGCAGGGATTGGGGGCTGGGACTCTGGCAGTGGCACATCAGGCAGGTCCACCCTGGCTCCTGAGGAACCTGACTGAAAAGTCCAAGAGAACAAAATATCTTGATTTCCAGAAGTTTTGGGCACTTTGTTTTCTCCCTGAAGTTTCTAGAGAGATGTTTATTCAAAACATCAAAACTCTTATGGAGAAAGCTGAGAGACATTTGCAGGCAGCTGATATGGAAAACTCGAAACCAGCAGAGAATGAAAGCTGTTTCTCACATTGTACTGCAGCCAGGAGTCAGAGAGGTAAATCAGTGCAGCAATTTCTTTGTTGTTATTGCCAGAAACACATCGAGGGCTTTCTGGAGAAATCAGAGCTGAGAGGAAGGTTTGAAACAAATACATGTTCAATATGAAGCACATTAATTACCACAACTGTGTAACTTTTCTAACAGGTGGTGTAGCAATTCCAGGTTCCATGAAAAGTCTGCTGTGGTTTTTTCTGTTCAAAATGTGCAGGCAACATTCAAACCAATTTAATTTCCTGCAGCAAGAAAGAAGGACCAGTTTCCATTTGCAGCAGAAAATGGTTCTTTTTTTGCCACTGCTGGAGACCTCAGAGTATTTGTTCACAGAGGTACAAATATGAGAGTCACCCAATGAGCAATGGCAGATAAGAGCCTCTCTGCTTCTCCCTTCCTCCCACTTTTAGAATTATTTAGAACATTTTCTTATAGGTCATGATCCAAACCCAGCACAAATCATGAAATACCTCCAGTGATTTCCATTTTTGTATGAGGATTTATTTGAAAATCACTGGGTGCTCCTCGAGAGCAGATAATTCTGTGACCCTGCAGGGAACCTCTGAGGACAGGTCACATTTGCCTTAATGACAAATTGAACTTTTGTTCATGACGTGCATGAAAGGCACAGAATTTATCTGGTGGATCACAGCAGTGGTGAATTAAAACCTTGAATTCAAACCATGTTTACAACCTAGTTTCTAATCACACTGCTTATATAAATTGGAGATTTTTTTTTAATGTGAATGTTTTTGTGTTTGTCTTTCAAATGGATATAGGGTGCATGTGTTCTGCATGGGTTTCCATGCAAAATTAAAGGAATGTGGACCACAAAGTGCCTGTGACAGGGCAGTGATATTTTTATATGTATATTTTTAAATCCTGAGACACTATAATCCTTTGAGAGAATAGCTGTTGTTTTGGGCTGTGTGTATACTTTAGAGTAGCTCTTGTTAAGTTTATTTTCCCTCTTAATACCAGAGACAGCAGTGACCTGAGTTTAAGGTGAATAAAAAGTAATTATTGTACAAGATATTTTACCCAAATAATCCCTACTTCAGTTTGTACACAGATTTTAGTGATACAAAGCCTCTCCCCTCACCCCTTGTTCCTCCCCTCTGTTTTTTATCAGGAGGTGTTTCAGACACACAGCTCTGAAGATGTGCATTTATGCTTGGTTGGGCTCAGGTTCTCAGAAGTTATTTGGTTGTGAACAAAACATGAAAGGAGACAAGCAGTGGGTATTGAATTATTTTTGTTTATACCAGCTAACACCAGAGGCTTTGGGGATCACAATATGCTGTGTGCTGGTATTAAGAAATTCACCACTTTATCAAAATGTTGGGTTTACAGGCCCCTGGAGAGTGACAGTTTTTCCTGTTTTTCAGTGAAAATATTGAGCCAACACTCTGTGCTCACACCTTTCCCTGCCTGCACCCTCCTCCTCCTCTGTTCAATAAACTCCTTTGCTCTCTGGGTATATTAAATACAGCTTGCTTACTCTAGAGATTATTTTCTCTTTTTTTTTATTGCTTTTGACTCTTTATTACGGCTCATTAAAATGTTATTAACTTGACCTCGGTTATGACAATCCCCAAAATCTGCTTCACTTACAAAGTGAAGCTTTTTACCCTTCCCAGCATCACACCCCTGGGCCCTGAACAATTCCTGGGAAGAAGGAGCAGAGAGCAGTCCTTGGTGTGTCTGAGGTGAGAGGTTTGTTATAAATGATCCTGAGGAGTGTTTTCCACCCTGGCTCTGTGTGGTGACAATTATTTAGGGACAGCTGGTGATGTGAGTGGTGTCTCAGTGGGGGAAGAGGCAGGGTCGAGTCTGCTTTTAACTGAGGTGGATTTTTCTGTGAGAAATCTCCCTGGGGAGAGCACAGACATGGCTGGGGCTCACTGCAGTGTCCCAAAGGCCACCAGTCCTGGCCAGCCCTGATTTGGGCTCACTGCAGTGTCCCAAAGGCCACCAGTCCTGGCCAGCCCTGATTTGGGATCACTGCAGTGTCCCAAAGGCCACCAAACCCCTGAGCCCTGATTTGGGCTCACTGGAGTGTCCCAAAGGCCACCAGTCCTGGCCAGCCCTGATTTGGACATACTGCAGTGTCCCAAAGGCCACCAGTCCTGGCCAGCCCTGATTTGGGCTCACTGCAGTGTCCCAAAGGCCACCAGCCCGCTGAGCCCTGATTTGGGCTCACTGCAGTGTCCCAAAGGCCACCAAACCCCTGGCTGGGTCCTGCTTCCATCACTGCCAGCACCTGGCAAAGAAAGATCTCTGCTTTTCTTTTTTTACTCAGAAAGGCCAAATTAAACCCAGAATTTCTCTTTTTATGAGTAATATTCCTCAAGCTGAGGCTGTTAAATCAGTGCAAAGCAGAGAGCTGGAAGAGGAAAACCTGGGAGGAATGGAGAGCATCAGGGAGGTGATGCTGAGGTGACACCTGAGCACTGAGGGAAGTTGGATTTTTGGGGAGTGGAATGCCAGAAATGCTTCCCCAGCTCTCTCCTGATGGCTGCAGCTCACAAATAAACACCACAAGTGTTTTCAGAGGCCTCCTCCTTTCCCTTTTAGTTTGAATTTTTCAGTTTTCAAAACTGCAATCACAGCACCATCCCCCAGGGAGGACAGTGAGAGCAGGGGATCAGGGGCAGCACAGAAACTTATCCACACAATTTAGTTTTTGTTTTTACTGAATTATGCAGCACCAGAGCTCTCAAACCTCATGCACCAATAATCCCAAACCAGTGCTGTGGGAATTGTCACAATTTGTAAGGAAATAAGAAACTCTTGAAAGTCTTTTTTTACCAATGCAAGATGCAGGCAGTTGGAGTGTAAAGTTGCAATAAAAAATAAATTTCATATTCCTTTTTGTGCATTAAAATTAGCCATTTTCTGAAAGAGTTTTGGATCAGGTCTGAGTTCCAGCATGTGTAGAACTCCTATGTCTGTCTATTATTTCTTTTGATCTGAAGAGACCTATATTTATTCCCAGGTTTTCCACTGTGGGTTTTTTCTTGTTTGGTTTTTGTTTTCCTTTGAAATGAAATATTAAATTGAATTCAATCATGAATATAATGGATTTCTAAATGTATGGTTTGAGTAAAAGTAGAAAGAAAAAGGGAATTTGGCTGCCTTCTAAAAAGGCCATGTCAGAGGAAATGTAACATTTCCTTGGAAAACTGAACATTTAAAAATGATCATTGGCAAAAATCATTTCAAGTCATTGTAGTTATCTGCTTTACCTTTAAGCAATTATAGAAATCCTAACTAATCAACATTCCTAATTGAAAAATCATTCTGAATTGAAAGTTCATGTGTATTTTCTATAAAATGCAGCCAGTGAACGTGAAGATTTTTAGCATTCAGAGTGGAATGGTGGAAGCTTTTTCAAGAAAAAATAGCTAAAAATTAGTAGTTGTTGGATGTCTTTTTGCTAATTTGTGCTCAGCTGTTTACTCTTTCCTGTTTATTGCTTGTTTGTTGATGTGCTGGGAATGGAACACAAGGAATTCAGGATTTCTTTCCCTGGGTGTGCACTGCAGGAGCTGTTTGGAGCAGGGAACACCTGGGCATGGCAGCCAAAATTTTGATTTTACAGCAAGTTCTGAGCAGGTTTTAAACATCCCCCTGTTGGTGGATGCACTCATTGTGTAGATATGTAAGGTTATTAAAAAATCAGGGTTTTCCTTGATAGCCTGAACCCTTGGGCTCAATCTGGCTTCATCTTGATGTCTGCAAGGGGGGAAATATTGAAGGCAGAATATTTCCAGTTCCCTCCAGTGCCAAATGAACACAGAGGAGCTTTTAGGAGATTTCACAGGAGGTTTTTAGGAGATTTCACTGGAGTTTTTAGGAGATCACACCCACTGGAGGCTGACCTGGGCAGAATCTGCTCATACATGTCACACAGGACTCCCAGAATCCCTCCCAGCCCTGCACTGTTTTCTGCTCCATTCCAAAGGGAAAGAGAGGGAATTTTCCAATGGTTTCCCCTCCCCTGGGCTGTGTGAGAGCAGCTGCTGCTGGAATTACCTCTGGAACTGTGTTAGCCACGACTTTCAACCAATATTTGTCCATCTGAACTGAAAAGGAATTAACAGCAGAATTCTGCCCCCCATTTGATAATTTCTTATTTATAATTTCTTACAATGCCCCCTTTTTGTAATTTTTATGGCATCCCTAATAGTAATGGATATTTCTATGCCCAGTTTCTTTGTATTGCTCACCACCCATCTTCTTGCCCCTCTTCACCCACAATAATGTGATTATTAGTCACACAATGTGATTATGTCACAACAATGATTATTAGTCACAAGAAGGGCTGGAGCAAGTGACTGTGCTGCAGGAATGAGGCTCTACCTATTGTCTTTAATGAGCTCCTTTTTTTGTCTTTTTTTCTTCTCAAGGCTATAAGGCAGCCATGAAATAGCAGTGAGACAGCAGAAGGTCATAATTTGGGAAAGCTTTTTACTTTTAAAGAAATATTGATACAGTGGAATTGATTGTTTTGAAGATAAATGAGGTGACAGGCACTTTTTGTTTCTTTTTCTATGAATTTTCTGCCTCAGCATAATAGTGGCCCTTTTTTACCCCAGAAAATAAAAGTGACTTTGTCACATTGAAATGCTGGATGGCTTCAAAAATCAAATTGATGTCTGTGGAATTAAATTTTTGAGAGGGGAGATAAATGGAATGATTAAATGTGATGCTGTTAATAAGTGAATTTGGGAAAAGGAGAGATAACTGGATTGTAAAATGGGAACACAACAAGAATTTGGCAGAGCAAGGTGATGTGCCACATCCTCATGAATTTAAAACCTCTCTAGGAATGGTGACTCCATTCTCCTTGGGCTGCCAGTCCCAGGCTTGACAACCCTTTAGGTGAAGAATTTTTCCTTCTATCCAGCTTGACCCTGCCCATGCACAACTTGAGGTTGTTGTTGTTATTTTTAAGGATAATTGTGTCTCAGCATGGCTGAGCCCTGCTGAGCTGCCCAGTAGAACAGCACTGGTGATTTTTCACTCACTTGAGCATTCAGAAGTCTTCAAGTAGCAAAAATACCAAAAGGCCACTTCCAACTGGGAATTGTGTTTTTCTCCATGACTAAACTGGCCAACAACAACAGGATGATAATTAGATGGAGAATAAGTTGCACTTTAAAAGCATTTGTTGCTCTCCTTAGCAAAAGAAAAAATCCTGGACACACTGTGAGAGTAAGGGATTTAATCTAATAAATATCATCTCTTCAGCCACAGGAAAATGCAGCAATTAGCCAATAACCACGTGTGTCCCTGTGATTGATACTTGAAAGGCTGAAAATCCCCAAATAGTTCTTAAGAAAAGAGGAAAAAACCATTAAATTTTGCTCTGTAATGCCTGCAGTCCAGGCTGGATAATAAACAGCTGTCACTCTAAAGTGCTTCAGTACATTAAAGGCATTTTTTATTGCCTTTCAATTAGAATTGTGTGTCTGGTTCCCATATTGACAGATAAATTTGTGCTTGATTGGGGAAATCATTGCTGGCTTTCATGAGATGTCCTGCTCCTTATGAAGAACACAAAAGGACATCCAACAGAAGCTGTTTCTTGTTATTTTTGTATTTTATCTTTGGGTGGGTTTTTCTGAGGGCTATGTAATAAAGTGGGTTTTTTAAAATTGTTTTCAATAATTACATCATAAAATCAGCCTGGTTTCCCTCACTGCCCTACAATGAAATACTTATTTTTGAAGTTCATTATTCTATCAGAGATGAGTGATGCAGAAATCCCAAATGATCTTTTTTGGGGACAGACTTTAGTGGTTGATCAGCATTTTGTCTACCCAGTTGTGTGCTCCCTGGGCTCTCCAGAACCAAATGAGTGCAGATTTCTGAGGGTTGCCAGCCCCAGGTGACACACAGCTCACCCATTTCTCCCATTTCTTCCATTCTGCTGTCTTGTCTGGGCAGTGGCCATTTTTTAATTCACGTTTCTGTGAGAAATAATTGGTTTTTCTGCATATTTCTAAAGCAAGCAAAGAGTACTGTGCAGAGCAGAAGGCTTTGTTAATCAGTGTGGAATGTGCAATGGGAAAGTGTGTGCCAGCTTTTGCTCCTGGAAAATCAGAAGGCTGACAGAATTATGCCATAACTACAGTCTGGACAATTTTGTTTATTCCTTCTCTTTTTAATGTGTTTCATTATGTTTCACATTATACAGACATGCAGAACAAACCAGGGAAATGGCTGAAATGAAGAGAAATGTTCTCTTTATTCTCTACAAAGGCACACAAAAAAGGAAGATCTTAAAGATTGAATTTTGTTAACATTTTTTTTTCTCAGTTTTCCTTTGCTTCTTTGTTTCCCTTCTCATTCCATGGGGAATTTTTTTTGTTGCCATTTTTGAGGGGTTTTCTTTTGTTTGCTTGATTTTTATGTTTTAACTAGGAATATGTCTGCACACAGCTTTGTGTTCACACACAACTCCCTCCAAACCTTCATCAAATCATTTTCTCCTGCCATGTGAATATTTCCTAATGCCATTTGCTGCAGTGATCAGAGTGCAATAATGCTCTCCTGTAGAAATGTTTATGGCAAACTCTATTACTGTTACAGAAACAATCACTCTATTTGATTCCTGTGAAAAATTGACACAATTCCTGCAGACTTTCTTTTCATTTCCCTCAGATATCATGGAAGTCAAATCAAATCAAATCAGCCCCAATTTATTACAGCATTTAACACCACTCACTTGTTGGGAGCTGCTTTGTAAAGGACAGCTCAGTCCATTCCTGCCTCCTCTGAATAAAGCAGGAACCAGGAAAATCCCAAGGATTCCAGGATGGGAGGATAATTTGATAATTTGAGCAGTCCTTGCTCTGCTGCCTGAAAATTAGGTCCCAGCTGGGTCACACTGAATTTTCTGGAAAATGCCATCCCCAGTGAGCTGGATTTCCATGGCACAGCTTCATTTACTGCACCTTAACCACATTGTTTGTTGAGCTTGATGGTTTTTTCCCCCCCACATTTTGAAGTGTTTATCAGACCAAATTACAAGTTAAGTTTTATCAGTCTTTCAAATGCCAAGACTTTTTGTGAGTGTTTTTTTTCTGCAAAGGGACCCAGAATAAAACTACTTCAGAGAGCAGGGCTGGGAGAGGAGCCAAAATTTGGCTTTGATTAATACTTTGAGCACATTCCTGGATTAAATATATATATGTGTGTGTATAAATATATATATGAAAACATTTAATAATAACCTTTTTCCTGGCTGAGATGCCGTGCTTGGCATTTTATTCTCATCCATTTCTGAGGCTGCTGGTTTGATTCCTGAGGTCGGGGTTGTTTTGAGTGCTGCATTTCTCAGGCCACACAAATGTGGATGTTTATTTGAGCTGATGAGCTGCAGGAAAATCTCTTTGCAGCTGGAGCAGGATGGTTGTGGCAGCAGCACAGGTTATTGTCCCTAGGTGCTGAGGTGGTAAACACCACTTTGAATTAGTGGGCAGCAATCCTTTCTGTCTAGGCAGGCAGCTCAGAGACACTAAAAACTCCTTGCAAAAATGATATTTAGCATTTTGCAGCGACTAACCTGCCTTGCAGCAGCACTGCAGCTCATCTGGGCTGGATTTCCAGCTGAAATTCTGAGTTTAATGGGCTTTGTACTGAGGGAAACCTGCTCTGTGTGTGCTCCACAGGTGTGGGTGAGGGAGCTCTGGCACAGGATCAGCTGCCATGGGATGGATTCAAACAAGGTCAGGTTGTTGTGTGAGAATGCCTTTAGGGCAGAAATGATCCTGTTTCCTGTGCACAGGTTGTTTTACAGTGGGTTACAGTGTGAACAGGCACAGAGCCAAGGTAAGGAGAATTCCCAGCTCTGAGTTTTGAGTCAGAGCCTTCCTTGCAGCTGGAATATCAGCTGTGACAGCTTTTATCAGAATGGCAGGGCAGCAAGGCCATCACTTGGAATACAAACATTTTCATTTCTCTATTGCACAACAGTTTCTTTCTTAGATACCCTGGCTGAACAGTGGTGTTATCCTTTAATAAAGCCAACTAATTAATGTCACAGAGTTTGTCCATCCATCTGTGACCCAGAGGGCTCAGGGAACATTGTGCTGGCAGCACACAAACTTTACACCTCCACTTCTGCAACTTTTGAAATGTTAAAATATTAGACAAATCCAAGTAACTCAAGGAGCTCACAGATTTATTAGTGAGCCTGAAACACTCGAGAGAAAAACCTTAACAATATTATTTCCTCACTGATAAGATCCCCAAATCCCTTGCAGTTCAAAAATTACAGAGGATTTAGAAGCCTTCATGCTCCAGGTTATAAAGTGACAGTGAGCCAGTCAGAGTGAGGAGTTCTGTCTTACAGGGACACTGAGCCACTATTACTTGGAGCTTTCTAATTCTCTGCAGCCTGAGCCTTGACAGGTGGCTGTGAAGAGAAGCCAGAAATGTCACTTGTTCCACCCCCTGTCATGGCTGAGTTATTTACTTGAATCCTCCCAGACAGGATGAAAACCAAAAGGAAATCCTGAGAGCTCAGTGATCTCCTCCTGCTCCACTGGAGCACCAGGGATTCCTGAGGGAGACAAACATTCTGGGTCTGCCGTGGGGAAATCAAACTAAAGGGATGTTGTGCTGCAGCAGCAGGTTTAGGGAGGGCAAGCAGATATTTATTCATTTATCCATCCATCCATCCATCCATCCATCCATCCATCCATCCAATCATCCATCCATCATCATCCATCATCCATCCATCCATCCATCATCCATCCATCATCCATCCCATCATCCCATCCTCCATCCATCCATCCATCCATCCATCATCCATCCTCCATCCATCCATCCATCCATCATCCATCCATCATCCATCCATCCATCATCCATCCATCCATCATCCATCCATCATCCATCCATCATCCATCCATCCATCTATCCATGATCCGTCCTCCATCCATCATCCATCCATCCATCTATCCATGCATCATCCATCCATCCATCCATCCATCCATCCATCCATCATCATCCATCATCCATCCATCCATCATCCATCATCCATCCATCATCCATCCATCCATCCATCTCATCCATCCATCCATCATCCATCCATCATCCATCCATCCATCCCATCCATCCATCCATCCATCATCCATCATCCAGGCCTAGGCCATGCTAAAACTTGGCACATCTCTGCCAAGAATTCCTGGTTGACCTCCTGTGCCCATCAGACCTTGGGTTTTTGTTGTTTATTGGTTGGAGTCCAGCCCTGCTCTGTGCTGGTGGCTCTGTCAGTGCTGGGGCAGACAGGGGAGCAGTTCTGGAGGGGCTGCACAGGTGAGATTCCTCAGTGCAGGTGCATCCATGCCTGCCCCAGAACTACCCCAGAAAAGGAATTTTTTCCCTGTGGTTTTAGCTCTGGAGTCCAGTTGTGCCATTCAGTAACAGTGCACAAAACCCAAAAGGAGCTGAGCTAACAGTGAATAAATTTCCTTGGTAATTTGATATTAATGGGCAAGATCTGGAGTAAATTCAAAGGAGTTTTCTAGGAACAAATATTTATATTAGCTGATGCTCATGCATGTTTGCTTTTCAGATTGTGCATTTCAGGTCCCAATAGGCTTTAAGATAGAGCAGGTCTCTTAAAAGAGTTTTTGCAGCTAGGAAAACTTTAAAAACTTTTTCCAGGCCCTTTATTGCCTGGAATAACATCATCCCCCAAGCAGATTAAATGTGCCCATCAGCTGCAGAGCCCAGGTGGAGCTGGAGCTGTGCTGTAACACTGAAATGGAAGCAGCCTGGCACCAGCTGAGAACCCAGTGAGGTGGGCAGGAATGGGATCTTTAATTTCAAGGGGGGAAAAAAAAATCCCACTTTGCTGCAGGCAGCCCAGGAAGGTTTGTTCTTGCTGCAGTCCCTAAAGCACAGCCAGACCCCTGGGCCAGCACTGAGCCAACACTCCAGCTCTCCTGGGTGTGTTCAGGAAGGCACAACTTAATGGGGCAAAACTGCTGAATTCTGCTTTTAGGGAGAAGGCAATGCTAATTTAATGAGTGCCTGGGATAACAGGTTCCCTCCATGCTTTTATCTCCTGGTATTAGTTACACTCCAGCTGCCTTCCTGAGCTCACTCTTTTTCCACCAGCATGCTTCTCTTCATAAATGTTTTGCATTTAGCTGTTCCATAAGTATAGAGAGAACAAATACAGGGCCTCTCCTGAGGAAAAGAAGAGAATTATTTTGTCCAAAATAGTCTTTTTCCACATGGATTGCTACCCACAACAACAGTTCACCTAACTCGTGGATTCCATACTTTGAGAAGGGTTTTCAGCACATTCCATGAGTGAAAGGGCTTTGTAAACTTTAATTAAGGACTCCATGAGTGAATGGGCTTTGTAGACTTTAATTAAGGCCTCCTAAAAAGTGTTTTCCCTTAGGGGAATCAGGCCCCTGAACTCATTGGGTATTTTCTGGTGTTCAGGGTGTTTTCTGGAATTCAGTGGTTCTGGGGTGGTTAACAGGCTGCAGGTAGAACTCTGGATTGGGGGTGTTGTAGCAGGATGGAAGAGCTGCAAACCTGAAAAGAAATGATTTGCTGAGGATTTTCCTCATCAAAAACACTTTGTCTGAGAAGTTTCTGTGTTCTGGGACTGAACACTTCTGTTTCCTGCTCTGGGGTCTTGGGTGATGAAGCAGGTTGGGGTATGGATTTCCTGCCCATCTCCTGTTAGAGATAAGATGTGAACACATAACTTTTACATATTTTCAGTCTATATTTGATCACCACAATCAGAAATTTGGGAGTGAGGGGCAAAATAAAGCTAGGGCATTTTTTCCCTCATTTTCCTCGTCTTTTTTTAAGTTTTATTTTTTTTTTTCCTTGAGAGTAGAGAAAATTAAGTTACTTATGGGTAATTCATGAACTAGAGACTGAAAATTTGGATTAAATATTTAAGATTTTTTTCCTAAACAGTTTAATGAAATGAGCAAACACTGTATAGCTATTTTTCTTCCACATGTCAATCATTCTCAAATTATGTTAGCTCCTTAAATTCTTTTTACATGTTAATGACATCCCATTATTCTATTAATGGTTTGCAGCAGGATTATGTGTATTTATTTTCCATTAGTGCTTATGCATCTTGGTATGCCTGAACAAGTATTAGAAAGTCAATAAAAAAACTTGGAAACTTGGATATTTGAATTTATTTGCTTACTTTTCCTGTAAGATTTATTATTTTGATTCCCAAGCACTGAGTGACTGAGCAGTTGTTGTAAGAGCTGCCCTGGTGTCCCCCAGCAGATTTTGGGGTAGATTTTGGGAAATGGTTTATTTTTACATAAAATGTAAATACATAATAGATTTCCATTACAATAAATTACATTACAATAAATACATTTACATAAAATGCTGCTGAAGAAAGCCTGAAATAATTTCCAGTTTAGCACCAGTGCAGGGTTTGCCCTTGTGATTTCCTGAGCTGGATCTGAAAAGATCAAAATTTTCTGGAATAGGGGTGTGGATTTTTTGAAAGAAACATAAATATATTTGTTGGTGGTGAGGTGTGCATGTCCTGCAGGTGAATTAAATGATGCCTTCAGCAAGAACACAGGCTGCTGGGTGAGATGTTCACAGTGAGAGCTTCACAGGAATTCATCTGGGCTTTTATAAAAGTAAATTAATGGCTGGTAAGGATTTGGTGGTGCTACTCTAGGACATCACTACAACACAGTATTTTCTTTTTAAATATTGCAGATTTTTTTTCTCTTTTTCCTTTAAAATATTTCTCAGATTGAGCTCCTATTTCCCCCTGTATTCCTCTGAAGCACTCTGCACTTCCCACAAGCCATCTAGCCAGAAATCCCCTCTGACCAGGCTGATTTCCATTATTCCCAGGCTGATTTTCAGTATTTCCAGGTTGATTTCCATTATTCCCAGGCTGATTTCCAGTATTTCCAGACTGATTTTCAGTATTTCCAGGCTGATTTTCATTATTTCCAGGTTGATTTTCATTATTTCCATGCTGATTTTCAGTATTTCCAGGCTGATTTTCATTATTTCCAGGCTGATTTTCATTATTTCCATGCTGATTTTCAGTATTTCCATGCTGATTTTCAGTATTTCCATGCTGATTTTCATTATTTCCAGGCTGATTTTCATTATTTCCATGCTGATTTTCATTATTTCCAGGCTGATTTTCAGTATTTCCATGCTGATTTTCATTATTTCCATGCTGATTTTCAGTATTTCCATGCTGATTTTCAGTATTTCCAGGCTGATTTTCATTATTTCCATGCTGATTTTCAGTATTTCCATGCTGTCCAGAGCTGGGGGGCTCCTGTGGTGCCTTGGCAAAGCACACACCTTATTTATTCTGGACATGTATCAAATAAAGCTTGACATGAAGTCATTGGGCTTGACAGGAGATTTATGGGGGTTTCAGCAGGCTTTGCAGTAGCCCCATGATGTTTTTGATAACCTTTTGAATTAGTTAAAAGCTCTTTTTTTTTGTTGTTTTTTAAGGCCTCTGTCTCAGCAGGTTTGTAAAACAGCTCATGGAATCTCACACATCTAACCCCTATTAAACTTATAAATGTAGTCTAGTATTTATTTTCTTTCTTTCTAACTTTTGTAAAGTGAATTCTGTAGAATTTTGTGTGCTCCTGGTCCATTTGACCCCATGAGATTCTGTTTCCCCCCCCCTTCACTTTCTTTTCTCTCTCTATAAATGGTCTGAAGCCTTGGAGAAATGCATTTAAAATTTGATTTTGGCTTTAATAAAGAGGAACAAGGAGTGGTAGAGAGAGGGATGGAAAAGAGACATATAAAAAATGTAATGATAATTAAGAAAAACCAAAACCCAGCCCTAGAACCCCTTTTGATCTTGCAGGTAGACTTTGTGTGCAAACTTTTTCCATCAGAGAGCTGCTCATATTGGCTGTGATGATTACAGAATTTCTGTGCTGTAAAACTCCTTCTGCAATCCCCCAGAACATCAAGGCTCAATCTGAGTAATTCAAACTTTTGCTAAGGTCTGCATTTCCTTTCTGCACATCAGAGTTAGATCAGGGCCAGCTGATGGATTTTCTGGTAATGTTTGGATCCAATCTGTGGCTAATTTACCTCCAAGAAAGTGAATATTTCCTTCCCTGCAGCATTATATCAGAAAACTCTGGGGCTTGAATTTTCCTGTCAGCTTGACTTGCACCAGAGTTTTGTTTGGTATCTGATTAAAGACACCTAATTTGGGTTGGTGGTGGCTGATTTAAAATCCACTCTCCACCACGAGGGGTGGGTGAGGTTTTAGTGCCATTCAAAGGAAATGTTGACAGAATGGAAATAAATGTCCCTGTGGGAGGTGTCAGCTGTGCCAGAATTTACAAATCTCTCTCCTGAACTGT
The DNA here is from genome assembly GCF_009819885.2 of Catharus ustulatus. Lineage (NCBI taxonomy): Eukaryota > Metazoa > Chordata > Aves > Passeriformes > Turdidae > Catharus > Catharus ustulatus. The sequence continues at coordinate 18,113,129 of NC_046231.1, read as the reverse complement.
TCCAAAAATCTGGTGTTTTCCCAGGTTTGGCTCCTCCACCTGCCCACTTCCCCGTAGGTGTTCTGCTGGTGTCAAAAATTAAACTGCATCAAAACAAATTCTGCCATCAAAAGCTGCAAAACTTTGGTTTGCTTCGAGTCAGATTTTAAAGTCACCCATGAAATGTCGATTTGTTTGCTTTCAGATTTTGTTGACAAAATCTGTCCTGCAACAGCACCCCCTGCACCCAGGAATGGTTCCAAAGAGATGTGGCAAACTCTGAATGCACAGCCTGAGCTCCCTGAGCTGTCTTTGACTGCAGTAAATCAGCAGAGGAGGAATAAATACGTATTTCATGTAGAAATTGAAAAAAAAAGCATTCCTGTCCAAGAAAAGGTTGACACTTTGTCTGTCCCACACGTGCAGCAGCTGAGTTGCTGCTCTCAGGGATATCCAGAGGATCTGTTTTACATTTTCCCCTCTCCCAGGTGAATCTAGAAACCTTGCTCTCAATCCCCCCTGTAGGAAACCGTGCTAGAAAACAACAAAATACCTGGAACTGTGTTCCCTTGGTGCCACATTTGAATGACTTTTCTTGACTACAGCAGAAAACAAACTCAGATTTATTGCACACTCCAAAAGCACTCCCCATGTAGCTTTGCAGCACTCTTTTCTTTTTTTTTTTTTTTTTCAGGATCAGTAATCAGTTGCACCACAAATTCATCAACAATTTCATCTTTCTCTTTCTTGGGCTCTGCTTTACCTCCCTGCATGGTATTTGCTGAGAGATGATTTTTACCCCTCAGTTTGCAGAAGGTCCCACACAAGCTGTAAATAAGGAGCTGGCCAGAGGGAATTGTGGAATTATTCTACCTTTACCTCCTGAGCAAGGAAGCCAGCCTAATTAATGACTTCCCTCCAACTGGAGAGGTGCAGAATGGTAATTTGGATATGGCAAAGCTGGGATTTATTGTCAGTTCAGAAGGCTGTGAGTGCCAGCTCTGCACTTCTCTACATCTCAACTCACAACTGGGATCAATACTGCAGCTGCAGCCTCCACTTGTATATTTTATTTATGGAACACATATTTTGAAACTTTTTTTTTTTTCCCTCCTGTTGTTTTTAAAGAGTTACTGACACTTTGATTTAGGCTAGCCAGGATTTATTTTGCTTTCTTTTGAAAGTGCTGTAGCAGCTGTCAGTGATGGTGTTTGGGGTGTGTGCACCTTTACCTGTGTGCTCCCAATTCCTTTTCACTGAATTCCTCCTCCAGCCTCCCCTGGCAGTGCTTTTGCCATGGACACATCCCCAGGATGGAATAAAGCCTGTGGTGTGAGTGAGAAATACGCCCTGGATAGATCTGGAAAATTCCAGTGAGCTTTCTGAGCAACCTCAGTGATGGTGGAGGTTTATTTAAACCAAGGTCACAGTTCTGAATGTCCCTTTCCCCTGGAGCTGAGCTCTGCTCAGATTTTCAGCTCTTTCTGCCCTGTGCTGACACTTACAGGTGTCCTGGATGTTTTATTTACTGAGGAGGGAACAGGGAGTGAGCACTGAAATGGGAGTTGCTGTTTCCAAATCCTTCACATGCAATGTGTGTATATTTATAAATATGCAGAGGTGAATTTTGGGTACACACTGGATGTGTCCAGGTTCACAGCTTTTTTTGGAGTTTTCCACTTTTTAACCTTAACTTTGCCTTTAAAAAAATGAATCATGCCATTAATGATTATCTAATAAGCTCATTTGCAGAAAAGATTTTGTATTTCAAGTCAGTTGCATTCCCATATTGCTTTTGTTCTATATAGGCTGGTTATTAATCTCTGCTAAATACCTGTGAATTTTCACTTTTTTTTTTTTTTTTTTTTTTTTTTTTTTTTAAGCAAGAAAAGAGCAATACCAGCTGGACAAAATGGAGCCCAGGCAGTTACAATTTTCCTCCTTTGCAGTTAATGCATTCCCACTCTCTGGATTTTGGGCTTTCCTTGTGACTGTGCTCAGGCCAGCTGTGAAATCCCCAAATCTCAGGGCTTCAGGAAAAAACTCAAGTTTTAAAAAAGCTTTAATTCAATCCCTCTTTCTGCCACCAGCCAAACAGTCTGCCCCCACCCCTGAGGGGTGTATTTTGGTTTTTTATTCCATAAAACCCCAGCCTAACAGCTGAGCTGCTGCCTAAAATGCACCATGATGGAAACCTGGCTGTAGCTTTGATATATTGCAGGAAGGCTGCATTCATGAATTGTGAATAAGAGCAACAATTTTTCAAATATATGTTGTCAAAGCCGTTTTCTCTCCAATAACACTGCCCATAAAATGTAACAAGTGTAATGGCTGTTTTACTCCCAGTTAAAAAGTGAATACAATTGTAATATATCAGTCGTTGTTAAAATGACATCTGGGATTATAGGGAGATTTTTCTTGCCCTTATTCCAACTTCTTTACTACCTCTTTTTCTTGGTGAAGGTATTAATATTAAAGAATTGCTAGGTAGGACAGCACCTACATATATATGTGTGTATGCACATAAATATATATATATGTGTGTTTGTTGAAATAGATATTATTCTCTGTTGAGTGTTGAATAATTTCCCTGTAGGCCAAATAATGGATCTCTCTGTGCACTTTCACTCACATCTGTCAAATCCAGGTGGCTGTAGCTGGCCCATGGCCATCCTGAAAAGTTATTTGTTCCCAAATCCCATGGAAGGAAAGGGCTGAAGCTCCAAAGATCACAGAACTGAAAGGGATGGTCTTGATTTGACTGGTTCTGTGAAGTCAATTGCAGTCAAATTAATTCTTCAACTGCACTTCAAAAGCTTTCTAATGCAGGTCTTTAAAAGCTCAAAAGGTCTGACAAAGGAGTTCAAAGGGACTTGTGAAGGGATTTCTCTGCTCTAAGCAGCCAGCCTGCAATCCTCCATCAGCTGAGCACAAATGCAAAGCTCCCTTCTGCTGAGGCCAGGATTTCAGGCACTCCCTGGGATTTTGGGGCAGTTCTCATCAGAGATGTGTGAAGTCTTTAGCAGGAGGAGCAGTGCTGGAAATCCCTCTTTGTGCACGTTGCACTCACCGTGTTCCCTGCCCAGATCTCCAGTAAGTCACTGCTCAAACCCAAACCCTCGTTCCTGTCTTCATCCTTGATCCTGTCAGGGCTTTGTCCTCACAGAATCCATGGCAGAATCACTTCTAGGGACTCCTCTTTGGACCAAGGGCTTAGGAGGCAAATCCTTGAGAGCAGGAAACTACATTTATTCCTTTGGAAAGCTGTAAAGCTCCTCACCTTAATTTTAGGATTGGATTATGAACTATGGTCTGGGTGGTGCTGGATTTTCTCCCAACTTCCACTGCCTGACAAGCAATCTGGATTAGCCAGCACAGCTTCACAAGATGGTGTTCAAGGCAAGGAGGAAGGTGAAAACAAGACTGTGTTCTGAAAGTTAATAAAGTTAAATATTCCTGCTTGGTGTGGCTGCTTTATCCTCTGCCTTCATTTCCTGTGCACCATGTGATTCATAAATCTCTACCCTGAATGGTTACCTCATTTGGTTGTTTTTTTTTTTTTTAAGTGAGTAATTACATTCTAAACATATAAATCAGAACACAAACTGTAGCCAGTCATCCCTTTGTTTCAAGTAATGATTTGAAAAGCGTTCAGAGCAGGTGTGAAGTACCTTTGTCATGGGCAGGACAGAGGGAATGATCGTTCTAAAAATAAATTCTAGATAAATATTTTATTACACAGTGTGTCACTCAGTATCTGTGGACAGAAATTGCTAATGTAAAGATGTTGTTCCTAAGTTTCTAATATGGTATTTAACAACAGGCTATATGTAAAAACAGTATTTAAAAAGTGCTTTTCCTGGTTCTGTTCAACTGAAGTTGACTTTCACAAGATTCAGTCCTCCCAAGAAAGAAAATGACATAATACTGAGTCAGGGACATGCCTCAGGACAGAATTCTTTAGGTTTAATACCAGCCATTGCTAATATCATCATGCTGAACTTATGGAAATATTGAGCAAAGCTGTGATCAAAGGCCTGTGAGCTCCTTAGCAGACTTCAGGCTGCTTTGGTTATAAATTTATACATGCTCCTGTCAAAAGGAGAAGTTGGTATTGTTCTGTAGGATGTAATTGTATTGGTGCCACCTAAAAATCAAGTTTTGCTGCTGAATTACCAATTGTGAATAGTGTTTTCTATGCTCTAATGCATCTACCAAAGATGGGAAGTGATCAGGGGTTAACCTTATCCAGCGTGTTTGTCTAAATTCAAATGGCAAGCTCAAGAAAAATGGCCCAAAACATCCAAATATAATAAAAACAAACATGCTGATCCCAACTAAAGTGCTTGGTGGCATGGAAATGCTGTTCTAGCCCTAGGAGCCTCTGACAGGGTCCAAGTTCATCTTTTTCAGGGTCATTTGTGGCCATTTCCCTCCCCTGTGGTTCATTTCTGTCACTGTGGTACAGTCAGTGCATGTCCCCAAACTGAATTGTTTGTGCATGACCACTGGGTTTTCTGGCATCAGAGGGAATGGGAAGAGCAGAATCTGGATGCCAGTGGGGCTGTGCAGTGAATGTCAGTGTGAGCATTAATAAAACATGCCCAGAGTGCCAGCTCAGGTCACAGAAGCCTCTGGCAAGGAAAGGAGAATATTGCCTTGCTGTAGGGGCAGCTGCTGGCTTGGAGAGAGAAATCCAGGCAGGAATAAACATTCTGAAAGGTGGTGGTGTGTTGCTTGCCTAAAAATGAAGCCTCTGAACTAATTTTTTTTTTTGGTTGGTTGTTGTACTGAAAAAAACAAGGTGATACTTGTTGCTGGGCAAATAGGAGGCAAAAGTGGAGATGGCAGAACTTGCAGGAGCTTTGTAATTCTGCACAGCAGCTTTTTCCCCTGATCACCCTCCAGCAGCTTGCATTGATTCTCCAGATGTTGCTTATAGGATCAGTGCTCTCCAGCATTCAGTAATGAAGTAGAAAACCCCATTTATACATTTAATTACATGCCCTGGACCATCTGAAAATAAATGTCACAGTTTCCTGTGCAGGGTTTATTCACAATAACAGATTTGGCAAGTGTCACACCAGCTTGGTGAAGGGGGAACCCAAAACTGTGGCTTTATGGTGTGTCCTAAAATGAGTCACCAGAGCTGTGAGGGAGGGAGGCAGAGGAGCAATTTTGGTTTAAACAGAATTTGATCTGAGCCAGTCTTTGGCCACTGATTCTGTTTCAGTCCAAACAAGGCCATTGTTTTCTCCTGGGAGTTATTGGAGTTTTAGTTTGTTGTTAAAAGTGGCAATAAATTCCTTGCTGCTATGGGTGCAAGTAAGATTTCTGGAAATGTTATGACTTGTGCTGAGTTGTTTATGGAAGTCTAATGAACATGAATGGCTGATGTGGTTTTGTGGAAATAGGTAATAGTCAACTTTCCTCCCATTTTAAGTTTTTCAGTCTTTACAGAAAATCATAAACTGTGTCTGGGAGTTGTGATTTTCAAACATGAGTTTTACCATGACCTCAGTTTGGGCTGTGCTTGTCCTGTCCTTCCTCTGAGACTTTCCATGTCTCATGGCGTTGTCCATTCTCCCTCCCCTGATGGAAAAGTTCAGCTGCTCATGGGTCTTGCCTACCAGGACCACCTTTTATTGAAGAGCTGAGATTTCCTGTGGCTGTGCTCCCATGCCCTGCACAGCCACAGGGCTCCTCTCAGGGATCACTATGGAATGGTTTAAATCATGGAATGGTTCAGGCTGGGAGGGAACTTTCAGTTCCCCAGTCTGACTGCAAACTCATCATCTTCCAGTGAAAACTGTTCGTTTTTTAATTCCACATCATTAAAAGATGAAAGAAACAGGTGAGAAAAGGAATATTCCAGCATGCTCCTTAATGCTGTGCTCACAGTGACAGAAGGTCAAGGCAGCAGGGGCAGGGAAATTAAATCAGGGATAATTCAATCCTTTTGTTCCATTGTAGGAAAGACATTTCAATTTTACAAGAACTGGTTTCATGGAAAGAAGGACAAAGTTTGGCTAGGTAAGGGATGTAAAATTCCTCTATCAGCAGGAGGCAAAGCAGATTTGAGGAGAACATTTCTATGGGGAATCCTTCAGCAGTAGCAAGTGGTGTCAGGAAAAAATAGCCAGAGCTAATTCAGAAGTAGGTTCTGGTCAAAAAGGAGTAAACACATCCTTATGATTGAATGCACCTCCCCAGGGAGGATGTGGCTGGGAAGGAACAGGAGTTGCAGATAAAAATGAGGAGTGTAAGGAAGTTGTAATGCTGAGCTGGTAGAAAAGATGACATTACTAAATATAACTGGGTGCAGGCATGATGCTGCTGCTCTTGTTTTCCATTTTTCACAGCCATCACTGGGGAAAAGGACACACAGAGAGCTGCTGGCTGTTTGACAGCCTTGCTTTGCATCCTGCTCACACAAAAAACCCTTCCACAGTCTGAGAGCTGCAGCTCCTGGCCATAAACTGCTGCTCCCTTCGAGGGCAGCATCACAGAGCCATAAACCCAAACTACCTTCCCTTTGCTCCCTTTCCTTAAATTTTGGTGAAGCTGAACCTGAACTGGCTCTTGCTCTGCTGTAAATCCCAGTGACCCCAGTTTAGTGTGTGCAGGTAAACAGAGAGCAGATCCAGAGGCATTCCTGCCTGTCTCTGCTCCCTGACTCCCCTGGCTGCTCATTTCTGGTGTCTGGAACAACTTCTACTGGATTTGACACCTCCAGGTGCTGGGGGAGACAACTTCACCTAGAAGGGGGCAGAGGGGCTCTAAAGCCCACTGTGACCCCCCTGTGGGGCTGGCAGGGAGATGCTCTGGGTGCCCCTGGGTGATTCTCCTGCTCTGCCCAGGTCACAGCTGGCTCAGCCCCTCTCAGAGAGGGCTTGGAGGTGACAGGGAAGGGTGTGAGGAGATAAATGTCCTGATTTGTGTCAACTTCAGCCAAGGGGATGGAATAGATGGGCTGGGAAAGGACTTTGTGAATTTTTTCATAAAGTAAGGGTGAGATGGGGAGGGCAGGGAGCTGCTGTGGGAGGACAGGGCAGGGTGAGGGTAAAAGAGAATCAATCTGGAGAGCTCTTGGAGGCTGTGCCATGGGCAGGTGGAGTCTGGGGGCTGTGGGACAGACAGCAGTGCTGGATCTCTGTCCCTCTGAGGGTTTCCAGGGGGGCTACTCACCGAGGGGAAGGTGGGTTTACCCAGCCAAAGGAGCTCTCAATGTTTTTAGGGACAGATTAGATCTGTGTGTACTCCCTCTCCTCTCTCTGTTTTTGGTGGTGAGAGGATGCTGTGCTTGACTGGAGAGCAGCAAATTGGCCCCATCCTCAGTTAGCAGGTGAGACAGCATTAGTGCCACAAAACATTACAAATGCACATTTGCTGGAGCACATCCTTCCCTGGCCCTGCCTTTTCCCCTGGCTGCACAGCAGCACTCCAATATTCACTTTGATGTCTCCTTTCTCACAAAGCCTGTTTCAATATCAAGAATTCTTTTTCTGACACGGGCTCAGGTTCCTGATTGCTCTCTGAATCCTTTCCTTCACCACTCCTGAGTGCTCAGCATTAACAGCTGCTGTGTTAAGGGATGTGGCCAGGAGGGATTAACACAGTCACACTGGGAGGGTTTGTGCTGCTGGATGTCTCATGGTCCTTTTGGAAGTGTGGAAAACACAAACAAAGCAGGGGCTGCATCAGTGTGGTTTTGTTTTCTCACCTTCACTTGTTCCTTCTTTAACATCACTAACTGCAGCAGAGCAAAGGCACTTCAAGATAAATTCTTGAAGTTTCTTTAAATTCTTGATGGAAAGTTTGGATTCTGGGGAAAAAAATGCAGGGAGATGAGCAAAAGTATTTGAGCTGCACTGAAATCACTGCTGGTGTGAAAAGAGGAGACAAGAGAGCCTTAAGGGAAGAGTTTGTACTTTGAAAATTTATAATGGCAGTTGAATAAGCAATTCTTTCATATCTGCTTCCAGAAGCTGAGTGCTAAAGGGAGACACAGGTGTTTTGTTGAACAGTGAATTAATAGATGATGGTCTCTTAATATGAATGTTGCTGCGTTGTTAGTACTGGAAATTTGAAATAAGTTACTATTCTGCAACTTTTTATTTCTCTTTTTTTTTTTGGTGTGTGTGATTTCAATCCATCTTCTTTTCCACTTTGCCATTTTGATACATGGGAGGAGAAAAGAGGGCAAGGAAAATAGCAAAAAAAATCTTGAGGAAGAAATGAAACACTTTAAAAGCTTTCCATAGAAAACTATTTCTTTTTCATCTTGCAGTAAGTAAAGGACTGAGCTGGTATGAATTTGGCTCATCCTCGCTTTACTCAGAATCCCTGTCATGGTATCAGGAGCTAATGACTGCTCTTTACCTATTGAGATAGTGGTAAATTCTATTTACTGTTGTCCCTTGAACAGCTAGGGCAGGAGGGGATGAGAGAGGATGGGATAATCTCTTGGAAGGCAGCGTTTAACTCCTGTCTGGGAGCAGATAATTGCTGCATTCCTGGGGGATTAGCACACAGGAACTTTTCAGAGTGGAGTGAAGCTGTACCCGGCTATCTCTCACCTGGGGGGTGGCAGGAGACAGCGAGCACAGCGTGAAAGATGCGGGAATAAAGCACGGGGTGTGCAGATGGAATGTGGCTTGTGCCTCAAAACCGGGGAGAGAATTTCCTCTCCCAGCGCTGTCCTGGCTCAGAAGGGCTTGGGGAACACTGGGAATGACTGAAGTGATGCTTGTGTGCAGGAGGAGGGGTGGCTGTGCAGGGAAAAATGCTCTGACACTCACCTGTGAGCAGGAACCTGCAGGGTGTCACTGCAGGGTGGCTTTGGGATGGATTCACCCCAAAAACAACCTCAACAGCACAAAAACCTGCAGAGTTTCATGGAAGTGTGGGTTTGGGATGGATTCACCCCAAAACCAACCTCAACAGCTGCAAAAGCTGCAGAGTTTCACAGCAGGGTGGATTTGGGATGGATTCACCCCAAAAACCATCCTGAGTCAGAAGCCTTGGTTTTGTTTTTGACATTTAATTTGCAGTACAGAATTATTTTAACAATAAACTTATCTTAACTGTTTAATAAACTTCACTCTGCTTAACAGTCCAACAGCTGGGAGTCACTGAGAGGTCTGTGACACAGAATTTTGGGACAGAGGAAGAGCTGTTTCATAGTTTTCTGAAGAATAATCCCAGGAAAACCCATTGCTTGGCACAGCATTTTAATTTAGGAGTGAAATAAAGCTCCAGTGAGATTTGCAATTTCCATTGTAGCCCTGTGACCACTGCCAGTGTTTACAGCACTGGGTGAGCACAGTGCTCCTGACCTGCTGGAAGGACACAGGAACTGAATTTCTGCACCAATTGACCTGCAAGGAGCTGGACTCACTGATCCTTATGGGTCCCTTTAACTTGGGATGTGGCACTCAGTGCCATGCTCAAGGTGATGTTTGGTCATAGGCTGGACTAGCTGACCCAAAGGCTTTTTCTAACCCAGTTAATTCTGTGATTCTGTGATATTCTATCACTCTCTGGTGTGGTCTAATTGCAATGGAAGCCAACAGCCCGTTTGTGGACTTTTGTTACTCCATGTGGTTCCTAGAGCAGTGGCAAGCACAGTAACATGGCACAGAGCAAGAAAGAACCTTTATTCAAGGAATCACAAGTTTAAATAATACAAAACAATTTAGAGAAAGTTCATTGGGCAGAGGAGTGGACCCCCCTTTAGAAACACACTCTGTGGGCAGCATCACATACTCTGCAGGTGTGTAAACTTTATTTTGGGTTCCTGTCCTTGAGAAGCCTGAGAGCAAAACTCGAGCAGCCTTGAGTAAAATCCTGGCTGGATTTTCCTAGGCCTCAGACAGACTTTATCATGAACTTTACCTACTCTTCACTTTCCAATGCACACAGATTTTATCACTGAATGAACACAAACCTGTTACTGTAACATCTCAAGTTGAGAAATTACATTGTGTAACGTGTCGTTTCTAAATGCTGTCTCGGATGAAACTGCAAAAATTGAAAATGTCTCAGGAATGTTAATAATTCTAAATTCTCCTCATCCTGGCATCCTTTGAAGATCGTCTCCCACCTCGCTGCTCTGTTGGGAATTACCTCTTGTTTAGCAGCTAAGTCGTGACCCAACAAAGCACCGTGGTCTGATGGCAGAACAAAGATTTAATCACAGCAGGGAGGCAGCAAATGAACTGTTTGTGTTCCACTTGCTTTGCTGTCACACCGTGTGAGTGCTGCTAATGGAGGGGGGACCAGAGCTACCAAAGGTGTTTGCAGCTGATGTGTCCTGCTCTGCATTTGGAACAGGCAATAAAAAAATGCTGATTGCATTCTGAGCAAACACAGCTCTGCCTGGGCATCAGCTGAGTGTCATTGTCACATGGGCACAAATAGAGAAAAGCCCAAATAGAGAAAAGGTGACATCACCTGATTTCAGTGTTTTGGGGTTGGGTTTTTTTGTGTTTTTTGTTTTTTTGTTTATCTTCAAAATTTAAAATTACTCATTTCACACTGGAAACATTCTGCACCAGCACTAATTTCTAATGAAACCAAAGCATCAGAAAATGGGGAATGACCTCACAATCAGAAGCAGCAAGTGGAGTTGAATTCATTTGCTGGAGGGTGCTTGCCAACGCTGCCATGGAGAGCTAGCTGCTGCTCCAAAAGTCACTTGTGCTTATAATAATTGGAGTTCCAATGATCTGGAACTGCTTGATTCAGCTGAAGTTTTGGCAGGTGGTTGACACAAAGAAGACTATTAAAACACTCTGCTAGCCTTGAAAAAGTAATTTCAAATTATTTGCATGCCTGTAATACTGTTACAGTCATCAAAAAGAAAACCCCAAGATGATCAATCTATTAGCTATGGATGTGTAGTTATCATTTTCTGTCACATAAAACACATGAATTACGGATTTGGGGGAATAAATGGATCGAGAAAGTTCACTTGGTTAGCTGCATTAAACGTTTTGCTGTTATAAATTAAATTGTTCCTCTCTGTGTTTTGATGTATGATAGCTGAAGCTCACTTGGCACTCTTAGTAAACCTTCCTCTCTGGAGCTGTGCCTGATGAGCAGGTCTAAATGTGGAATTGCCCAAAAATCCATGAAAAGCGTGTCCTCCCTCTTCCAGTACAAAGCAATAATCCACCTATGAAAAGTCATAATAAATCCTTCATTTCATGTTTGAACCTGCTCGGATTTGCAAAGCCCCACGTATCAGAAAATGCCAAGTTTGCCACCAGATGTCAGCTAAGGTTTGAGGAGCTGCTCTTTTCCTGGACCCAAAGGTACTTTTGACATAATGCAGCCCAAATCACTTCCTAATGGACTTTCAGGCTTATTTTTAACTGTCTTTAGCATGTCTTTTAAATGAAATGTAAGATAACACATCTTTTATCATCACTGACCATTCACTACCTGCTTTTTTCTCTGTGTCTCTGTAAGGTTGCCTCACACAAGCTTTGAGTATTTCTTGACCTTTTGTGCTTTTTTTTTTTCTTTTTTGTTGCTAATTTGGTGAAAAGGTGATGCAGGACTTTGTTCTAAATGTGCACCTCAGAACCTCCCTCAGCAGTTTGCTCTGGGAATGTTAAATAGGTTCTCTGATGAATTCCTCATCTAAGTGTAGAAGTTTTATAGACATTACCTCACTGTGTGCTCAGAGTTTTGTGTTCAATTGATCATGTTCGGGTACCCTGTGCCCAAATTCTGTATTCTGGTGACTTTTTGGTGGCACAGCAAAGCAGTGTGATGTGCTGAAGAGCACACAGTGTGTTTCTGTGGGATAGAAATGCTCGTGCAGTGCTGGAGGAGGAGCTGGCACCAGCCAGAAAGGGGTGGGAGAGTTGGAAAGGAGCTGAGATAAATTGGGGACTGATGGATTTTACCGGCTCCTTTAACGTGATCATAACATTTCTTTTGTTATCACATGGAGTAGCTGCATAAAAATAGACACTAACAACTCCCAATTGATATATAACAACTAACAATTGATCCAGGAATTGGTGTTTTCAGCCTTAAAGGATCTGTCTTCATTTCTGTAAAATTTTGTTATGTGATTAATTCCCTGATGTTAAATCGTGGTTCTGTTTCATTTGCTGTCAACAGCTTTTTGTGGTAGGTCGTTTATTGTCCCAGGTTCTCCCGAGGGAAGAGAATTCCAGGCTTTGCATCTCTCATGTGATTCACATGCTAGCAGCACTAGATGCTTATTTAGTAGAATAATAGGCAGAAAACAAGCATATGGAAGGGGGGGTTTTGTGTTTGGGTTTTGGCTTTTTGTGGGGTTTTTTTTGGTGGGTTTTTTTTTTTTTTTTTGGTGTTTTTTGTTAATCTCAGGGCATTTTTGTTTGGTGTTAAACTCTCAGATCTCAATACTGAGCCAAAGTCCTGCTACTGCATTTCCACCATGGAAAAAGAAAATTGCAGGCAGTTTTTACTATTAAATGTTGAACTGCTGAAAGCCAAAAAGCCATCCAAATGAGAACCTACTGTGCAGGGATGCCTTCTCTGTGGCTTTTTGAAATTTGAGTCATGACATAAAGTCAACCTTGTGAACTGCTGCTGCCCACAGGTGTTTCATTAGGAGGAATATTTCTTGCACCTATCAGCAAAGTATCTTGAGGAAAAACTGTCCTGACTTACTGATCACAATCATTGTAGGAGTCACCACTGCAAACTTCATATTGCATTGTGCAGGCAGCACAATATTTGTTAGATATGAATTGGTACCAGTGTATGAAGTGTTCTGGCCCTGTGAGAAGTTCATTCCCAATTTTGCTGCACTGCAAAGCTCCAAAACCAACATGTCTTGCTCCCATCAGTAACTGAGAGTTTGCTGAATAGTTGAAGAGGAATGTAGATTACAACAAGAGCTACTGCTCTTCAAGAATTAGCTGCATGGAAAAACTGAGGGTTCAGAAAAGAGATCTGTGAATGACTTGGGCTTTTCTAGTCCTAATGTCAAGACCAACTCATGAAGAGACATCCAGAGAAGAGATTTGTGACAACAGACTTAATCTGTGCTGGAAAGGCTGTGATGAGATGGCTGGGGCTAGCAGCAGATAAAATCAGACTTATTTCAGAATGGGTGACTCTGAGGGGTGTCACAGCTCCAGCAGGACTGATGTGCATGGTGAGGTGTGTGAAGGTTCTTGAGCTGTGTGTAGGGGTGAGGTGCGTGAAGGTTCTTGAGCTGTGTTAGGGTGAGGTGTGTGAAGGTTCTTGAGCTGGGTGTAAGGTGAGGTGTGTGAAGGTTCTTGAGCTGTGTGTAGGGTGAGGTGTGTGAGGGTTCTTGAGCTGTGTGTAGGGTGAAGTGTGTGAGGGTTTGTGAGCTGTGTGTAGGGTGAGGTGTGTGAAGGTTCCTGAGCTGTGTTAGGGTGAGGTGTGTGAAGGTTCTCGAGCTGTGTGTAGGCAGAGGGCTCAAAGTTCCTCCTGCAGCCCTAAAATCAGCTGGAATCAGAATGAGTGCAGTGCTGTGAGGAGCAATCTCTGTGGTCCTGCAGAGGAGAAGCCCAAGGCTCTGGGCTCAGTCCCAGTTTTGCTCCAGCCCTCCTGGTGGTGTTGGACAGGTCCTGCTCTGTGCTGTGCTCAGGCTCTGCTCTAACACTGAGCCTGGCACTGGCTCTGGGACATCAGGCTGTGCATTAACTGGACACACAACACCAATCCTGCCTTGTCCTGAGGGGTCACTCCTGGGAAGTGGCAGAGCCTCCCTGGTCAGGTGTGTTGTTTGCCCAGCAAACTGAGCAGCTCAGCTCGGTGCTTTTGGGGGGAAATCCCTTCACCAGGCTCTGCAGTGCTGCCCATCTTTCCCCCAGCATTCTCACATTCCGTTTTCCTTTTGTCTCATCCTTTCTCCTAACCCTGCCTGCCCTGGATGTCAGGAAGCTGGGGGGATGTGGAGTTAATACAGCAGAGTGGAGGAGTGTCTGCACAGCTTCTGCTGATGTGTGAGCACCTGAGAGCGAGGGAGGGATGCTGCAGGCACAGGACTGTGACACACACACTTAGTTTTGGTACCAGCCAAGTCTGGGCTGCCCTCCTTTCACAGCCTGCTTGTATAGCACAGCAGATCCTCAGGCTTTTATCCATTCCAACTCCACTACTCTCTGAAAAAGAAATCACTTATTCTCTGCCACTGCTATACCCCCAAAAGGAAGGAAATGTAAATCAAGTTCAGTAATAAATAAGGTAAAACTTGGCCCAGGAAGGACAGGCAATGAGGCTTGAAAATGAAGTTGGGAAATCTGCATCTGTACAGATGTGTGTGCTGAGATTTGTGCACATGAAATGTCAGGCTCCACGTTACACGAGTCCATTTGCAGGTTTTATAAATAAAGCACCAGCAGGGTTTCCAGTGTGAGGAAATGGGACTGGGATCTTGTCTCCTGCTGTGATTCATCTCAGCCTATATTCAGATTCACAAGTCACTCTGTGCACTCAGTGCTCCCTGTGTGCAGGTAGCTGTACAAGAAGAAATAATCTGAAGCAAATATCTTTGAATATTCAGCCCTTAATGTGTAAAATTTAATCACTAAATGCTGAGTTTAACTCAAACTGTTTTGATGATGATGATGATGGAGTGATTAATAAAGTGGTCTGAAATGCAGTTCAGAGCTTCTCTCTAGGGAGTCTTCCTTTGCCAATTTTGGCAAGCTGGCCTCCTGCAGCAACAGAATCAGAAATGCCAATCGTAATTGAAATTTTTAATTACATTTCCTGCTTTGTTTGAAGGTAACAAGCGTCTGGGTCCGCGGTGTTTTATTTTTCCTCCTCTTTGTGTGCTGATAGTGCTGAATGTGTACAGGCTTCCTGTGAGCCCTTGGCTTTCTCCAAATGATAAAGGATGAGTACAAAGGCAAAATGAGTCCCTTCCAGAGATAACCACAGTGTTTTGCAAGCCTTTTCAAAGCCCTGTCAGGCACGCTGCAAGTTTACTGAAATAAAGTCCTCAAATTTCCGTGGTTTTAAGGGAGATCTGAGAGTGGAATGGTGCAGCTGAGCAGAGCAGTGGGCAGGGGCTCCAGCCCTCACAGCACCACCCACACCCCAAATCATAAACCAGAAATAAAGGGGAGAAGGAGACAGAACCCAATTTGGGATTCTCAGTGAGACAATTTCTTCACTTGTTGCAGAGTTAATGGTGCCACCAGCACAAAGGAGAGCAGGAGGGCCCTGGGAGGGTGGGGACAGCCAAAGAGGGGATGAACAATCCCTGGAGATGGAACAATCCCTGCAGGTCAGCAGGGTGACCCCTGAGCTGACACCTGGGCTGCTCTGCCACCACATCCTGCTCGTCCCCAGTGATTCTGGGGAGCTGATCTGGGATCTGTGCAGCCCTGGAATAGAAACAGAAATAGCACAGTAAAACCAAGAGATGGTTTTGCCTCCTGTTGCCTGTGTAGCCCACCTGCAGTTAAAGTTCTTTAGTTACACACAGTTGCTTTTGGCCAGGATGGTTTGTTTTTTGTTTTGTTTTGTTTTTTTCGTGTCTAATAATTTTTTTTAATGTCTTAATGACTTGAAAAGGTCAGCAGGGAGGAAACAAAGCAAGCTGGAGTTTTCCATGGAGCAGGATTCACATTGACTGTGCTCCTCAGCTGCCCTGATGGATGTCCTGGCATTACCACACAGACCCCAGTACGTCTTTGCTGCTGTCATATTTTGCCTTTGAGAAGGTTTAGCTCTAATTTTCCTGCTGAAACAGAGTGAGCCACGTTGAGGCTCTGCCCTGCAGACCTACTGCTTGACACATTTTACATTTTATTTTTAAACACAGCTTATATTTATGCTGGATGTCCTTCTGACAGAACTTTTGGTGAATAAAGTTATTGCATGTCTTCCTGGTATTTCCACTGGCCACAGCTTTCAAAGTTGAACACCTGAATTTTTTTTTTTCCTTTTGGAAAGGCACAGAAAAGCCTCACTTCTGAGCTGGTTTTGTCTGTTTGTGATAAAGCTGATGGCAATATTTCTTAGACACAGCAGGGTCAAATTCCTCCTTCATGTGTCTTTTTACCTCAGAGATGTTACAGCAGAAATCTCCTTCAGGCTGTGTTGTCAGAAGATCTCATCTCCTGCTTGAGAACCAAAGTTGCCCAGTTTCCAGGATATATCAACACATCAAGGACATTCTCAGTGAAAACACACAGAGTTTCTGAAATGTTGTTCTTTTTCTTAGATACATAAATTGTAGCTGAGCTTTTCAGAAAATCTCTTCTTGGCAACAGAGCTGATAATGTTACAGTCCAGGCTTGAGCATCCTATAAATTGAGATCTATTAATGTTAATCTAACAAAGTCAATAACTGGTTTTTACATTAGAGGTTCCTGTAATATATGCTAATTTCAAACATCTCATTTAGAAATATAAACCAGGAATTTCAATAAACTATTAGTGTTCTTTTGCAGGATTTCCATAATACCATATTTTTGCATTTTTTTAATTTCAGTTTTAATGTTCCTATTTAATTTTTACATTTCAAGAAACTATCTAAAAATTGGTTAAGGTTCAGAGAGAGAACTTCAAATTCTTGATTTTCAGATCATGGGGAGAGAAAGTGCAAATCCATTTTCAAATGGAAATTCTATTATGAAGGTAAATTGACTTTTGAGCCATTAACTTGCTTTTAACTCTGCCATGTCTGAAAATAACTATGGAAAAATTAGCTTTAATTTTAGAGTGAATTTCTATAACCAGCATTTTAGCAGATTATATGGCAAAAATGTTGTTTGATTTTTTTTTTTGGTTGCTTCATTTATTTTATTTTTTAATGTAAAATTGTTTTGTTGATTTTTTTTAGTAGAACTCCAGCTTTAAATGAGTTTATTAATTTATTCTGTATTGTTTTGTACTGTGGTTTTGGCTTCATTGAGATGCCAGCTGCAGCAGAGGCCCTGGGGTGCTCTCTCTGTGTTTTGTTGGTTCTTGTTTTACAAAATCTGCCTCGTGCACAACAAGGATGGTTTGGGTTCAGGCAATGGAAATTCTGTCCCTGGAGAGGTGGGCACTGCGTCACTGAAACTGCAGGAAGAACAAAAACCCTCCAACAACATTTTTAGTGTTAGAGAATTCAGGTGCTGCTGCCTCAGTACTGCTGTGGCCAGGATGTGCCACAGGAATAAATTCATCCCCACACTGCCCAGGCTGTGCAGAGAGAATCACATCTTTACCTCATTTTCACCTTATTTATACACTCAAACCCCAGAGAAATTCTCTGTTCATTGCTCCCAGGTTACTCAGTTCTTGGTGTTTGGTTTCCTGTATTGATCCCTTCACTTTTGATATTAATTAACTTCTCATTTTTTGTTTTTTTATGGATGTTTTCCCAGACCAGGTGTCCAGCCCATGCCAGGGGGGATGCTTGGAGGTGATGATCATTAATTGTCATTATCTTTTGTGTCTCTTCTGTGCTAATCCCAGTTTGCTGGAATGTTTAACTCATCAGACTCCCAGTGCTGGAACAATCCTGTGAAAGAAAACTTCAATTCCTTCCCATCTGGGCAAAGGTGAACAAACCCCTGGGATGTCAAACCCCAGGGAACCCTCAGGGCTGGCACTGCCCTGTCAATAATTTCCCCTCCCTTTTCTCTATTTCATGTGTGGGAACATTGCTCTCTGCCTCTTTAATGAGGAATTTCCTATTTTCAAATAGCAATTTCCTTTGGAGATGAATGCAAACTCAGCTACCAGCTTCTCCCCTCCTTGATGATGCAGTAAAGAAATATTCATCAGGCAGCCAGAGCTCTTTATTTACTCCTGTTCTCCTTTCCCTAGAGCTTCTTGTGCCTCACTTGTGCTGGCTGCATAATTATTCCTCATATTGAAATGAAAAACCGACTTTAAGATGTTTTCTTCGTGTGAACACAACACTCCATCCCAAGGCAACACTTGCAGATTTAAATTTAATTGTGAATTAATGGCAAAGGGAGAGAAAGAAGCTGTACATTGTAAGGGAAACTTAGGGTGCTTGTTGTAATAATGAATGCTTTAGAGATTTTTTTCATATTTTTCCTCAGTTCTTGTAGTCATGCATAGCTTGAATGCTCAGATTCTTTCTCTGGAATGACTCTGGAATGTCTGGAATATACAGCTGTCCTTAAACATCCTTGCAGCCAACATTCACAAGAATCTCCAGCAACATCCTTTTATTTTCACTTGGCACTCATGCTTGAATCCATCCCTTTGAAAAGATTTCCCTTTATCTGCTCCTCGGACCGTGTCTCTCTCTCTGTACATTCCTCTTTGCCTCTCTCTTTATCACACCCAACCAAACTCTCAGGTTCCCTTTTAAAGCCATTTGCAGCCCCTCTCTGCCTTGACCCTTATCTAGGGCTGGCATCCAATATCTGATGCCACCTCTCAATATGAGCAGCCAACAACTTTCAGCTTTCCCCTCATCACTGGGGAAAAGATTTCCCTGCTTTCCACAGAGCCACAGCTTGGTTCTCTTTCAAATTCCTCTTTTAAAACAAATTTCTCCTCTAAAACTCTGTTTTGCTCAGAACTCCAATGTAAATCTGAGAGAATTCTGCCATGTGATGTGTGTTTAGCACAGCCCTGCTCTTTATTTCTGCTCCTTTTTATCAGAGAAATTGTGTTGTGGAGGGTTAATTTGTATTTTTTTTATTTTGCTTGCATATGTAGGTCATCCAAAACAAGTCATAAATTAATAGTGGATCTGTAAAAGTGTCTCTTGTCTTGACAGGGAAAAGGTTGAGATCAATTCTGAAAAATTGAGAGAAGATATATTTTGACAGTTTTTAAATTTATTTTTTTAAGTGACAGCTCTTGCAATAGATTTTTTTTTTTAATGCAAGTGTAACAACTGGGAAACAAAATCAAATCATATTTCAAACTGAATGATGTGTGCTTGGAACTAAGAGCTCTGAGTTTGGGGCTCATTTGAGGGTAAGAGAAGTTCTTTGGCCTTTAGATGTCAGGAGAAACTTCCTCTGATTGGAGTGGAAAACTTGGGGGAATTGTACAAATTTAATACAAAATCTTTGCCTGCCAGTCCTCAGGCTACTGGAAAGGGAAAATAGGATGTGTCTGTGTAATTGTAGACCTTGATGAGATTTTAAAATATCCTGCTGTTCCATATTTTTCTCCATCAAGGGTCAAGTATATTTTCAGGCTCTGCCAGACTCCCCAGCTTCCAAAGCCACTTTTTTAGCACTTTGCTTAGTCTGGGAGGGTATTTCTTGTTACCTGGTGTGATTTTTCTTGCCTCAGTTTCCATCCTTTGTTTGCCACAGGCAGAACCCTTCTCTCCCCATCAGTATCTGATTTTTTCCTCAGGCTTCAGAGCCTCATTTGTCCTCCAAGGAAGGTTGGGATGTATTTTTGAGACCTCTGAGCCTCATCAGCAGTTCCTAAAGATGTTCTTTTCTGGTCTTCCTTCATCTTCTGAGCTCATATGAGACTTCACTCTCTCTTTTCTGCTCTGAAGACATAAAAACACTCGAAATAATGTGCAGCTTTACAGAGATTTCCGTGTCTTCACTGAAGTCTAAAGCTTTCATGAGAAGAACAAAAGAAGATAAAAATTTGATTTCAGTATGCAAAACCAAGGACTTTTCCAAGCCCTTCAATCCTGGATGGGGAGGATTTCACAGAGGAGAAGAATTTCTGCAGCAGGACCGATGGGTGATTGAACAATTAACCAGGAATTCAATCACTGGGTGGATTCTCAGAGGGCTTTAATTGCTCTTCCATGCTTGATCCCTCAAGCCTTATGCAAGTGAATTTTCATTAAAGCTGAAGAGAGATTTTTATTGCCTGAGAATTAGAAATTGAGGCTGTTGACATGTTTGGGTTTGCCTGTTTGTTTAATTTTGTTTAATGTGGTTTGGATACTCAATACTGGACTTTTTTAAGCCCCTTTTTTTTTTTTTTTTTTAAATATTTCAAACACTCAGATCTGCCCAACTCCTCTGTGATGAAGAAGGACAAAGCTGTTCTTGCAGAGCACTGAGGAGGAAAGAAATAAATAAATTCTGCTGAGTGTTAGACTTTGTGTCTGCAGGGAGAAAAAAACCAACAAAACATCAACCTGGAAGCATATGGCTTCGTTATTTTTCCAGAAAATTCCTCTGATGGACAGAGGCAGTAAAGCAGCAGCAGGAAAATAATGGGGAAGATTCTGCATGGGTATAAAGGCAATAAAATCCTAATAGGAAGCTAAATCAGCTTGCAGGGCTGGAGCAGAAGGTGTGAATTGTTGGGAATTTCTTATCCAGGAGCCCTGAAGTAGAGACAAATTCATCCTCAAAGGGATGCACAAGTTCCCTGCCATGAATATCTGCATGGAACCAGCTGACAAGATTCCTTTGCAACCTTATATAAAGCTGTGGAAAATATATTTTCAAAGGTACTATACTAAAAACCTCAATTTTTCTGTGTTGTAGCACAGCTTCTTTTTATTTTCACAGTCACAATGTAAAGGTGGCTTAATTTTCTTAAAATTAAAATGTTCAATTAGTTTTTTTTCCAAAATTAAAATTAAAATTCTGCACAAGAAATTATCGAAATTTCACTGTCTTCACTCTCCCTAGAGACAAAGGGGAATATTCTGAATAATCTCTCTACAAGTCAGAAAGCTTGCATGAGGGAGATGACATTTTCAGAGTGAATTCCCAAACATTCAGGCTCTGGGACTGCAGGGTGTGCAGCCAGGACTGGACAGGAGGGGTTAGGTCTGGGTGAGATGTTTCTGTTTCAGGTTCCCAATTCAGATATTTCACTTTTCAGCAGTAACAAATGTCCTTGAAGTTTGTGGTGGCCAGGTTAGAGTTCACTGCCTGTTCTAGGGCATGAACTGCACATCCTGCAGCATTTGCAATGGAAATACTTTGGAAATTATTCACATAAATAATATTAGAATAACTGTGTGTAATGGAATTCAGCAGGGCTGTGATTAGAGTTGGGTAATTTGGGAAGCAGGAAGGAGAGGAGGAGGGATGAAGGTTTGTCTGTGAGATGTGGGATTTTCACACAGCTTTTGCTTCAAGGGAATGAGCCCAAGAAGGAAAATCTGGGCAGGAAAAGAGCAGGAACTTTTGTGCCAGCACCTGGGGCTTGGGAAAACACTTTTAATCCCCCTCACTTTCTGAGAATAAGGAGTTCATGTGATGAGGGGAAAAATTTCCTGTGTTCATTTTTAATTATTTTATAGACCAAGATTTTTTTTTTCCTCTCTCTCTTTTTTTTTTTCACCATTAGGCCAAACATCAAAGGAGAGCATAAAACCTTGATGTTTCTTTCTGGTTTTTTTTATGTTACTTTTCTGTTCTTTGGGAAGGTTTTTGTGGGGACACAGCTGCCTCTGTCCCAGAACTCTGACACTTCCCAGGCTGCCATGAGTTCCTGCACACGGAGATTTAAACACAGGGCTCCAGGCACAATGGACATTCCAAAGAGGGAAAAACAAATCCTGACTTTTTTTCTTCCAACTACTCCCTGCAAAGACAAAGTAGGTGTCTAATTTTGCTCCCTGGTCTCTCTTGAGGGTTGTTCATTAATCCAGATCTCCTAAAATCTCAGGAGGCATTTGGCTCTGACTGAAACCTTGTAGAGCACTTCCTCATTCCTGGAAAAGGTCCTGCTCCAGCTTAGATCAGCCTTGCTCTGACAGATCTGCTTTATTTGTGGTTACAGCCATTGACAATTACTTTGGTAACTATAACTACAGACTAATTAGGAAAAAGCACTATTTAAATGCTAAATAGATAAGGGAACTAGAATTCTTTCAGCTTGTCAAATTGATCCATTAAATCTCTGTGTGTTGTACCTGTAATTTCAAAGCTCCAATTATCATACACTTAGTGAAAGGATTGATAAGGTTTTCTGGAGCAGAAAGTGATAAGAGATAAAAGTGAAAAGTTGCCTAATAATAACTTTCACTAAAAGCTATCAACAGCAAATGTATACCTCTGATAAGAACCAGAAGGCAAGAACTTTAAATCCTGATATCTGCCAGCAAACAAAGGAGGGAGAGCAGGAGCTGGGAGGAAATGTCACCAGGTTGCTCAGACAGAATTTCAAACAAAGTCCTGGGAGCCTCTCCTGCTGAGAGCTGTGCCCATGAAACTCAGACACCCTTTAAATTTGGTGTTCCACCTTATCCAGGAGAGACTCATCTCCCAAAAAGCCACAGAGGATGGAGGATGGGAGCCCTGGTGGCATTGCTGCTTCTCCTTGGGGCTGGTTTTGGCAGCAGCTCCTGGGGGTGCTCAGAGCTGGTTGTGGAAATTGTGATCCCTCACATCTCCCCTTGAAGATCTTTGAGGGTAAGATGGAGAGGGGTGACCCAAATGCAGGTGAGAATTCTGGAGTTTAGAGGAGAGGAGAATTAGAGGTGCTTCTGTTTCTGGGGGAAAGCTGAATAAAGGCTGACCTATCTCAGGGTTTTTCTGTTGATCCAAATCTTTGAATTTGGAGCTGGAGAGGTTTTTAGAAAGCCTGGAATCATTTTTTGAAAGGGTTTAAAGGTGAGAGATGTGTGAGGAACAGATAATTTTGAGATAAAGATAAAAGGAGGAGAAGGGTGAGATAGAAAGTATTGTTCTTGTTAGGCAGAACTTATTTCACAGGAAAACAATGCAGAACTGGCTGCTGTTTGTGAGAAAAGAAAAAAGAATATTTTTCTTTTTGAGAACCCAAGAGGCTTTATTTCATTTTGGAACAAATTCTTTGTCAGATAATGGCAAGTGAGCATATGTATTCCAAATGGAACTTCAACCTCTTTTCAAAAAAGTCACCAGTATTAAAACACTCATCTTTGCTTTGTGGTGGTGTTTGCTTTATTTGCTGTTGGTGGATTGGAAATGCCAAGCCTTACTTCTAATTGGTTTTAGAGATACTGCTGGAGAAGTTTTGCATAGAAAGGGAATGAAGCTGAATTTTTTCAGCTCTGACAATAGAGAAAAAGATGAGAAACATGCAGGTAAAGGACAAGAAAAAAGTGATCACTTTTGCTTTCTGAGTCTCTTTGGAAGTTTGACTTTAAATGAAGGAATGTTTTGATTTGAATGTTTGAGATAAAGCAATTAAATGGTTTTTCCTCTGAGAAATCAAAATGTTTGTTCCAGGAGAGGGAATGCTGATGTTGAGATGGTTGAAATAAACTTTTAAAACCTCCTAGAGCTGAAGTGTGTCCCCTGAACAGTGGCAGCCACACATGACATGGGTTTGTAGGAAAGGGAACACTGAGGAAGAGGGAAGGAGAAATATGTGGAGAGATTCTTGTATTTTCAAGATGTAGAAAGGAATCAGCACAAGATTTCTTCAGGTTTTGTTCTGCAGATCCTTAATCTGAAAGGGATATATTTTCTGAACACTTTAAAATTTCGTGATAAGGGTTAGGAAGGAGGCAGGAAGCAAACTGGCTTCCAGTCAACTAGAAAATTATCTGCCTCCATAATTGGATCACTTCAACAGCAGCAGCCCTAAAATTGTGGTTCAGTTGTCATAATATTTATCTTTCTTATAAATATACAGCAATTTTTTCAAAGGCTATTAGTAACAGAATAGGTGAAGAATTATTATTGATGGTGGAAACTGTGGAACCTCTAAATTTAGTTATGTTTCCTTTGGTGGTGGGGAGCAGAGCTGTGTTGTGATTGTGCCTGACAGACTGCTGATGTCCCATCTGACAGGACAAAGAGGAATTATTCAGATTTAAACACTGCATTGGACTTCTCCTGTGTCTTGGGACAATTTAACATCAGATCAGTCAATAAGGAATTTAAGTGCTGTCAGAGAGGTGGGTGGTGAGAGCTGGCTGAATATTTTTGTCACCTCAAAGAACTCTCCCAGCAGTGAAAATTGGCCAAACCCACAGTGCCCAAAAGCAGTTTGGTACTGGGGAAAGGAAGGAGCAGGGCAGAGCTGTTCCAGAATTGTCCTGACATGCAACAATCTCACTGAACTTCAATGTGAGCACAAACAACCAAGGAATATCTTTATCCTGCTGAAAAAGCGCAAGTAATTTCTTTTAATTGTAAAATAAGGATTTTTTTTGTGATTCCCTCCTCTCTGTGAGCCTCAAAACCTCAAACTTTTCAGCAATTTATCAGCCCCAGGGACTCTGTGCTGCTGGTTCATGGGATCTGTGTGTGCTGGCTGCTCTTCCACCTGCAGCAAACAATTTGTTTCTTTACATGTTTAGAGATTCTGTGGATAAAATGCAAGAAATTCATAATGACAATAATAACAACTGACAGGCCACAAATATCACTGGGGACTTAGACTTTTATTAGCTAGCATGTATTAAGTGTGAATTAAAAAAATTACACTGCACCAAAGGTCTGCAGTGACACCTGCCACAAACTCTGGCAGGATTCAATAATCCATCTTGACCAATTTTAAAATTAAAGCAGCTTAGATTTAAATCTTTAAGTTTGCAAGCAACACTTTTTTTTTTCCCTTTGGAATAATGGATGACTATTGACCACATAAAGAGGTTTCCTCAGGGAAATCAAAGGTTATTGGAAGGCTACAAAATCCCTTTTCTGAGCTGCAGGAGGAGAGCCCCAGCTGGATCTGGCAGCAGGAACAGAGCTGACATGATGGATTCCCCCTTCACCTGCTGCCTCCATCTCATTAGACTGCAGTGATTAAAGAGTTATCAAAATTTCATACCTCAAAATGACTGCACAAAAGCAACTTCTCCTCACGAGGAGGTGCCATTAGGGGCTGTCACTCCTGTGCACACAATTCTTCCCACAAATCTCCTCCTCTGGGCACTCCTTCCCCCATCTGCACACTCAGCCCTTAAATTTATGAGGAAGTGGTGAAACCTTTAGCCAGCAAGAGCCACTCCTGAGGATAAATATGGGCTCTAAATTATTTCAGCCCTTCGGGCATATTGGTTATTAAACTTTGCCTGGTGCAGGGGGGCAGATGGATGTGCTGTGTCATTGCCAGCTGTATTAATTGCACGCTAAAGATTTTCAATTATTTAGGTAGAAATATGGATTGGAATTATCCCAGGATTATTCAGGTGGCTCTGACAAGCTGCAGCTTGAGAGATGTATGGAAACAAATGAGGTGCAGCTCAGTTTGATCAGGCATTGACTGTTGTCACCTTGCTGCTGTTTTCTTTTCCTCCCTTCCGTGCTCTCCATGCACAGATGAGATTAGTCCAGGAGAACACAAGCTGGTGCTAAAACAATTAATTCCCAACATTTCCCATCAGTAGATCTGTGAAAGTCCTGTTCCCACCCTCATTACTCAAGAGGAAATGCTAAGAAGCCCAAAGCCACTTGGAGAAAGGTGACAGCTTTACTCAGAGTCTGTTTATCTTGGATCCAACCCCTGGCAGTGTTTCCCTGTAAAAAAACCCCTGACATGACAAAGCACCTTTAGAAGGTGGTGCCTGGGCTGGGGATCAGCACAGACCAAGCCCAGGGCTCTGTGGACACTGGGATGGGATTTTTGCTCCTGCCAGCTTGGAGCTCTCTCTGCACAAAGCTGCAGGAGCAAGGGGATGAAAATTGGGGCAAAAAAAAAAAAATCTTTGGATTTAGCCTCTAATTCATCAAGTTTGCCTGCAGTAGACACAACATGAATTTTCCTTTCTGGATAGAGATAGATTCTGTGAATTGTGATAGAGTGCCTGGCAAAATTCAGCTGTGCCACGTGGGTGCTGATCAGGCTGGCAGTCCGTGTGGAATGGGATCCCTCAGTGTCTGTGTTTGGATATAGAACATTTTCACCAAGATTCTTCATGTAAAAAGTTGAAAAACTTCATGCAGAAATCCATAAGTAAACAAAAATCACAGCACAGGAAAGTCTGAACTGATGGAAATCAGTTTAAAGTTGCACAGATTTCTGTATTAACTACCTGATCTGCTAATGCTTTTACTCCAGTTTACACCCTGGTATAAAAAATTCAAATTTTTGTGGTCATTTTTATGTATGCACTGACTCTATGTTCTCACAGATTAGCTTCAAGGAAAAAGAAACAATTGCATAATACATATCATTTGAGTTTAGAGGGAAAGGAGTTATTTAATGAAAAATAATCAATCTGCAATCTGTCTTCCATCAGAGACTTGGTATAGCAGCTCAATTTTCTGTATCAGGCAGGAAGGGTCACACCTCTGCTTTTATATGGATTATTTACTTCCTAAATGTTATATTTAGCTCTTCATTTCCAGCCTATTAGCATTTCCCCTTGGCTGCCTCTGTGAGTTCCCTATGTCAGGAGGTTAGGGCCAGAGCACAGAAATGTTAATTTAGGAGGTGCAGGAGCTTTTGCAGCACTGAGCTTGCACGTCAAAAATTTTTAATACAATTTTCAGAGCATGGGAGTGTGTGAGAGATGCAGGAGTGAAGGGGTCAGAGGCAGCACAGGGTAGAAATGGCTGGGGGATTACTGAAGGATATGAAAATTGGTAATGTGGTATGGTTTTGACGTGGTAGGGATGGAAAAAACCCTCCCCACCTTTACACTAGAAAATGTAAATGATACAGAGGTGCAAACAGGGGAATGGAGCTCATTCTGTTCTTCATCCCTCACCAAAAGCTCAGCTCTAAGAGCTGCTCAGGATTCATGGGCAGTGGGAGGTGGGGAAGATGTGACTGCTGTGACACCTCTAACAGGATGTGAGAGATGCTGGGTTTATTTCCAAGCTCTACAATGGTTTGCATGATCTCTCCACATCACACAGTGATATTATTCTTTTTCTAATTGATTGCACTTAGTGGTGCAGATTTAAGTGGCGCTGACCACATCCAGAGACACACTCAGAGCAGTGCAGCTCACTTGCTGAGGAAGAGTTTCACTGCATAAATCCCTTCAGCACTGCTCTGGAAGCAGAGGGGATCTTTGGCCATGAGGATAAACAACACTGCACAGCACACTGCACCATGTGCAAACTCTTACCCTTAGAGAAGTGTAGCTTGTGAAGCTTCCAAAGGGTGACATTTTCTGCTCTTGGTGGGAGTGAAAGACAATTACAAGAGGTGGCCAAGCTGGCCACCAAGAGGTTTGTGCAGTTGCAATGCTGGAATTGTTGCAGGCTGCCTACTTGTAACTTGGTTTTCTCTGGCCAGACCCGAGGATGTTGCTGTACCCTGGGTGTCCTGATGCTGCAGGTATGAGAACTGCAGCTCTTGGAGCAATGAGTGACAATGGCAGCATGGATATGCAAGCAGAGCTCACTGCCAGCACCATCAGCACAGATGTTCTCCTGCATCTGCACAGATTCACCCATGCACATGTTCCCACTCCAGCTTCTCTGAATATTTGCACCCACTGGGGGATGGCTGGCTGCTCAGCCTGTGTCATATGCTCCAGTTTGCCCTGTAACATCTGTGTGCAGCCATTGCAGGCCTGGCACTTGCTCTGTGTTGGTACTAATTTCCTCTTCTGGTGACAGCAAGGCTCTCATTTTCCAGCCCATTGAACATGGCAAATAACGTGACAGTGCTGTCAGAGCCAGCAGCTGCACTTACCCCACCCAGCCCTGCAATGCTGAGTCCTCCTGGCACTTCTGGGGGAGTGTGGAGCTGATGGGAGCACCTGTTCCACCAGGAATCCTGGGCTGTGCTTCTGAGCATCACCCTGCATTCTCTTAGCTCTGAGTGTGTGACAACTCCATCATCCTCCTCATCAGACTTTGCACTTCCCTTCTTTCTTGTTGAATTAAAAATCCAGAAGAGTAACCAGCCTATTTATCAAATGGTTCCAGAGCTCTTCTGTGCTGTGGGTTTGGTGGAGCCAATCCCATTTTCAGCAAGGAAGCCCTAGAATCCTGTTACTCTGTTTTGAACCTTGATGGGTGATTTATCTGTGAGGTAGCTGTCCAAAAATTATCTGCTGCTTCTTCCACATTGAAGAGAGAGGTGAGTGCAATAACTGTCAGCACAGCATGACTTTCTCCTGCCCATATTTGAGTTTTTACCTGTCCATATTTGAACTTTCAAGCACCTCCAGTCATGTTTCAGAACTCTGTGAAAGTGTGGAATGGTTTGGGTGGGAGAGGACTCTCAGATCCTGTCATTCCATCCCCTTGCCATGGACAGAGAATTTTCTACCAGACCAGGCTGCTCCAAGCCTTGTCCAATCTGGCCTTGAACGTTTCCAGAGGAGCTGATGAGTCACACACAAGTTCTGAAAATGACCATAAACAAGATTTGCAGCATTCCCTCAGAGGTTCACCATGGTTCTTCTTCTTGGGAAGCACAGAAATTGTTGAGATGGAGGAGCAAAGAGCTTTGTGAGTTCCCAATTCCTAGGAGCAGGGCTGGGGGGAGGTTATTAAAAACATATTGCAGTTTAGTTATCAAATGTGTTTGCAGGAGTTGGGTTGTTCTTGGCTTGCTTGTTAGCAGCGTGCTTTCCGTGAGCAATAATTGAGATTAAACATCCTCTGGGGAGGGAAGTAATTTATTTGGTAGTAAACTGATATCTGTTGATATTTTAACGTTTTCTTACATTATTTATCAGTAGATTTGCATCCATGAACTGGAAAATATAATCTTTTATAGGGTAAGAAAAGTAATTTAATGTTAAAATTAAATAAAATATTAATTACATATGAAAAGGCTTCTGTAGCACAGACCACGTACTATATATTATTACAAGTTGCTCATGCTGAATAAATTGCTTTGCAGAGGAAATGGGAATATATTAGCAGAAAATAGAAGCACTGGAAGGTGGCTGCTCACTCTCCTGGATTGGATGGTATGGCTGAGCAGGTTGCACATGTGGATTCATCTCCTGAAAAGCAGGAGAGAGATTGGGGGATGGCAGCTGTCTGTCCTTGGGTGGGAAAGGCTGGAAGCTCCCTGACTGAATTACAGGGCCCTGTAACTCTGCAGTGTGTCATTGGTTTGTGTCTCCTTTTCCTCTCCTCTTTGAGAACCTGCAGCTGGGAAATTTGGGGCTCCCACACTGCAGTTTTGCAGTTCATCAGAACCCTAATGACTCAAGGAACGGTGTAATTGGGCAAAGAGCTGGATTAAACTTGTGACAATTAATTTAGGACTTTAATTCATGTCAGGCAGAGGACAAGCTTGGCTGTCACTGGAGAGAATAGTTAACTGGTGGTGGGGAAAGAATTTCATTTCACCCACAACATCAATATTCTCTGTTAACACCAGCTCTCAGTGCAGGCCTTCAGCACACAATTATCCCTGGATTGTACATTAATTTCTGTGCTGAGTCTTGGCCTCATTTAGTGTTTTACGTGCTGAACCCCCTGATATCTGAACCTGGAACTGCTTGCTTACATGGATAATGTCCTGGCAGAGAATGCCACACCTCTGGAAGTTGCTGGAATGATGTGCACAGTCTCTCAGGCTGGAAAACCTTCCTGAATTTCACATGGTGGAGAAAAGTCGTGGCTTTGAACTCAGAGTTTCTTTGGGTCAAGATGGTTTATTCTGAGGGAGCTCCCTGGCCTGGGCAGAGCTGGTTCCATTCCCCTGCACAGCCCCTCCTGCAGCACTGCTGGAAGTCACCTCTTCATAGCATTTGTCACAAAGATGAAAGTTCTCCCCAAGCCTTTTTCCTGAGAGCTAAATCCACCACAAAACCTGGGCTTGCAAGACTTTTTCTAAGCACAGAGATGTTGAGCACTCAGATAAACATCATACTTTATTTTTATTTCCCTTGCATTCACCTCAAAAGGTGTCTGTGTTTAATTCACAGACTCTGCACCTATCTGGGAGTGTCCTGCAACTCCCATCCCTTTTCTACACCCACTGCAATACTCAGCTAATTTCAGTAGTTTTTGTTCTTATGTAAGATATTTGTTTCTGTGGGCTGGTTGTTGAGTGATTAATAATTAATACTTGTGTAATTTCACCTGAATATCTCAAAGCTCACAACCTTTGCAGTATCCTTTAGAGTGCTGGACTGTCAAATGCCAGTAAAACTTTGTGCATGCAGATTAATTGTCAAGTTTATGGAATGAGGCCTGAATACTCGGGTTGCAGATAGCTTTATTTGAATAATACCCTCCACCAAGTGATAAATAATCTAAATATTCAGTGTGTGTAGCTGCCAGTGCGTGTCCATCCTTCATGTTTTCCTTATCTAAAGGCCTTTACATCAAAGGCCCTCTTTGGTGCATGCAGTCATGCATAAGTTTAAATTCACCACAGTCAGATGATTTTCCTGGCATTCCTTTGTACATTTGATGATAAAATTCTAGTGTGCTGCTTAGTTATGATGCAGGATGATTCCTGCTCCGTTGTCTCTCAAAGCTATCACTGTATTTCATCTGTATTTCCACCTTGTCTCTCTGAGCACACAAGAGCAGTGATGAATTCCACTCTTAAAAATGTGCTGTATTCTGGCAGCACAGACACAAAAAGCAGCATTAACTACCCAGGACATCCAGAGTTTGAGGAGAGCTGTGCTGAGAGCAGCATTTGCCCTTTTACAGCTGCTGGATGGACCCAGGAGCCCTGAGCTGGAAACAGGAATCCCTTCACTCTAACTGGTGCTCTCATGAACATATTAAATGAATATCCAGCCCTGAATCAGGGTGTGTGGATGTTTCCTCACAGGAATGCTGCTGGGAGTCTATTGCCTGTCATAACATTGATCCAGGCAGTCAGCTCCAATGGATTTGTTAAACGGGTTTTTACACCAGCACATAAAGCCAGGAATTTATGGCTTGCCATAAGGCACACAAAGTGAGATTTCAGCTCCCTGTGGTGCACAGAGCACCAGGCATCAGGAGTGTCACTGCTCCTTGCAGCATCTATTACTCCAACCTGCTGCTAAAATGCAATTCTGGGCTGTGCCTCATGTGTTTCAGGAGATGGGCTAAGACAGGGATGGATAAATGGCTGTGGGGGGGGTGGCACAGAGCTGGTAAAACCTACCCTTCTCTGGAACTTTTTGTGATTTTATTCTGAACATGAACCTTTCTAACCCCACTTTTGATAACCCTGACAGTTCAGATGACCACGAACAGCACGGATTGATTGAAAACACAGGAAAATCCAAGGATGGAATTAAAAAAGTGCCAAAGCTAAATGATGGATTGCCAGTGTAAAATGAACTTTTCCATGCCAACAAACTCCTCTGCAAGCTCCATTTGTGTACAGCAGCTGATGCTAATTGCTGCTAGCAGTGCTGCTTGGGCTCTCCTCCAGTGCCTCTCTGCTGAAGGGCCTCTTTCAGCCCTCAAGAACAATTTTTGTCCCCTGTGCAACCAGTAGAAGTTACCCAGCAAGTCCTCACAGAGTTTCAGAAGCTGCTGCCAGGACTTTAGAGCTTCCCTTCCATCCACTCCTGCTCTCCAGTGTCCTCAGTGACAGATTTCACCAGAGAGGCACATCATGGGTAAATTTGTGTCTAGAAATAGTTTATACCTTTAAAACAATGATGTGCTTCACAGCAGCCACAAGCCTCCAACAACAGCATCTGCTCCAGGCAGTTTGAGGTCCAAGAGAACCTTCTGAGGTCGAAGAGAATCTTTTGTTCTCTTCAAAGAGGTGCAGAATCTACTGATGGTGACACTTTGGTCTGACGGGCATCAACTCCCCCGTGCAGATTTTAATTACGTGTGGTCTGTGCTTTTCTGTGAGTCCAAGCCCCAAATGTGTTTTCACAGGGATGCAGCGAGCCCCTGAGCTGCTCCTGTTTTGCTGGGTGAGTTTCAGCCTTGTTCCATTCTCATTTCATGCACTGGTGTACAAATTTCTTATCAGCTCCTGGCCAGAGTAATGCGTGTCCCATGCTGGGCAGCTGGATGTCAGGGCAGTGTAAAAATAAAATTGTTTTCCATTGGCTGGGCTTTGGGAAAGGAGAGGGAGCTGCAGAGCTGGTTACATCCCAGCCTCCATCTCATCCATTTCTCAGGGAAATAGTGATCCCTCTCACAGAGCTGCTGGGTACCTGCTGGGAGGAGGGAGAACAGCACAACAGCTGCCAGGGGCTGAGCATTTCTGACAGGAGCATCACTCCTTGGAGCCACTTCTCTGTGGGCAGTGGGTGTGGGTGCACAGCTGGTATGTGACACACCTTTCACAGCCACACTGCCCCAGGAATTGCCACTCAGCCCCTCTCCCATCACATCCCAGCCCAGGCTTTCCTCACTGCTGCCTGTGCTCTGGTGCAGCTCTGGAGCAGGGGTGGGTGCTGTCACAGCAACAGCAGAATCTGCTCTCACAGAGCCTCCCCTCCACCCTGACACTGCAGATTTCAGCTGCACTGGAGCCAGGGCTGCACTTTGTGCCGTTTCTGCAGCGAGTCCTCTCAGCACTCAGTGAACAGGCAGGAAAAGAGAGGAGCTCTGGGAAGGATGTGCTGGTGAGAGCTCCAGGTGAGCTCAAACTGCCCTCTGCAAAAGTTTGGTCAAAAAACTCTGACAGGGACCTGCATGGGCAGAGAATACAAGGAAAGCTGGCTTCCCCTGTGTTTGGGTCCATGGCTCATTGATCTAGATGACTTTCTTTTTTAAAATTTTAAATATTTTACTGTGGTCACAGTCCTGATCAGACATCAGTGGCGCTTTGGAGCAAATCCTTGGGGTGCTTTAGATGGTCCATTGGAGGTGAGAGAAGCTTTGGGAGTAGATGACCTGGAGTCCAAGAAAGGTCTGGCTCAGTGTGCAGCCTTTTTTGCCTTTTTCTCAGTGGATAACCTTCATAACCTCCCTCTCTTCTTGCTTCTTATAAAGCTTGCAGGTATTCTGTATCTGTTAAACTTTTCCCCCTTAAATTTGGTTGAAACTTGATGGACAGGCTGAAAAGCTGATTAGTGAAAGACTTTGTGCATCTTATTCCCTGATAAGACACCAGGCTAGTATCTATAAATTATAAAAGAGCCGCCCTAAATTTCACAAGATAAGCTTTATCACCAAGAAAGGAAAAACAACAAAAAAATAATTATTTGTTTATTCCCTAGATAATGTTTCAGCCATCATTATTCTTGGAACCCTGTAGCTTGCCACATCAAGTGAAGCATCAGTTCCCAGACACCCTGCTGACCACAGGGGAAGGATGCCAAGTCCTTCCCAAGCCCAGGACAAACAGATGTGCTGCCTGCAGTGCTGAGCCACCAGCTAGAAAGGCTGGAGCAGTTTCTAGGAAATTAGCATTATTTAGCCTTTAGCAGAGAAATCCCATCCTGGCTACTCCTTTTAATAATTTTTCTCGTAGCCTCTGTTTCATTTGTACAAATTCCCCCTGGTGTCAGTGGTAATTTTTTTGTGTCTGCACAGAATCCAGAGCAGAGGATCAAGCAGCAGAGGCTGAAAAAGCAGGCACATGAGGCTGGGTGATATGGCACAGGAGTGAGCTCCCCACTCTGCTGGCTGCTGCTCCCAGCACTACAAAGAAAATTGCTTTCCAAATACAATGACTGACTGAAGCCCATTCAAACCAGAGCAGGACAAAGCCCAGAAGGGCCTGAGGTTCTGGTTGGCTCAGATAAGCTTCAGAAAGGATCCAACTGTTTTGATGATTATCAGGAAATCTTGCATCTGCCAGACTGGGCTGCAGAACCTGTCAGAAGCTCCCAGCTTTCTTATGAAATTTTTTTGTTGCTGCTACCTGCTTTGAGGCTGATGCACCTCTGGAAAGGCCTCAGCAGTGGAGATGAGAGGCACAGCAAAAAGAATTCAAACAGACAGAAGTGCTGCTGTTCCAAGGAACGTGGGGCTTCATCCTCTGATTGCAGCTGGGCAGGGATGATAGGGAGGTGTGGGGAGAGGAGGAACAGCCACTGCCTCAGATCCCAGCAGCAACAGTGCAATCTCCACTCTTCTGCTTTGCAAGAATTTTCACTTTTGAGCCAGTTTCCAATTCGTTTTTGGAGTTTTTCGTTGTTGCACATCTCATGCAGGGCAGAGTGGGAGCTCCTCCTGCCATCTCTATAACTTTGGTGGAACAAACCACAGACTCTGGCTAACTCTGACAAAATACAGATTAGCAGGATGTGGTGCTCATTTGATTGCTCTCTTTCTGTGGATTCTGGTGCTGTTTGTGAGACCCCTGTTCCCATGCATGCCTTGGTTTTGTGTTGATCCTTTTTCCTTTTTTGCCACTACCCTTTTCCAGGGGAGCATCAAGGGGAACTGACAAAACAGTAAAAATCTGAGTGTTAGAAAAGAACATCCTTTGAAGAAAGTGCACCAAAATACCCTTATGTGGAGATTCTGAACCTTGTGCAGTTTTTATCTGTGGGATTTGAGCTTATGCCTGTTCTTGTTCTCATTTCTGAAATGTGCACGAGTTCTGAGTTGCAGATCCACAAGTGGTGAGAGTGTTCTTTTCAAATAAATATGTGTAAATGGCAATTTTGGGATGCTGACCCATGAAAGGGGTCAGCAAATCAAAAAGTTTGGTCTCCAAACCTTTTAGAACAGGTTTCTTAAATAGTTTAAAAAAAAAAAATCAGGATCCATTAAGACTAAAACCTTTATGTTAAAGCTCAAAGTTTGCTTTAAAAAGAGATTAAAAAAGGAGTAATCAGCATTTGCCAGGCCATATTCCATGTGGAGGAGCTTGAGAGGAGCCCAGAGCTGAGGAAGAGTTTAAGTGACATGGAAGTACAAGGCTGGGATGGTTTTTTGCTTAGAAATTTCTCTGGCCTTGCTTGTCAGGGAGCTGATTCCAGAGGAACATTTGCACTGTGGGCTGAAAAATGCATTTTGAGACCTAAATTCCTGAAACATCATGATGATCACAGAACAGTCCAGCAGGTGTGTGAGTGAATTCTGAGGGAATCCCTCAATGGATAAACTCCCAGTTTGCATCCCAAGCTGTGCATTATTGTTATTCTCATATTTCCATTGCAATCCTTCCTCCAGGAGCTGTGTTCACGTTCCTGTCCAGGTTTGTCTGCAGCAAACTCAGAAGAAACTTGTTTCTTTTCCCTATTTTCTGTATTTTACTGGTGCAGCTGCACTTCAGCAAGAGGGGGCACTTTGCAAGCTCTGCTTTTTTACCATGAGTTTAAAATTTTCTGTTTCTTTTTGCAAAGACTGTGAGAGTGCCAAGCATTTTCAGATTATAAATTCTATTCTCTCCCAGCCTGAAGAGCCCTTGACCACAGCTTCACTCTTTGTTTCCCACAAGACCCACTGATTAAGTCAGAGGGAATAGTCAGGATTCAAAGAAAAAGTGCAATTGCTAAGTAAAAAATAATGACTCAAGTAGAAGGATTTCACATGAATGCTTTTCTACTGTGATTTGAATGTATTTTGGGTATACGGGTTAAATGTATTATTCTCTTTGGTGATCTGCAATAATATCTTGCATCTCTAAGAACAAGACTTTTTTTAAAAAAAAGTTTTATGCTTGTGTCAGAGCTGTGGCTGAATTAATTCTTAATATTATCAGGGTTAGAGGACCATCTTTATTTGAATGGCAAGGGAAAACCTGGGGGTTGTTTTATTTACATACAGAAAACATCTCCAGCAATAGCAGTGGCACAGGGATGTGTTGCTGTCTCTCTTTGTGCACTGCAGCCTCTCCTGATGGAATTCCAGTCATTTTTATTTTTATTGTCTGCTTTGTGCTGCTGGCAGGTGACACAGGCTGGTCTTGTTTTCTGGACCAGCACAGGAGTGACTTGGAGGCTTTGCAGGGTAGAAATGACAAGAAGAGTTAGATCAGAAAGAGGAATGCCAAGAAGGGTGACATGAACAGATGCAAACTCAGCAATCACATTTTTAGCATTGCTAATGCTAAATCTACCTTTTCCCCTAATTATTACTTGGTTTTTTTAGCAGTTTCAACAGGGATTTCTGTAGAATTTAGAACAAAAAATATCCAGCTGTGAGTTTTCTGCTCACTCACAAGGATTGTTTGTTTTTATTTTTACTTTAACTCCGCGCCACATCCTCCATCAACTCAGACTGAAATTAACTGCCAGAAATAAAAATTCTTATTTAGATTCTTAATTACCTGCCTTCAGGTATGCTCATGGATCATCACTGGCTAAGGGAACCTGCAATAATTGTGTAATAATTTAGGGCTGGCAGCACATTAAACAGAAGTATTCATCCCCAGAGGGTCAGTGCTGCCTTGGGGACAGTCCCTGGGTGTGCTGGCAGCCCCAGGGGTGACAGGAACAGGGCTGGGCTCAGGCAGGAGCAGCTCTGCTCGTGTGTGAATGCAGGAGGGTGTGTGGGTTTTGCTCCTGCACCCATGTCCAGTTCCAAAAATCCCTCCCTGCTGTCCCTGCAGGGAAAGGTCTTTAATCAGAGACAAATCCTGCTCATTCTGTCCGTGCTGATAGGCTCCTTATCTCTAATGAGACAATTTGGGCTGATAATAATCTGGAAGTTGTTTTGTTTCAGCAAGACAAAGATAGCCCCAGTTCCCCAGCCCTCACTCCATTTGGTTAAACACAGTGCACTGCAGGTTCTCCTTCAATTCCCTGGCCAACTTCTGCTTAGATGTGTTGAATTCTAGCAATTCTAGTAATGAATTCCCTGTTGATCAGGAGGATCTGAAATCTCTTACTGGGAGCTGGTGTTGATGCCAGTGACCTGGCAGCACAGAGAGATCTGCCCCAGTGGCACAGGGAGCTGAGCAAGGGCCCTGCTGCAGGCTGCTGAGCTCTGCTGCCCTGAGAACCAGGCACGTTTGGTGCAGGAGGAAAGATTTTAAAAAAAAAAAAATTAAAAAAAAAAAATATATATGTGTGTGTGCGTGTATATATACATATAATATAGGTATATATATTTATGTATATATATTTATATATTTTAGATGTATATATTTTTATAATATATATTATATCTTTTATATTTATATCTATATCTATATAATGTCTTTTCATATTTGGCAAAATATTTGCGATACTGATGGTTTTTGTTCACTTTATCAAAACAGAATTTTTCTGTTTCTTCCACGTTTCTTCCACGCTTCTTCCTCCTTTCTTCCTCCTTTCTCCCTCCTTTCGTCCTTCCTTTCTTCCTCTTTACTTCCTCCTTTCTTCATTGTTTCCCCCTCCTGTCTTCCCCCTTTCTTTCTCCTTTTCTCCTCCTTTTTTCCTCTTTTCTTCCTCCTTTCTTCCTCCTTTCCTCCTTAATTTTCCTTCTTTCTTTCCCTGGTTCAATTTTTTTTTTCTTTTTCTTTCTTTTTTTATTTGAATATTTCTATAAATTTGATTTTAGAGCAGACTCACTAGCCAGGGCTCTGACTGAGCTGATCTGGTGGCAGGTGCCCATGGCAGGGGTTTGGAATTTTGAGCTCTCAGGTCCCTCCAAACCAAACCATCCCATTATTCCATCTCTCTGCTTCCTCACTACTGAGCTGGATCAAATCCAATGTCTGAGAAGTAAAAGCAGTGCTTTTTACAGCAGGACAGCTGAAGGGAGAGAGCACAGCCAGGGTCCAAGGTTTGGGGTGTGCTCTTGGGTGGGGATTGAGCACAGCCCAGCCTGGGAGTTGTGCATGGTGAGCCCTCCTGGCCTTGCTGTGACATTTTATAAAATAATATTGCCCTTGCAGATGCTTCCCCATGGAATCCCTTGGCTAAAATCAAATTAAGCTGCTGTTCAGAGTGAGCAGTGACAGGATTGAACCATCAGAGAATTACAAAAATCCAGCACAATTTAAACTGCACTGCCTACACCTTCCCCACTTTTCTGCAGGAAAAGAGTTACCAAGAATAGAGTGTTCTATTCCAGCTGGAGCATGTAATGTGTGAGCCAGCCTGAGTCTGCCTTTGAACCTCAATTGTCATTAAAGTCTACAAAGTGGTGCTGAGTTTCAAACAAAAACCCAAGAAATGAAACAGAGCAAAACTCTTGAGTTTTGATGAGTTCGACTTTGAATTTTGGTTGCATCTATAGAGGTTTGGGTACAGGAAATCAGGCCAAAAATACCAAATTAATTTGAATCCAGTCTTTAATTAGCTTCCCTCAGATAAGCAATTTTAAAGTGATCTTAAATTTAAAAGTTTATCCAAAGACCATTGAAGTTGCTTGGAGTTTTTCCCACTGAGCAGGCTGAAGTGACCAGGTGGCACAGTTTAATCTGAAATTGTGATTGTTTTATCAGAGTTTATCATGAGTTTAATCTGAAGCATGTTTCAGAGAGGCACAAGCCATGTTTGCTAATACATGCCAAGGAGCTTTTTACCTTGTTACTCTAATGAAATATTCAATTAGAACAATCGTTTAGTTTAATTGAGCAGTTGCCTGATAATCTGCACATGCTTAATGGGGTAAATGTGTGAGGCAGGTGCAAAAAACCCCAACCCTTCAGTAAATTAAATTAATACAGCATTCAATGAACTAATGAGGTGTTGTGGGAGTTGCATCTCAATTAAAAATCTATGAGGGTGGAAAGAACTTATGGAAGTTGTTTGTGAGTTTTGCCTGTTTTTCCATGGGAGGTGGTGAGAGGCTCCTTGAACACGTGGCTGAGTTGGAAATGGAAGCTGAAAATATGTTTTAATGAAGATATAACAGTCTCTCTTCCAGCTGCTTTTGGCAGCCCAAGTTTTTCACAACCTGCCTGGCTTCACCTACAGTCCACAATTTTTTTTATTTTTATTTTTTTGTTAATTTTCTGGATTTTTCTCATCACCCTTTATGAAAGGTCCAGCAGTGAGAATGACCAGCATACATCTCAATTCCTGCAGGCACACTAGAGCTGAGGCAGACATTAGGTTTATGGACTTTGAGGATGAATAACCCCTGATATTCCTGCAATAAGCCAGGGGAGGGATCCTTGATGGTTTTCCAGATATGTTTGGAGTTATTCAGCAATTTGAAACTCCAGAGGCTGCAGCTGAAGTGGCCAGGAGCAGATTTGATTGTCAGCCTTGCAGTGTCCCAGGGAGGACACAGATCCAAATGGGTTATTTGAAGAGAAGAAAAGCAATTAGGACAAGATGCAGCTAAGGGAGTGTCACTGGCAGGACTTCTGCCAGCCTCAATCCAAGTTTTTTAAGGTTTTTGAGGCTTTTTCCTGTTAATGTGATGGCTGCTGAACCAGACATCCCCTCTCTTTTGTGATGCTCTGACAATGCTTTAATGAGTTATAATTGCACATCTTGAATTGTGATTACAAGAATGTTGTCCACAAAGTCTCTCTTTTGCTGCACTGCTCACAGCAATGTCCAGAACTCTTCATGGGGTTTCTGCTCTCTTTATTTTGTAAATGGGGAAAAATTTGTGTGTTTGGGTAGAATTTGTGATGTGTTACGTGTGCTCAAAGAGCAAAAGGGCTCCTGGTTCAGCCCAGGGATCTAACAGCCAACAAACACAATTAACAAATTAGCAGCAGAATATGCACCCTGCACACAGGGAGGCTTTACTCAGAGAGAGGAGACTGAGCCACTCAGAACTCTGCATTTTGGTTTGGTGCTCTGCTGGGAATCCCCAGACAGTGAGCTGCTCTTCCTCACCTTGCTGTGCTGCCAGACATCCAACATGTAAATTTAGATTTTATTAACTTGTCCCCAAAATAAAGTAAAATTAATATTTTATGGGATTCTAATGAGGGACTTTCCAAAAAAGGGCTTTTCTAAACCCTCAAAAAGACAGGGACATCATTCTTTACTGGTGTAATTACCAGCTACAGGATTAACGAGTCTGAAATTTGTTGTTATTTTTTAGGATTATTCTTGACAGATGGACCTGTGATTTAGCATAGCACTTTCTTTTTCTTGTTATAAAAATAATACTTTTTAACATGAGGAAATTATTTGTCATACTCAAAGTGTCAAAATATTCAGAAAGCTGCCCAGAGCAGGAGTGAACCAAACACCATCCAACGTGAGTTTTAATGGAAATTGCATTGGCTGCTCTATAAATCACCCAGTGTTGTATTTCCAGTTTTTGCACTGGTTTGTCTTGAGCACAAGGGCTGGGATTTGATGATGCAGCAGATACGTTATAGGAGACACACAAAAGCTTTTGGAGAGGATCAGGCTTTGAGTGCCATCCCATGCTCTGGATGAGCCAATCTCCAATTCTGCTGAAACCAAAGGAAAAACTTGTGTTGACGTGGCCATTGAATCCATAGAGCTTTCTGAAAATGGCTCAAACCCCTTCTGAAATCCATGGCAAAATCCCAACCCTTCAGTATGGATATTGTCTGGATTCTGCTTTTGAAGTCTTGTTCCGTATGGAACAAATTCAGGAATGGATGAGAGGCTGATGCAGCCATCAGCACCTCCTGGCCTTGAAACACTAATCTTAAAGAAATTGGGATTTTAGTTAAAAGTTAGAAGAAACTGGGCTTGAGATAGTTACCTAAAACTTCAGTAATTGATTGCCTGTCAATTTATGTTTGTTCAGCTGTGCTTGTAATGGGAAAGGATGAAACTGGTAGTTGGGTCCAAAGAACACAAACAATTGCAACCAGAAACTCATTCTTTGCAAAACTGGAGTTGCCCCAAAAGCCATTTGTATTGTCATTGATAGAAAAGGTCAGGGCGAGGAAGACTCACCTTACTTCCTCCTTTTAAGACCCCTCCCCACAAAAACGAGCCCAGACTTAATTCAAGAAGCCAACCACGCTGCTTAATTGCCATTCCAGCTAATTACCATGGGAAGCAGGGATGGGAGGGGCTGGTATTATGAATATGTATTTGTTTGAACATTTTGTCAATAAACAGACTCTGTGACCACCTGTAATTTTGCAGTGTGTATTAGAGGGCTACCACACGCTGCTGCCCAGGGCTGAATAAACATTCACTTTGTAACTTTAAATTGTTAGAGAGTCTTTTGTCCTCACAGTATTAGACCAATACTCATATTTTGGTAAATCAGCCTGTGCTGTTCAAGGACTCAGGGCTGCATCCCCTTGCAGTTTTTCATTATTTTTACAAGTGCAGCTGCTTCTCCCAGCATTTTTTTAACCTTTTAACAGGTGGGTGTTTGCATTGTTAGGCTTAGTACCAGCATTCAGCCTTAACACAACACAAGCCAAAACTAGAGTTTAAATTATTGATCAGTTTTTGGCATTGTTGCTGCAGCAAAGTTAGAGGTACCTGCAAGCAGGCTGTGAAAATAGGTGAGCTGGAGAGGCTTAATTCCCTCTGATGAAGTGCTTATTTTAAAGCACAGACATTATCTGTATTGCAACCCTGTATGCTTTGGAGTTTTGCATAATTTCCAGCAATCTCAGTGCTGGAATTCTTCCCCATTACGTATTCCGCCGGTTAATTTATGAAGTGTGAGGAATAAAGCTGGTTAAAAATAAATTTACTTTGGTGATACTTAATCTTTCTGCACAATACGTGCCGTAATTAACATATTAATCTGTAACAAATGCTAAAAGTTTCTTCCTAATCGCTTTGCCATACATTTCATTTGACATTTCAGTTATATTTCACTGCCTTGCCCCGTGAGCAGCGAGCGATAAAAAAATTCAATGAAACTCGGCATATTCATACTAAGAATCTGATTTTTGTATAAGATTAATTTGATTTTTTTGGTGAAAAGGCTCTGTGGCTGGGAAGAACGTGACTTACATGAACAAAAATACCATTTGCTAAATGCCAAGGGGAAGGGGTGGGGGGGATAGAATCAGAACTTAGAGATGATTATGTAACATTTTAGATGTACTCTGAGCTATCTCGGTAGAAGTTAAGTGAAAAGCATTCAGAGGCACATTAAGTTGTGTCTTTATGGGGAATAAAAAGCTTGCAAACCACAAGAGCTCTGCACCCTGGCAATGAGTGCAGAAATGTGCTGCCATGGGTCAGGCTCCTCTCTTAGCCCTGCTCCCTTCAGCTTGGGGAGCAGCTGCAGGAACTTTGGGGAGATTGATGGAGTGATTTGTTGTGCTACAATGGCAGCAATATTTCGGGTTTTAGTTTCTCATTCAGTGCTGGGAATTAAATAAAGCAGTACTGAGCTTAATCTGGAAGAGTTATGGAAGCAAGGTGATTACAAAAAATGCCTCGTTCGGTTCCATCAGTGTTGGAGCAGCTCTCCTCTCTAATGGCTGAGAGATTTTGGGTTGGACAAATTATTATTGTTGGTATTGGAGTAGCAGCTTAACGTGCCAGTGGACAGGGATTGACAGAGTGACAAAGGATCATGAGCTGGGTCCTGCCTCAGGTGATTTATAATCTAATAAAAGAACTCTAGAAACCTTTTGATAGAGTACTGAAAAGGTATTATGGCATAATATTCGATGTGGTACACCTAACTAGGCAAACTCATTAATCTATTTGTTAATTTGGAATCAATTTCCCCAAAGCCTCTCACACAGACTTTTCAATTATTGCAAAAGGGAAAACCCTTTTTCCTGAGATTACAGGAGAATGTTTCATTAAACAGGAGCAACTCAGGGATAAGGTGGCAAATTCCCAGTGCTGCTCCTGCAGTCCAAAACTCCAGATTCTCAACATTGCTGCTCATCTTTGATTGCATACTGGGACCCACCCATTACTTTTCCATCAGTAAATGTTCCATAATTCAAAGTTGTGATCCTGTCAGAGTTTTGGCCTGAGGACTGTAAATTACACCACAACATGAATTTGGTTTTTGTGCTCCCCTCTGTTTTCCTTTCCAGAATTTCTCCTGTCCTACTCAACTTCTACTCCTGCTCTATTTGCCTGTTTGAATTTTCCTTCCAAAACCAAGCTATCAATGTTTGTCTTTTTAACAATTTTGATACACTTTGAAGTAATTCTCTATTTTATTAGTTCAATGGATAACCCTTTTTTCCCCAGAAGTATTTATTTACCTGCTGATTTCACATAATTTTTGCACTTTATGCCCAGAGAAGCCCTGGGGGTGTCCAAGGCCAGGCTGGAGCACCTGGGACAGTGTCCCTGCCATGGCATGGGACATGGATGGGCTTTAAGGTGCCTTCAACCCAAACCATCCTGGGATTCCCTGAGCAGCTCCTGGGCACTGGGGCAGGTGGCACCTGGCTGTCACACGGTGCCAGGTCCTGGGGTACAAATCCTGCAGCAGCAGCTGCAAGAAACCTGCAGCTGAACAGCAGGTATTAATCTCACTTAGTCCTACTGAATTTAAAATGTATAGCATCTCCTGCTCAAGTACCTGAGCCAGAGATGAGAACCAGACAATTTTGACATGATGGATTCCTGAAAAGTGTCACAGTGTCTTGTCAGTTATTTATTCCCCTGGTGCTGAGGCATTAATTCTCTAATACTTTGTTCCAGAATGTTTCTGGGCACTGAAGTTAACCCAGCTCATCTCCAGCTGTCTGTGGCTTCCTTTCCACCTCTTTGTGGATTCGGGTGTGATTTTTGCCCTTCTCATTCTTCTGGGGCCTCCCCTCTGCTCTGAAAGCAAGGCTGCTCATGAGAGCTGAGCTCTGCTGTGGCTGCTCTTTGATTCTGCATTTCTCTATTGGAGAAAATCCCTGCTCTCTTTTCCTTGTTAGTATTCAAGGAATGACTGGAGCAGAAGAGAGAGATGTCCAGGCTTAGCAGGATTATAATTAAAGAGAACAAAGGTGAAAAATAAGAGGGGTGAGAAAAAAAATAAAAACAAAAGACCTAACGTGTCACAAAGTAGCAAGAAGTGGATGTCTTGATTTAAATCACTGATATGTTTTTAGGTAATTTTTTAGCTTAAGGTCTTGCTCCCCTCTTTTCTTTTTGTCTTGAACAGAAAAAAGGAAGTTTTACAGCATTAGGTTGCTAAAAAATGCTGCCATTGGGATTTCCCTCTGCCAGACCATCAAAGCATTGTGCATAAGCCAGTATATATGGGTATTTCATAAACAAATAAATATGTGTATATACATCCTCACTCAGCAGAATTGATGGTTGCCACTGATAGTTCTAAGCCTCCAGTCTAGGTAGAAATAGCTTTTACTTGAAATCCTGGCTGTAGCTCATGGCACATGAGATCCCAGAGGTCCTGAACTGTCATTTGATTCCTGAAAGAAAAATTCATGAGAGCTCAGCACTGGACAGCTGGTCCAACCCTTCCCTGGCAGGATGTTATTACAAATCTCCTCTAATATTCTGCTTGGAAGATTTCTGCCAGCACGCTCAGCATCAGCCCAGAGACCCAAACTGGGGGCTGGATCCTCACCTCTGATGTGATATTTCTGTCTGTGATAACTCATTTGGCTTCAAAGGAAAATTGCAACTGCTGTATTTGTAATTCAGAGTTCTTGTGAACTCACCACTGAAGTTCTGCTTTGTTCTTACAGCAAGAACATCAAACTGCTCATTTGGATGGATTTTGGTCTGGGTTTTATTTTTCAGTTTGGTGACTCATTTTCTAGACAAGGTGAAGTAAATAGTTGATGTTTCATGGATGTGCAGTACATAAATATAGCAGCTTTTTGTTGTTGTTGTTCTTCAATAGTTGTTAAGAATTCTAATACCTTTTCCTCACTCCTTTTTTTCCCTCATTGCATTTAGCAGCCAAAGGGCAAATTTTTCATGATGGTTTACACCTTCAAAAATCCCCACTAAAATAAAAAATCATCATGTTATAAAATCATCATGTTAAAAAAAAATCATCAACTCATCTTTGGAGACCTGGGCTGGCTGCTCTGCTCTTGCAGGATGCTGCTGGCTCATCTGCAGAGGCATTTTCATCATTTTGATCGTGCTCAGGACTTGCCCTTTTGTGGCTGGCAGGGCTGAACCCATGGGAAGATCAGGGTTAGGGTGGGTTTTTGGGAAAGGTGGCTGATGTGAGGTGAGCACAGGGAGGAGAGATGCCATGCCCTGTGTGTTTGGAGATGAGTTTTTGGGGGAAGGCACCAGGCAGAGCTGGGTGCAGGGCACAGAAATGGGGCCAGCAGCATCCCCTGGGGTTTGTGCTGGGCTGTGGGACAAGGGCTGCTCCTTTCTAGGCACAGCAGGGCTGTAAAGG
This sequence comes from Catharus ustulatus, assembly GCF_009819885.2. Classification (NCBI taxonomy): domain Eukaryota; kingdom Metazoa; phylum Chordata; class Aves; order Passeriformes; family Turdidae; genus Catharus; species Catharus ustulatus. The sequence continues at coordinate 18,068,358 of NC_046231.1, read as the reverse complement.
AGAAAATGCAGAGGTGGAAATTGCAAACACAGGGCTGGAGGGATGATTAGAGGATGTGTAATCCCTGCTGTGCTCTGCCTGCTCAGCCATGCAGGGCTGGGAACCCCAGGGCTGGGAACCCTGCCCAGGTTTGCTTGGGCTCCTTCTCCTTCCTGGCTCCCAGAAAGAGTTTCCATTCAAATTTCCTGAGCTGTCCCCACTTGTGTCATCTGTCCTTTATTGCTGAACTGCTGGGTGTCCTGCCTTGGACATTCTGCCAAATCCCTCTGGCCAAAAACAAGGCAGGGAGCCACCCTGGAATCAGAAAGGGGAAGGTAAAGGATTGATGACAAGCTCTCACACTCTGGGCACAGATATGGATGAAAAGTTTATGATCATAAAGACAAAACCAGCTGAAGGAAAGAGGTCTGGCACTGAATAATGGGGTAGTGCCAAACATTTTCATGTAGCTGGAGGAACTTCTTTGAGAGAAGTGCTTAGTGTCTCCTGGAAAATGGATAAGAATTGTAATGTGCTCTGGATCAAAACAAGAAAAAAAAAGATGAAACTTTTCCATTACACAGAAATGCAGTGAGAACTGGGTGTCACTGAGAGAAGGAATATTTTTATGCAACTCCTGGGAGGGAAGAAACAAAACTCCATTATCCCATTGGATGTGTTAAAATACCAGCTGATCAGAGATGGGTTTATCAGAGTGGTGCATGTGCTTTCAGGTGCTGGCTATTGATTAGGGATGGCTCCAGCATCACCCTGAAGGGGAATGAGCAGTTTAAAAGCAGCACAGCCCTGTCCAACCACACCAAACTGGGGGATACTGGCATGGGAAAAGCCAGAAAAACCAGAGGAGAATGAAACAAGAAAAATAATTTTTTTAGGTGATGAAGAGCTCACATATGGTCCTTAAAGGATGTTTTTAATAGTGGGTATTTTAAGCACAGTTCTATTTCTTTATTTCTTTAGCTCTTTATTTCTGTAGTTCTTTCTCTATTTCTCCATTTCTCTATTCAATTTCTTTATTTATAGATTTCATTTTTTAGTTCTTTGCTGCTTCTCTCTGCAATTTGTGTGCAATTCATGTGTGTGTTGATGGTGAAGCAGGCCACAGATTTGTAGATTATTTAATGTAGAAGAGAGTGGAAATGGAGAAAGAGCAGGATTTTCTAGCAGGGAATTCCATCAGCAGAGTCCTTACCAGTGGGAAATGGGGGTTGTGTGGCATTCAGAGGTGAAGGCAGGTGAGCATCCAGAGTAATTTGAAAAAATACTGATGTGGGGATTGCAGTGTCTGATCTATTTTGTCTTAGAGAAAGCTCTTAAATGTGAAAAACTGATGTCTTTGGGGCAAATTCATACCTAACACAGATTGCTGTACCTCCAGTGTTTCAGAAAAATGATGACATCCTCTAGGAACTGAGGAATTTATCTAAAATTTTACTGGAAGCAGCACCTGAAAAGAAAAATAAGACATGCTGGTGCACAAACACACCCAAAGCAAAGAGCTGGTATGCTCAAATATTTAGAAATTTACACTTACTGCCAAAGTGTAACTCATTAAAACAGTGATTAAAAACCTGTTTCATAAGTCATCTTGTAAGACCACAAATTGATCTGATTTCCTAATTGTGTGCAAATTTTTATTTTTTATTGCTTTGAAGGAACACTATTATTAAATTGCATTAAAAATTAAAAAGCCCACTTTAATTACCCATTTTTTTTTTCTTGTCTAGAACAATGACATTATAGTCAATGTTATGAGTGACTGAAAAAATAGATGTACACTCATGCATAAACCCTAGCATCCCTGTACTGTGTTCTGCAGCGTTAAAATTCTGGAAAAAAAAACTTTCTGATAACATTGCAAAACTTTTAAAGTTGTTGCCTTTTCCACCAAATATCCAGCGTTCAAGGAAAAGCCGTTTATCATACAAAACACATTGTATAACAAAGTTACAATCTCTAATTAATGCTGGAGATTTTCACTGTGCCTTGAATCCCAAATTTGGAATTATCAGGCAGCAAGGTAATTAAGGATAAAGCTGCTGGAGATAAGTAACTCTTCAGCCATCTTCTGGGTGACACAGGAAAGGCTCCAAACACTCCTGTGAGCAATAAATCTTCCAGAACTCACCCCAGTGCAGACTCAGAGCAGATCCAGTCCTGAGCTACCCAGCACACGCTGAAATTTCATTTTTGAAATGAAACACCTCACTGGGTCCTCCATAAAAGGTTGATTCTTGAGACAAGAGGAATAATCTGTGCTGTTTAATTGTTTATTAGCACGAGAACTTCACAGGGTGGAAGGAATGATTGTTTATTGAAACGAGACCTTCAAGGGACTCTTTAATTATAAAACAGCTTGATATTTTAAAGGAAATGACAGCAGCAACAGAAAGAACAATTTACTGTGGGTAGCAGGTTGAGTATAGCTTGGGGCCCATTAATCAGTCGTGCATAACAACTATCCCATAAAGAAACTGGAATTACTGTGCAGGAATCTCTGCTGCTGCAGGAGGACTCACAGAAACATGCCTGGCTTTTCAATTCTGATTAACAACTGCATCATATTCCATGGAGAGGAGCCAAAGCAGGGCCTGCCTCAAACTGGAGATGGGTGAAAGGAAGATAAAAGTGCCCAGGTTTGGAACCCTCCAAGGATAAAGCTGGGGCAAGTTCTGAGGAGATGGGGACACGTTTGCTGGTGTTGGGGCTGACACAAACCAAGGCTTTCCAACAGGTGCAGGTTGTTTTTTGCTGGGCATTTCCAGTTTCAAAGGCAGAGAGAACAGAAAGTTTTGTCTTCACTGTGCTGAACTTTGGGGCCAGGATGAGGTGACTCTTTGGGACACACCTGAGGAGTTTTGCTGACCCCAGAGCCCTGCTCTGCAAAACCCAAGGCTGGGATTAAATGGCAAACTCAGCTCCACTCCCAGAGCTGCCTAAACCCTGCAATCCTGAAAGCAGATGATGCTTCTGGTCTTCAGAAAGAAATTCCTTGTAGTGAAGCTTCCTTTCCTTGCAGGTGTTGGGGAGAGAGATGAGGGATTTCAATTCTGAAATTTCAGGAATTTCAGGACCCATTTCATGGCTGTTTTCTCCTCAGTCAAAACAGACTTTGGGGACTTCATCTGGTGGCTTTTCCCAGCACAACTGAGATTTCTTCTGTGTAGATTCAGATATGGAAAATTCTGGTTAAGTTCTAAGGTTTCTTTTATTTTCCTTTCTTTTTTTAAAATTTTTCCCCCTTCATTTATTGGGGGTTCTGTGCTTGTGGTATGTCAGGTAATTAGTTTCTAGGCAAATTAATCTTCAAGTGACACCAGGAGGTGGGAAGTTAATTCTCACACATTCCTGCTTCCTTTCTGACTATCTAATTATTCCTGAGGGTTGTAGGGGCCGTGTTCCAGAAAGGCAGCTCAGCATGGGGTTAAGCAGTGCCCAAGCACAGGGAAAAGGGTAAAAAATCACCATTTGTGACAGGCCCACAGCTGCTTGGAGATTGTCACTCCCCAAGTTCCATTTCTGTCCTGTTGCTGCTGTAAATTATTAATCAAACTGTGATTACCTGTACAATCCTCTGAATTTCCAGAGAGCTCTCTTAATGTGAGCCAACACACCTGTCATGTGCTCGAGAGAAGCTGTGAACCCTGAGCCAAATTTTTCCCTTTTATTCTGCTGCTGCATCTTGTTTATGAGTCAAGGAGTCTGGCATGCAGGAAGGAACACGATTTTGCTGTGAATTAAATAGGAAAAGGAAAGGCTTGTGATACAGGTTGAAGAACAGAAGAAAATGCTGGCTTGGGTGCCCATAAAAGATCTGTACAATGTAAAAATAAAGTGAAAATTCTGCGGGCATCAAGGTATAGAGGACAAAGTTGGAAGTGCATAAAAATAATAAAGAAAGAATTTAAATAAAATATTTGGGGAAAGCAAGGGGATTTCAAGACAGCTGTGGAAAAAATACAGATTGCAAGAATTTTTGTAAAATTGTATATATATAATATATAATTGAATATATAAATATATCTGTAAAATTGAATTTTAGGGATGTTTAAGACAAGTCAACATAAGTGATGTCATCAGACCTTGAAAAAAGGAAGATGGGCTCAGCTGCAAGGTCTGAAGTCTCTCTGGAAAGGTCCAAAATGAGCTCAGACTGGTAGGATTGGGAAAGGTTTGCATTATTTTATCTTCTTCATGTGCAATTGCTGGAGTTGTGTTTGATGTGCCAGGAGTAGAGGTGATAAAACACATCAGTGATCAGGAGAAATCAGGAACCAACAGCACAGGTTCAACACTTACACTCAGAGTGGGGAGGGTGTAAATGCCTCAGTACAAAATAACCTTACTAATCTGGGGAAAATTGTGGGATGTATTTCTTTTTCTTTGAGTTTTTACAGAGGATTTGTTACTTTTCTAAACCCAGAAGTTATTGTTTTAGTTTTGTTCCCCATCAGCCTTGGCGGAGTTCAAGACTGAAAGACTAAAAGAGCAAATGTAAAAAAAAATATTTTCCCACCTCCCTCTTACCTTTTGACCTTTTCAGAGAAGAAAAGCAAAGTCTCGTGTGGAGACAGCAAAGAGAGGAGCAGTGCAAGGAAGAGGCACCAAGGTGAACAGAAGGGAACTAAACCTCAAAAGTCAGCTTTAATCTGAAGGCAAACTGAACAGAGCAACGTTTGAGCCAGAGGAAACTGAGCAAGGCAGATTGAAATGACAGCTCTCACCATTTCCAGGCAGGGTCCTTGGGCTTTTCTCAGTCCAGCAAATTCCAGTTGTTTGCAGTGGGTTCCAGTTCCCAGTGCTGCTGGGACACAGAGCTGGTTTTTCCATCCCTTCCACAGCTCAGCTGCTCCCTCTCATCCTCAGGGCTGGGGCTGCACTCTCCTTTTGTTCCTTATTGATTTCTGCACTTCCACTTGCTTTACAAGATGTAACAGCTCCTGCTCAGGCCAGAGGGTCTCACCTTGGTCTGGGCCACAGGGATGCAAATCCAAACCTTTTTTCTGCCTCCTCCACTGCAGAATTCTGTGAGCAGAGCACACAAACCAAGGAGATGCCACCCACCTTAGGGGCATTCCCCTCACACTCTCATTTCACCCCAATACGAAACAAACACTTGGAATATTTTGTTAAAAGAAAAGGGATTAATTAATAAATTGATAAACCTTATTGCTCAGTCAGACAGCTGTACTAATGGAATTATTTATTCTGAGGTAGTTTTGGCCACGTGCTGATCACAGTGAAGCAGCAGAGGAGTTTCAGTTTGATCTCAGCTTCATGTGATGCTGGCACTGGTGACATCTCTGTTGGTTCAGAGCAGAGAGAAGGTCACTGGATTTCCTCAGTGACAGGAGAAGAGCTGAGGACCCAAATATAAAGAGGCAACATTAACTGGGATAGATGAAGAGGTAATTAACCTTCAGACTTGTCAGTATTTCCAAGAACTGCAGGCAGGATTCTCTGTGCCATTGTAGTGTGAATCACCCCAGCAAGATTTATTTTTCACCTGGCCAGTTTTGCTGCATCCTCCTCATGTAAAAATCAAAGCAGTATAGCTGACTTAGAAAAAAATAAAATAAAAAAAAGGCAGCATAATATCTCGGTGATTTCTTAAAAGATCTCTTCCCACAGTTATAGGTATCTTAGAAAGGAAATTGATGCATCTTCCTTTCTTCTTTGTGTGTTCTTGGTGCCACAAGCTGTGCACAGCATGCTTTCAATTAATTTAAACTAACTTTCCATCTGCTCCAACAAATGTAGGATTAGAGTGAGCGGCAGCATGATGGAGTGACACAGAATCTGCTGATGGCCACTAATGTGGGAGCCAGTCTGCTGTGGAAAATGGAATATCCACAGTGTTCCCTTTCTGCTCCAGATTAAAGGCTCACTTCAGTGAAAAATGATTATTGTTTTCAATATTTGCCTAATCAGGATGGGGAAGGGAAGCTTTAGTGCTGGAGATGGTGATTTACATTTTCCAGAGCGTGGTAATGTGGAGAGCAGGATGTATCAGATCGATTCCTTTTTAATTGCCACTTTCATCAAGCTTTATGGTATGGAATTATTTCATTATGTTTCTACACTTAAAACAAAACCACAAAAATGCTGAATATGATTGGAACTGGGAAAGCTTTGGCTTTGCTATCAGTTTGATCTGAATACCGTGTGTGTTGCAAACATTCTGCTTTTCCCCCAGGAATTAAATTCCAACAAAGGTATTTAAATTAGAAAAGCCAAGGCCACAATAAAACAGCGACAATGGCAACATTCAAGTAATGACAAAGGCTAAATTATAGTAAATGTGTACAATTAAAGCCTTTTGCTATTAAATGCGTGCACTTTACAGACATTAATTAGTCCTTTGTGTGTGGGCTTTGTGGGGGGGTTGTGCCATTGGCTTTTTTGGGAGCTGATGGTGTTTTTTCTTTTATTTTTTGTATTATAAAATAGGAACTAACTGTGATTCTGGCACCAGCCCTTCAAGCAATAACTGTTTAAAGCCATGTGGTAATTAAGTTTTACCTGCAGCCCAACCTTGTTCCCAACTGAACTCAGGAGAACAAGTTTATGGCCTTTTTTTTCCCTCCCAATTTAAATGAGCACATGAATTTGCAAAGTGGAATTAATCTGGGGCCTTGCTTCCTCCATCCATGTATTTCTTACTTGAAGTACTGTGCTTTCAGCCCTGGTGGCCTCTTCAACAGGTCAAACACATGGAAATCAGAATTCTGGGGCTTGGTGAGATGTGCAGGAGCTGTGGTGGCAGCATTTCTGTGAGCAGCAGCAGGGAAAAATAACAAACTGCTTCTTGTTTTCGTACCTCAAACTCAACAGCACTTGCACTTAAGAGTGGATTTCATGGAGAATAATTCTGTGGATTCATAGAAATCGAGGCCATGTTTTCATGGCAATTATGTGCCTGCAGCCAGGGCAGATTCTTCCCTGCTGCTGCCACCTCAAGCACTGGCAGTTCTTGGTTTGGGGGGTGTTTTTGTTTAGTTTGATTTTTGTTTTGTTCCTTTTTTTAAGGCTTCATTCTTGGCAAGGCTGAGCTAGGGCTGAATTTCAGGTGACCTCATAGCCTACCTGTAGATCAAAGTGTAATTTCCTTCCTTCCTTCCTTCCTTCCTTCCTTCCTTCCTTCCTTCCTTCCTTCCTTCCTTCCTTCCTTCCTTCCTTCCTTCCTTCCTTCCTTCCTTCCTTCCTTCCTTCCTTCCTTCCTTCCTTCCCCATTATTTTTTCATTCTAACCCACTACAGTTCAATCATGAATTTTAATACCTGAAGAGTTCTTGAAGTGGTCTCAGTCCCAGAATTAGTTTGGCTTTAACCTGGTGGGAAAACCAGGTTGAAACTTTTACCTGGAGCCTGATTACTAAGTTCTTGTTTCTTTGAGTACCTTTCCAAGTAGACTGATGAGCAGCAGAACAAAATGAAGCCATGCTGAAACCTCCCATTTTTTATTTATTCATTATGAATATTGGTGTTTTTAAGTATCTTTGTGTTTTCCTATAAAAAAGCACAAATGCAGAGCCTGCCCTACCTCTCTCCTCAATTCACGGCAATTTTGGGGCTGATATTTCTTGCTGGAGCTGTTCCATTCTGCAGAAAGAATTACAGATTTCCCAGGGCAAGACAATGTGTGAGTAGGAGCCATTTAATTTCCTTTAGTTCCTTTCTTGTTTGCTGCAAACAGACCCAACCTAAGAGAAGTCCATTCCTCTAAAAGCTGCTTTTCCTCAGTGGATATATTTTATATGTAGCAGTGCTTTCAAACTTAGAAAAATATGAGGCAGAAAAGTTTTCTACTAATTTTATCTGCCCAGCTGAGAGAGTTAAGAAAAAAAGGGACTTTCTTTTCGTGGTGAAATCATTCCTCACTAATATTTAGCCAAGATCCCATGTGTCCAAAACCTTGTCTGCTCCCCCAATTATGTCCTGGTGTCTAATGAAAAGTGTTCACTTCCCCTCCAGACCTCTCCTCCCTGCCATTCTGCAGGACATTCATACACCTACAGCAGATAATGGCCTCAGGAATTTATATGCTCAACCTGAAACCCTTGTAAGAGAAGTAATTAGACAGGCTTAATTAGAGCTGGCATGACAAAATTTATGTCAGTGAACGTGCCCAATTCTGCCCAGAAAGGCATTTTCAAAGGGCTCTGACTGCTGTGTTAGTCATGCTCATTTTTCAGGCAGTGTGTACAAGTGTATAATATTTAACCACCATTAAATGTTTTTCCAGTTGGAACTGTTTCATGCAGAACTCATCCATTTAATCAATCCATCTCGTTCATTGTTAGACTGCAACTGGTGTGGCTGCAAAGAGGGGAGAGAAAAGGAGAAAATGAGATGCTCCATTAGAAAACACCATTTGGAAGTGACAGATTAAGCTATTTGAAATGAAGGAAAACGTGAGTCATTTTGGGGACACTTTATTTTATGCCTAAATTGGATCATTGGCTGAAAAATAATCACTTGGTCCATCAAAGACATAACCCAGAAATGAGGTGGAGAGAGAAGTTAACAGAGGATGAGTAATAGAGGTAAGAGAACAAGAGTGCAGCAAGGCAGGGAGGATAATTCAAGTTATTTAACATGGCAAACAATGGCAGCTAATGGTAATTAACAGTTAAGTGAACACATTTTTCCCCTTAAAAATCTGATGTTGGTGTCAGTGGGACTTGCCTGACTGCAGATGTGGAGGGGGAACATGGATCTGAAGTGCTAACAAGAAAGCAGGAAAGGATTATCAGAGCATCACTTCTAGGGGGAGAGGGGAAGTCCAAGAAAAGGAATAAAAATTAAAAAGAAGGAGATCATGAAAAATGTGCTTGTGTTTCTAGATGTTTCCTCTGCTTATCAGAATAAAACTCCTTTATAAATACAAGGAATGTGTGTTTAACCTGTAGGTTCCGAGTGACACTCCAAACACAGCCCCTTACAGCCCTTCCAAGGTGAGAATTGTGTCCTTAACCCATTCCTGGGCCCCTGTACACACAGCTGCCCCAGCAGAGGGGACTCTTCCAGCTTATCCTAATGCTTGGTGGCCAGAATAGCTCCCTGCTAAAATCTGTTCCCAGCTGTGATGGCATAAACATTTTAGTTAATGCATTTTCTGCATTGTTAATACAAAGGGATGTTTTCTAGCTGGAATAGGATAAAACATTCTGAGTAATAGCTCAGGTATTATTGTCAATAATACTTTGGGACATGATAAAGAATAATATATATTTTATATTTTAACCTGCCTGCTTGAGGCAATTTACCTGGCTCCATTATCTGGCTTTTCTGCTTGTCTCTGAGAAGTTCCATTTGAAACAAGCCAGCCTCGTATGGAATATATCCATTTACACCACGTGTGTGGGTGCACAGCTCTGCATCCCTACGAGTGGAAGGTGTTTTCAGACACAGATTATCCTCAGCAGCATAGAGGAGACAATAATTCAGCTATGAAAGCTCAATATTCCTCCCTCAGCCATGGGGAATTTTCTGTCCCCATCCTCAGGAATGCTCGTTCCTTGGGATAATTCTTTGTGCCAGTCATGAAGGACGTGAGGAATAGGATTTAAGGTGTTAAATACAGCTGTTTGTGACTACAGGGAGTCACTCTGGGGGCTTCTGGGTTCAGCTGGGAAGTTAAATTTGTCTGGCACTTACAGAAAATCCAAATACCCCATCCTGTCCAAGGAGTTCAATATTCAGGGAGAAGAGCATGGATAAATGACATTAATCATTAACCATTATTCAGAGACAGCTTGCATCAGGCTGCAGGAAATATTAAAAATATATAAATTAAAGCTGGAAAAGTCAGCTCAGTTTGAAATCACCTCCCTTCACAGCCCCTCTGTTGTATATAGGATTAAAAGTTGGGTTATTTTGGATTTTAGGGCTGCACTCACTCCTGGGCCACTGGATGAGTAGAGATGTCTTTTATTTTTATAGCAGGCTGTTGAAAATACCAATTTATTTATAATGCAGGTAATGGTTGAAAGCATGTAATACTTTAAAAATTATTATTTTAGACATTAAGTTTTAGCCTCCCAGTCTAAAAATGTCGACTGTAATTTTTAAATGTTTAAGGTATTCCATGGCTACAAGGAATGTTTCTGGAGCAGTATTCACTATTTTCTTTGTTTCAACTTAATTTATCTTTTTTTTTTTTAGCATTTCGGAGTTTTTTGTTCATATTTTTGTTGTTGTTTTTATGGGGTTTTTTGTAGTTTTTTGTTTGTTTGTGGGTTTTTTTGTTGTTGTTGTGGGGTTTTTTGGGGTTTTTTTCTTGTTGTTGTTGGTTTTTTTTCTTCTTTTGTTTTTTATTTTTTTTTTTAGGAAATCCTTCATAGATGCTTATAGTACCTTGGAGGTAATTATTAAGATTAAGCACCTGAGTTCTACAAATTGTTTTCTCAATTCACATCCGACTAAATCAGAATTCCAGCATACAAGAGAAGTCTTTCTAGAATTCTCTTTAGATGCTGGGATATTTGTGTACTCCAGTTCTACATTCTCATTTTTGTCTCGGTTTCTGTGGCCTGCCTTTCAATTAACAAACAGGCTTTCAAGGCTCATGGTAGGTCCTAGATAAGGTGCAAAAATTATGCTAAAATATGCGGCGATAATTGGGTGTCAATTTAAGAACATTTCCCATCGCACAGGTGCCTGTTGTTTGTGTGAACCCGAGGTTATTGGTAATTCACTGTTCACAGCTTCCCGGGGGGCTCCATGCACTTCATTTCACACTTGGACCTTGCAATATTTGCAACAATTCTCAGAGTTCAGCGATGTCCAGGGGACTTTGGCAGGGCCAGCCAAGCAAAATGTTAATCAGGAAAACAGAGCAGGAGCCTGAGCCAGGATTCAGCTGCTGCCAGGCTCCATCAGCACTGCACAGCGTTGGGAAAAAAATGGAAAAAAATAAATTCTTTCATCTCTCACAGCCCTAAACCAACGGGGATTTTATTTATTTATTAGCAGGGAAATAACAGGATAAAATACAAAGGGAGGGACTGGATGAAGCCACTGTGTCAGTGCCTGTGAATGGGTTTTGCTCCTCAGCACAGCTGAAAACACATCAGAACAGAGTGTGCCATCCTGCACAGTAATTTCCACCTCTGCAAACTGGGAGAAAAAATTCCAGCATCAAAGCTGAGCTGATTTCACAGTCTCGTGCTCTGGTGTAAATGCTCCAGCTGTACAAACGTGTAAAGTCTCAAATGGATTCCCAAAAGTCAAGTTTAAAGTGCTGAGAACATCTCCAGTTGTGGTGGGAGCAGCAAACGCTGAATTTGTGCTCGGAAATGAAAGGCTGACCTCCACAGGGCAGAAATCAGAGCTGGCTGCTGGTGAAGCACAACAAACTCAGATTTCAGGGGGGAGCACCAGCACCAAACTTTAGTGTGGCTTTTAGTCTGGAACCTGAGTTTGGGTGGAAACAGCTGTTCTTAGTAACCCTCTGCTGTTCACCTCTCTGTGGGATGCTCATGCTATCAAAAATAAGGGGCAAATTTTCACTGCTTCTAAACAGGAAAACTACTGGATTGAGGACTTAAAAAAAAAATAAAAAAAAAAGGCTAGCAGGCTCCTTCAGTGGTATTTCCTGAGAAATACAACATTCTTATTTCATTTCAGTCATGCAGCAAAATCAGGGGAAGCCCCTGAAAGTCTGGTTTATACCTGGTGAATGTTTCTGACTCACAGGAAAATGGACAGCTTTTAGCAGTGGTTCATGGCACAGCAGCCTTTGGGAAAAACAAATTTACAGGGATCTCCTGAAGGGAAAATGCTCCATGGCTGAGGAGCTGAGCAGGCTGGGAATTGTGTTGTCAAACCTTAGATAATTTCAAATTTATTTATTTAAAGGAAAGATGCAGCGTGCCAAGGGAGGGTCTGCACAGAAACAAAGGCAGAGGTGTTTTATGGGGTAAGTAGATGAATATTTTATATTTTATCTATGTGTGAAGACCCACAGAAAAAAACAACAACAACATTTAATTCCCTTCTATTTCCTTTGAAGCCAAAAACCAGACCCTTCTCAAAACCCTAAAGTGGAAGGAGATCCATCTGCCAGGCCAATCCAGATGTCTGCTACAAACCCATGCTGCCAGCTGTCCCCACTTCCACCTCTTTAAAGGTATTAGAATTGCCCCAATTCCCATATTAATTATTCTGTACTATAGCTTAATTGCATGTTATTTTTTTTTCCCAATGAACCGAGGTTTTAATGAGCATTCACTGTTTAATAAGCAATTAAAAATAGCCTATTATTTTGTGTATGTGTGTGTGTAATAATGAAGCTCATCACCTTAACAGCTTATATTTATATGTATACATATTTTATTCCTTTGATTTGAACAATAAATCTAGTGCACCTAATTATTTAGCTCTGTTTTAAATGAGCTATACCTTCACTAAATGATGGTGCTTAACCACTCATAATGCCTTTCTCACTTATTTAGCAGGAAGAAGAGCTGCAGTGGCAAGAGGACTTTGCTAAAATTGAAGGAAGAGCTGGAGAAAACAAGCCTTGGATTGCATCCACTGAAGCCCTGAAGAGATGTGAGAACAGCTCTCATTTGCTTTTGCTTCAGGTACTGGGAACCTGAACAAGGAACCTGGTGCCAGAAAAAGGGAATTGGGAGTGTGAGGCAGGGCTGAGCTCCCCAGGTGTGAATGAAGACAAACAGCAATTAAAATTAGATTTAGTACAGAGCTGGTGAGAGAGGAGAACCCTGCTGGGTCTTCCACAAGTGCCAAGCAGTGCAGGAGTGATGGCAGGACATCAGTGCACAGAAACCAGAGGTGAGAAAGAAGGGGAAAGTCCAGCCAAAAGAAAAAACCTTCACAAAAAACCTTCACAAAAAACCTTCACAGACAGCTGCTGTTCCATCTCCTGGGTGTGTAACCCCCCTGCAGCAATGGGGGCTTGGGCAGGCTCCAGCTCTGTGCCCAGGGCTGGCAGAGGTTCTGCTGCCCCTGCCCTGGGCTGTCCCAGCTCTGGAGGGTGAATCTCCACCTGGCTGCAGTGCCAGGGGGCTCTGAGCAGGGCTGAGGGGACACAGGGCTTGCTCAGCACAAAGGATTCCTCTCCAGGGCTTCCTTCCTCCTCTCTTCCTCCTCCTGCTTTAATTGCTCTATGCAGGATCCAAGAGCAAGCCATTTCCACGTGGATTAATGCACTTTGTGACAATGGCACTGTGACTGGGCTCTCCAGCACTGGGGCAGATCTAACATGATGCAGTTAACGGTCACAGCTTGTACACACGAGTTTAATGGCACAAAAAGTCTGAATCTTTCCTTTAGACAGTGTCTTGTAACAACAATTTTTCTAATTACTGTATTATAAGGTTTTTATTGTGCTTTATCTAAGGACTCTGTCACATTCTCTGTGATCCCCACATGAATTACACATCCCCCACGTTGTTCTTTTTTTTTTTTTTTTTCAGCAATCAAGGATATGAAAGGCTGGGAATCTGTTAATTGGGGCCCCTGTTCTCTGGAGGTTTTACTGGTTTTGCTCAGTATGAAACATGATGTCAATTAAGTTACCTTGGAGATGTAGGGAAAAAAATTTAGTGTATTAGCTCATGATGACTTAAAACCAAAGGAAATACTTTATAGTTCTGTAGTTATTTTATCAGCTGGGGAAGGGGTCGTTCAGCTCTTAGGCTTTTAGAGTTTTAATGATTCCAGTGGGAACCAGGTGCATAAATCCCACCAAAGGCTATTTCCCTTGGTGCCAGCTGAGCCAATATTACACACTGCAACCCCAAGGCAGGTTACAATCACTGGTTTTAATTATATGACACACTTAATTACAACTGTCCAGCTATGCTTTGCCTCCTGAGTCTCCAGCATACCTGTCAGTAATCAAGGAGAATAAACACTTTTTCTTGTTTAGGAAAGTGCATCCAGCAGAGGTGGTGGTGATATCCCACAGCTGGATATGGAGCAGGAAGTTGGGAAATGCTCAGAGGAGTGAGCTGGGCTGGGCTGGAGTCTCTGAGTGCAGAGAAGGGAGCAGCAAAGGTCAGCAGGCAGTGCAGGAGGATGAGCAGAGTCCAGCCAGAGGTGAGCAGGTTGAGCCTCCCAGCAGCTTTGCAGCAGGAGCATGACCCTTGCTTTGTTTCTGCAGGTGAGAAGGCTGCACTGAAGGCAGAGGGATTGTTCTGATTTACTGTTGCTGGAGAAAAACCCAAACTGGGCTGGACTGTGCAGTTCCCAGCTATCAGCAGTCTGCAGTCCAGAGCAGGAGGTGTGAGATGAGACAGGGCAAGGTTGAAAGGGCAGCACAAAACTTCCCCCAGCTACAAACCACTCAGCATTTTCTCTCTCTGCTAATGCCTCATTGCTTATGATTTAACTTTGTGCTGTTCCAAGCCCTCTCTCAAGGCACAAGGCACAGCATCAGTTTAGGACAATGATCTCAGCTGAGACCAAAGGAGGTGACACATGTTTGCTGTGGCTTTCAGGTAATGAGTGACCTTTTGCCCAATTACACCACAAGCTTCATGTAGGCTCTTTCATCCTCTGCTTATTATGGACCACATGAAAAACCCCTTTAGATTCAAAGCCTGAAAAAGCATCAGCAACAGGGCAGGAGCTGGAGGTGGGTCTTGGTGGCAGAAAGCTGCTGGGGCTTGTACTCAAATATTTCCTTCAACTGCTGCCCTCCCTCCCCAGCTTCCTCTATTCTCAGAGGTATTAAAAGGCTATTTTCAGAGATATTCTACCTTTATGTGGCTCTGTCACTTCAGATAACTTCCTAGAAGATCTAAAATACAACCTGCAGGAATTTCAGAAAGCCAGCGGGCTTTGGTTTTATGCTGGAACAAGAATTCCCTGGTGGAGAGCTCTGAAATTTGTTCAGCCATTTTCTGTGCAGTTCTTGTTCTCTCTAAGCTGAACTGATGGTGGTGGGTGGGAGGGTGACCAGGTGAGGCACAAAGGAAATGCACAAAAATCCAGGAGAGCTCCTGGCTGCAGCCAGCCTGGGCACATCTGGTTTGGGTTTGGCTCAAGGCAACCTCTCTAATGGAAATGGGGCTTTGGACAGCAAATTATTGTTGTTTCTTGTGTGAGCAAACCCTTTTTTTTGTGTGGTCAAAGCACCCCTGCAGTGTCCCAGGCCAGGCTGGATGTGGCCCTGAGCAGCCTGGTCTGATGGAAGGTGTCCCTGATCTTCAGATCATCCAAAATTTGGTTTTTAAGGTCCCTCCCAACCCAAATCCTCCTCTGTGATTCTGCTGACCTCTCTAAGCTCCTGGTTATCATTCTCAAACCACATCATGGTGAGGTGAGGGCTGCAATTTTTCTCCTTTCTCAGCACAGGTTGTTCCATTCCTTCGCCAGTCTGGAGGTGAATTTGTGACCCTCCACTCCTGCAGGGAGCTCCATGTCCAGACAGAAGGTAAAAGCCCATACATCCTTTATTTGAGCATTTCACAAATAAATTACAAGTTTCTTTGCAACCACGTCATAAATCAAAACGTTTATTTACACCTCAGAAACAGCAAGCAATTCAGCAACTAGGGCCCAAAGGAATGATTACCTGGAAAAGTAGCTGGATTAAGCATCTTGAAAATCAAACAGAGTATTTTCCGCCTTGCTTGGACTATTAAAAAAGGAAAAAAAAATAATAAAAAAATCTTGATGGTAACTTAAAGGGACAGAGGTTGTTATGGGAGGTATGGTTTTACAGGAGGGCTCTGGCTGAAATGGCAGTGACAACACAACTCCTTTGTGCTGAGTTCCCCATCACAGACCCCCAGACACGGATTTATTCCTCAGCCCCAGTCCCAGGCAGGGGTGTGTGCCCATCCAAACACCCAGCCTGCCTCTGGACATGTTCATTGCACCCCAAATTGCAGAGTGCAGCCACGTGCAGATACAGAGCAGTGCAATATTCAAGGCTGGATGAAACTTTCCCAAACAGCTGTCCCACTGAAAGCTCAGGAATGAGGAATTCTGGCTCTAAACCCTCCCCTTTCCACTCCTGGTGACCTGCTGATCCACAGACAACTGAAAATGAGTCAGTAAACAACGATGCATATCTTCAAATGATGTACAGTAATTTCATTATTATAAACCACACGTCCGGTGTTGGCAACTCTCTTGGGTTACAATACAGGCTGTGATAAAAGGTATCTGTTCTATCACCATCTGTTGAGGGTGGGGCAGTGATCCTTATCTCAATGGCAGATATTCTGCTAATGGGCCATCCATTGAAATCAGGCAGGGCATTGTTCTTTATCTTTTCACAGCCCATCCTTCCTCCAGCCAGTCATTTTCTGCTCATGGCCATTGAGTCCCACTGTGGCACTGATAAAATTACTGCATCCCATTGGGAGTTGCTCCAGCCAGGGGGAAGAGCCCAACATTTCTTACCAAGATAAAAACAGAGGTTTTGGGACACTAAGGGAGCCCCTTTCTCCACTGGACTCCAGAGGAAAACCGGATTTCTCCACATCAGCACTGGAGCTCCGGAGGGAAACTGCACCTTGTACAGGAGCACTGCTCCAACTGAGCCACATCTGTCACTGCAGGAGGATGCAGCCACCATGGAATGGGACTGCTGCCAACACCCTGCCTGACGGGTGTCAGGTTGTACTCTGACTGTGTCAGGGTTTGGGGTTTGTTTCTTTGTAGTGCTGTATTTCTATTTTAATTTCCCTAGAAAAGAACTGTTATTCCTAATTCCCATATCTTTGCCTGAAAGCCCCTTGATTTCAAAATTATAATAATTTGGAGGGAGGGGGTTCACATTCTCCATTTCAAAGAGAAGTTCCTGCCTTTCTCAGCAGACACCTGTCCTCCAAACTAAAACAACAACTTTTCATTCTTTGTCCATATATAAGCCGCACCTGATTATAAGCCGCACTTTGGGTCCGGACCAAAATTTTAGTCAAAATGGTGTGGCTTATAATGGTGAAATTACTGTAATTGTGGGATGAGGGGACAGCTCAAGGTAGCAGAAATACAACAGGGGTTTAGTGTGTGGGATTTTACCTTTTTGATTGGCTTTAAATCAGACTGGTTCAGTGCATGTAGCCCATGCTGTCCCTTATCTCATGAATTCACCCCTAACTGAGGGAATTCAACTGCTTATTCCAAGTCCCCATGTTGTATCAATCTCCTCCCACCTGCATATATTTTATATATATATTTATATGTGTATATCTCTATATATCTACATATATACACACATAGCAGTTGTGCAACCAGAAACTTTCCAGAGAGGGGGGGAGTGCATCCATCCCACTGGGACAGCCCAGAGCAGCTCGTGTGTCCTGGTGAGAGGCAGGGCAGGGCAGGCAGTGGCTGATGTGCTTTGTGTAGGAAAAACTCAGCTCTATCTGCTGTAAAGAGAATACTTATAATGATAATTGCTAATGTGCACTGCATGCTACTTCCAAAGATTATAGAGCATGGAGTTAACTGAAAGGAAATAATTGCTCTTTTATTTTTCTTTGTGTTAGCATTGGGCTGGATCTCTCAGACAACAGAGTTTCTAGAGATGCAATGAAGGCAAGACAGGAGCAGAGCTTTGCTTTAGACTTGGTGTTCTCAAGCCAATGTGACTTTAATATAATTTCTTTTTTAATTAAATAAGACATTTTTAAACCTATTTCAAAAGCAACTTAGCCTTTAGACCAAGTGATGCAAAATTATTTGTACACAGAATTCTGCTCCGAGTGAATTAGTAACATTTGAGAGTTGGCAACTTTCTCAGTTTTTCAGACAAGAGGCTTTTGTAAAGGAAAGACAAAAGTTGTCAATGTAATAGATGTCTTTTTGTAGTGATAAGGCATTTAAGATAGGGCCCTACAAACTGCTTCTAGGTCCATAATTTAATAGATGAGGTTTGTATTATAGTGATTCAAAAAACAGCTATGTAAGAGAACAGGATAAGTTATTTGACCCCATCCATTTCAAATAAAGGTTAAACCAAACTGTTCTGGGAGCCTTAGGGACACCTTCAGACGCTCAGAGAAGGGCACAAGTGACCTGTGGGTGGCTGGGTGTTCCCAACCTCAGAATTCTGATCCTGTGACAAACACTGCAGCATGTCTGTTCACAGCCAACCAGCAAAAATCAACATATGGGGAGGTAAAATTTCACCTAAATCTGATGAACTGAATCTCAGCTCTGGTGATGGAGCTGCTGTTTGATTACCAGCAGATGAGAACAGGGTTCAGGGAGTGTTACCAGAGTTCCACCCTTACCTAATTTTCCTCCACACCCAGCAGGAAATTCAGCTCCTTTCTCTCTTTTTTCACTCTTCAGAACTACAGCTACTGAACAAAATGGACATTAATCAATGCACACAGGCATATTGGAAAAGCACACACAGAGCAGGGGTCAATTAGCAAGCACACCAAAAGTGAGACCTTTCTCTTGCTAATAAACTCCTCTCCTGATTGCTATTCCCGATTTTTGTTTTAACAGCACATTGCCTTTTCAAGTGAAATGACTTTTACAAATAAAAAGTTTTGTGCATGTTACAAAAGACAATCAAGTTCACTGCCTTTCCAACTCTAGACAGCATTTGTATATCTACAAACACAGTGAAATAAATGTTGGTGGGACTAAAATAGCTGAGCAGGAATAAGGGGTATGTTATAAAAACAGCAAGCTTGGCTGAACAAATGTTAAACATGATTAACTATTAGAAAAGAATACAACCACTTATGTAAATGTTCTGCTTTTTCATTGTAGAAAAATGGATAAATCATTGTTGCTGTTTTGTTTCAGGAAATGGACATTAGGGGTGTTTTGAGCCAGAGGTGACACCCTTTATTCAGGCAGGAAAACTCAGATTCTGCTGTGGCTCCTCGCTGGTGTCACACTATGAAGGTGCTAAAGTCTGTGCTAAATGGGGAGAAACATTCACATGGCAGCTTCATCTTCTCCTGGCAGGCTTGGGCAGGCCAGGGATGGGCTCCCTGTGGAGCCTGGGACACTTGGGAAAGGCTGGGAGGCTTCAATGTGGGAGCAGAAATAAAGGGAAAATGGGGATGGAGCCCTGGATGCACCTCAGGCAGAGCTTCAGCCAGACTCTGACCTCTCTGCACATCAAAATCGTGCAGTGGATCCAAGAATAAACATCTTATCCTTGGGCACAGGGTGGTGGGAAGAGTCTTCCCCTTGTTAGTGCAGCTCCAGGCAGAAGAATTTTCTCTTTGTTCTTTTGGCTGCCCTTGGAATGATTCACCAAATGCTCTGTGAGCTTTGGTTTAAAGCAGGGAAGGGCAGACTTTTCTGGCCTTTGACAGAAATGACAAAGACAAAGGGATCTTTCCAGAGGTGGGTTTGGCTGGGTGGAGAGAGGAAAAAAGCAAGTAGAAAAGAGTATTTGTGGGGGAGGGTAATATAATTTCTTTTATTCAAGATAGAGGTTTTGTAGCTCAAAGCACAGGGTGCAGAATATCTTTGGGTGCATTCACTGAACATACACGTTGGAATTCCAGAGGTGCCACACAGTAGTTAAATCATTCCTTTTGGAAAAAATTTGCTTGAAAATAATATATATATATATATATTTGAATAAAAAAAGACGTGGTTGTTGATGGCAAAGCAGCAGGTGGGGTCAATACAAGGCATGGGCAGGGAGGGAGGATGAGAAGGGTGCCCCTGTTGGTGTTTGGGATCAGGCACTTCCCTGCTGGGATCCTGGAGCTGCCAAAGCCACTCCTGGTGTCCCTGACCTGCTCCCACTGAGCCTGGAGTGCCACTTTGGTGACACAGAGGCACCAGGGACGGATTGCACTCGGTCAGGACTGCAGGAGTTAAGCTGGAAGAGAAAAGGTCTGAAGGCAGCTCATATCTTATCAAGAAATCTCCAGGTTAGGAGAGCTCACAACACAAACTCATTTTTCCTCTGTCGCTGTTGTTATTACTCCTTTTGATTAAAAAAAAAAAAGGGAATAAAAAAAAAGAACCTGTTTTATATTTGGTACAATACAGGAAGTCAGAGAAAAGCTATTGTACAGCAAATTTTAACCACCAACACACATTTAATATCTAGTGTAGCATTATGGGAAACTGAATGTATGTCTGGACTTATTTTTAATGTTTCCAAAAATCTTTACTATTGAAACATGTAGGTGGTGTGGAAGGTATGCTCATAATCTCACTGTGGTAAGGATGATTGAGTATGACCCATAAGTACTGTAAAAATGCTAACTAAAGAATGCAGCTGCAAAGTTCTATTGCATAAGGAAGCTTTCTTGTTTAAACTTTAAATAAGCAAGTTTATTAAAATATTCTAAGACACTTACCTTACCCTAGTTACTGGCAAGCTCTAATAAAAGCCACAGTCTGTCACTAGTATACTTTTTGTGTTAATTTTATAAAAATTTGGTGTGAGCTTTGATGGATCATTTACAGTTTATTAACAAGATGATCATCTTCGTACAGTTAGAAGGAATTTTTTTTTTTTGACCTTACATGCTCACAGAATAAAAAAGGATCCATATTCATAAAGAACAAACACCCTTTTTTTTCCCATGTCTGCAAACAGGTGTGGTAAGTTCACACACACAAAGAAATGCTCTTGTTACTCTTAACTGGAAACTGTGTGTACGTGTGTATGTATGTATATATATACCCAAAGGCATGGATTTGTGTGTTTGTGAGGGGGTTTATAGACCAGGGCACCTGTGCTGCTCATGCACAGAGGCTCAGAGAGATCACAGCTCTCACCTGCAGAGTTGATGAAATCATTTTGTCACCTGCCCCAGCGCTGCTGCAGCCCCTCCAGCCAGGCTGAGCTCACCCTTGGCTGCTCCTCCTGCATCCTCAACTCCCTCTGGGGCCCAGGGAGAGCAGCTCACATCAGCAACAAGCCCCAGGGACTTGCATTTCTTGTTTGCTGAACCTGAGGTACGAGAAGGGCCAGGGCAGAGCTCGGGGTGGCCACGGGCTCGCTGCTGCTGGCCACGCTCCGAGCAGCAAACCCAGCAGGTTTAGCCATGGTGGGACAGCTACAATTCATCTGTGGCTGTGTCATCCTGCTCCCTCCCTTCTCATGCTCCAGATGAACATTTTATAAAAGCTAAACCTGTGGTATAACTCTTCTCTCTATATAAATATATATATATACATACACTCATACATATACAAATACTAACCCACAGACAAAATATTTTCTGAACAGTTGAATAGCAACAAGTCAACAGATAGAAAAAAATGGAGTCAATCTGGTTTGTTGGTTTGTTTTTTGTGTTTTTTTCTGCTCCCCCGAGGTCGGGTTTGGATGTCATGGTCTTTTAACATTCAGAGAAAATTTGGAGTAAACCTTGTGTCCTGCAGGAGGAATCCAGGGGCACAGGGGTGGAGGCTGTCGAACACCAAGGTACAGATTGAGTGAGATTGCAAACTAAACTGGAGCAACTGAGGCCGAGGAGTGAAGAACAGTAATTGTAAACTGCAATCTTCAGATCTGATGGTTTTTTGTTATTTTTTTTTCCTTCTTCTCGTTGCTGTGGCAACTCGGTAGGACAGCTTCGAATGGCAGGAGTTCTTACAGACCTAGAGGAGGAGATGGGGGTGAGTATTGCCATGCAAATCACACATCTTTCAGCTCTTTGGGTTGTTTTCTCCCCAGTCAAATCGCTGCTTGAGTGCATCAACATTGCCAGTAGTTAAATATCGATTATCTGCGTCCAGAAGCAATTATTTGTGAATGCAGAAATCTCTAAGAGGAAACCCCAAAATGTCATGTGGGGCAGTCAGAGACCTTTGTGGTGCAGCTCTGGAAGATGTGGTGAGAGGATAAATCCTGATTTTCCCCCTGTTCACCTCCATCAGTTACATTTGTGAAATGCCAGCCCCTCCCTCCCTGCACACCCTGACAAGCAAAGAGCAAACAGATAATTTTCAAAAATAACACTCTAATAGAGCCTTATAGCTTGTGAATATACCAGGGAGTGAAAGGCCTGGTGTATCATATTAATATTGCTACAGAAGCATAAGGCTCATATGTGGGGGGTTTATTTAATAAAGTGAATGTGGCATTTGAATTCTGTTTTAGATGGATACTCTGATAATACCAAGGCAGTAAAGAAATTCAGAATGGAGAGTTGAGGAGTAAATCTAACATTAGCTGTAGCTCACAGCCTGTAAAACCAGGGGAAAGACACATCAAAACTCACTAAAATGTTTGTCTAATATTTATTGTGTCTGTACACTTAAAATACTGTAATATTGCAATATTGATAGTTTTGTCACCACCATAGAAATGTAATGGTCAATGTTAGATGCTGATTTGTGCCCTTTAAATTTTTTTAATGATCTCTTTGCCTTTTAGGGGAAATAAAATTTATTATAATTATTGATAAGGGTGTTTTGTTTTATTTGTTTCTTTCCTGTTATCATTTGAATTGATGTCAGTATTGAATTCTGCAGCAATGCAGGCACCTGGATGCCAACACCTGCCTGGCCCCTTCCCTGCAGCACTTCAGTTCTGGTAAACAAAGGTAAATAAAGCAAATTAAGTGTAAGAAATCCATAGAGATGCTGATGGATGGGGCTCACTGAAGTGAGAAGTTTAACTGAGATTTCCAAACAGGACAAAATCTAGAATTGCTTGGCATGTGGATTTTTAGCCTGCTGCTTAAAGAAAAGGTCTGGCCACAAAATCAGGATCCAGACTCACATACAGGAGATTTATGGTCATGATTGGATATATTTGGATTAGGGAGTCCAGACAGAACTAAATTCCCATAAACACCCTGATCTCCTGGGTGGTGAAAAGAAAGAATTTGAGGCTCTGATCTCATGGACAACATGAAAAATAGCATTTCCAGATCCCAATGAAGGCAGGTGTCATTAAAGGGCATTTGTTTAATCCTGGCTCAAAGGAGCTGACCCTGGCTCTGGGATGGATGAAGCTGCTCTGAATCCTTAGGAGATCCTTGGGGGTGTTCCTGCTAAGGACAGGCACTTGTACATGATGAATGAACAGCAGCTGTGGCTCTGAGTTCCTGTGCAATCCACAGCTGAAACGTCACCAGAGAAAGCTGTCAGCACAAAATTTATAAATCTCCCAGCAATTCCAGCAGCCAGTGAGCTGCTTCACCAACAGCCTGTAAATAAAGGGCAGGATTTGATGATTTATGTGCACACCTGAAGAAAAGCTTGTATATTTTACATTAAATTGACAGACATAATGAATGTTACTACCTTTCATACACATTGTCTTTCCTGAGTAAATGATGTACAAAAACGAGTTAGTTCAGCTTTAATTATGAATCTTTTTCTATGGTATCTATTGGAGGCCAGTTTGTCTCACAATAAACCTTGATCCTTCCTGTTACCCCACCTGCCTTACTCCTTTCCCTTCAAAGCTCCACAATCCCTGCCTAGATTTTCTGTCACTGAAATTGCTTCTCAACTTCATCCTTTCTTGCCTTTGATCCATTTAATCAGATGCCTGAAAATCTGGTGTTCCCTTGGCTCCTGGGACTATGTCTTCCTATAATTTTTCTGTGATTTCTCTAATCCCTTGTCCAGCCTGTTCAGTTTATTTTTTTTAGGAAATCTTTTTTTCCCCACCTTTTTTCTTCCCCTTCTCAGTGACACAATCCATTCCTGCTCAGCAATCACATTGGTGCTGACACTTCAGAGCTCTTGCTCTCTTTTCCCACTTTTCCATTTAGTCTGAAATGTCAGCCTCCAGCTCTGATACCTTTTGGATGTTTTCCTGACAGCTCTGCACAGCTCTTAAATCTTCCCCCTAAAGCACTCCCTTCTTTGCTCAGGACACCACCATCATCCTGCCTCTTGTTCAAGCCTGAAAGCACAAACAAACCAGAGGAGGTTTTTGTCATGGAATCTCCTTTCTAGGTCTGTATATTTAGGGTATGTCAGTCTGGAGGATTCTGCCTCTCACGCTGTCCCAAAGGGCTTTTTGTAGCCATTCAAAGAGCTAAATCTCCTGGCCAGGCTCTCACTTAGCAGCTTTGCAGCATCTTTCCTGAGCCCTTGACAAATGGAGCTGCTGTGTGCTCATCTCCTGCCAGCCTTGTGCTGTGCAGAGCATTTTCCTGCTCTGCCACTTTGACAAAACCTCTGTAGCTCCTTCACTGCCTCTTTCTCCCTGCGCATTCCTGGGTTTTCCCTGCAGGATCTGTTTTTCCTCTCATTCTCATCCCGTGCTGACAACTCCTGTTAGAAGTCCCCTTCCATGGAAAGCCGTGTCCCAGCCTCTGCTGGCACCTCCACAAAACTCTTGGCATTGGCAGAGGGTGCCAAGACCACTCTGAATTCAGCTAAGCCTTGACCAAGGTTGTGTTAAAATAATTTTTCCAAACACTGCCTGGCAGCCATTAATGGCGATTGACCCTTTTGAACACATGGATTATTAAAGGAGTTGGTTTTGCCTCTGGAAGTCAGATTCAACACCCAAAAAATTATGGTCTCTAAAGTTTCAGTAGACAACCATCTTTGGTAAGTAAGAATATGCAAGGTTAAATCTTTCTTGGTTTTTTCTATTGCACACAAAATTGATTGGAAATTGCTTATGTCCTAGAGAGCGTCAGTCTTTTTGTTTCTGTGGTTAATAACAGAGTGCCAGTTACAAATTTGCCTTCTACAGACTCTCATAAGGTGTTAATTGGCCAAAAATTCTGGCCAGTAACTCCCTTAACACCAAATCTACAGGAATCAAGGATAACCAAAGTATTGCCCAGAAAACTCAACACTGAATGTGAGGAAATCACTGAAACCAACACAACTGCTCTGGTATAAACTCACTGGGGAGCTCTGAGCCTCTGGTCCATGTTTAAAATCTCTCTGTTCTCCCAGCTGGATTTCCAGTGTTCTTTATTATTTTCTTTATAGGAATTGTGGTTTTCTTGTTGGCTTTTCTTTTTCTTTATTATCCCCATAAAGAAGGAACAAATGAAGTTTCAGAAATGCTCACACAGAGCCAAACCTTTAGTCTGCTTCTTATTTGAGCTCTAACCAGCTCACCTGGTGACTCTTTCACTCACTTTGATGGACTTGCATTGGTTTTTAATTTTTTTTTTACCCATTCTTATGTATTTTATAGCACAGATGATTTAAAGTTTGCAGCTGGCAATAGCTCATAAAATATATTAGTATTTAAGGAATACTGGGAGCATAAAATGTGCAGATAATACGTGCAGGGAGCACATTTGTTGATCAATGAGAGCTATTCCTTTTAAGAACTTAATTCCCTGGTAAGCCTGTGCCTGGCAGGTTTAGATCTGCACACTAATGATAATTAGGTCTAGTAATTATTATATTTTCTTCTTATCAGCTCTGTCTCCATATCTGGCCTCAGCACTCAAGAATTATCACACACCATGTGTTGTTTTAGATGTGATTTGACAGGAATTACCTACAGGTGATTTGCTGCCCAAGGCACTGAGGCCACAAAGGTGGGGTGGGAATTTTTTGCTCTTATTTTGTGCCTTCCACCTTTCCCTTTGGGTATCCAGGGATGCCCAGCAGCACTGAGCACAGCTATAGGGAACTTATTTCTCCAGAAATCTCTCTCATTTCAGTCTCTAATGTGATCTTCACCAATTTTATCTCCCAGTTCTCTGCTCTTCTACCTCTTTGATACTTGAGAGACACATTCACCTCATTCCTTCTGAGATAACAGTGAGGCAGCAGTGGAAAAGGCAGGGTGGCTGCCAGGTGTTTCTGAGTTATTCCATTTCTGTTCAATGGGCTCAGGTAGAGCACAGCACCTTCTCCCAAACAGCTGCTGGCTGCTGGCATCAGGGCTGGCCTTGCAGGAGGAGCTTTGCTTCTGCTGGTCAACAAAACATTGTGAGAGTTTCTCTTGGTCCAATGTACAAATAACATTATTAATAATAATTGTTCTATGGGGATAAAAGTGTAAATACCCAGTTCAGGGTAGGGAGACTCATACAAGGAAAATCAGATGGAACAAACCCCTCCTTCTACCCAACCAAAGTCTGCTGGAGTTTGGAGTTGATGATGGTGGCCAGTTCCAGAAGAAAGCCCTGAATTAGGGTTTCTAAAGCTGCTTTGGTTTGAAAAGGTGCAATCCACCTAATTCAGCCCAAGTTCTTAATGCTGGCTTTTTCAATGACTGCAGAGACAGCTCCCTGCCTCTTTCACACTGGGCTAACTCAAGGTTTACTCCTCGTGTTCATCCACACAGCAGAAGAAAATGGAGGAAAAAATGCACATAATTTAAGACAAAGATTTCATAATCTGCATTCCAGGAAAAAAGGAACTGGTGGGATGCAAATCCATTCCCTGTGGTTCAGGCTGCCAAGACTCACATTCCAGCAGAACCCTTCCCTTCAGCCAGCTTGCAGTGGTGTTTGCAGAACTCCTGATCTCAGAAAATGCTTTGGTACTTCCCAGCTTTCCCTGTTGCAGCCAGAGCTTTCTCTGAACATATTTACATATTAGTCACTCAATCCCCTGCTTATTTTAAAGAAACAGGTCCAAATTGAGTAATTAAAAGCCTTTGAAAGATGTACTCCTTATGAGCTCACCCTCTGTTACACAGACTCTGCTCCTACACTGCAGTTAAAACCTCATAAAAATTAAAGGCATTTAAGTTTCCTGCTGACCCTCTGTTCAGGAATGAGCTTTACCCAAAATGCATTCATCCTTTAATTCCCATTAAAGTAAGAGAGTTAACGCAGCTGGAGTTTGGAGTTCAGCTCATGCATGCTCCATTTCTTTCAATTACCCTTTCATCAGAAATATTACATTAATCTGGCATAATTAAAAGTCTACATTACATCATGGACTTTATTGAAACCTCAGTAATGCTAAAGAGGTAACAAAAATGATAGAGGAGATCAGCTCTGTGTTTCTGATTAGGCAGCTAATCAACATCCAGGTACTTCTTTCCTGGATTTACCATCTAGGAAAGGTCATTAATTAGAGGCATAGTTATTAGTCTAGCCTTGATGTAGAACTTTGAAAAATAGAAATTATTTTCATCTGCATCACTGGTTGATTTGTAACAGGTAGCTTTCAACTCCAGAGGTTTTACAGTGCACCATGTGCCTATAAATTATTATAAATTCCCCCCCAAATCTCACTGATTTTTAAGGACTATTCCCCAGATATCCTATGTTTTCATTTCTGCAATTAAGAAATTTTGGGTTAATACCAGCCAGAGCAGACTGGTGATCTCATTGGACACAACACCTTGGGGAAAAGTTTATAAAGACTCCAAAAGTAAATTAGTTTATCCTGAAAACTTGCAGCTTATAAAATCACACATAATTTGTTTCGGATTTATGTGAGGAGTTATTTGAAAGTTGCTAAGGATGGGAAAAGCATTAGGGCTGTGTGTGTGAAATGAGAGTCTCCTAATTGCACCCAGAGCTTTGTGGGGCTCTCCTAAATCAGTGTCAGTGCTGAATTTCAGGAGCTGAAATGCTGCTCTGTAATCTGCCCAAAATGTTCAAGGCAGAGGGGAAATGTGCCAGTGCCACCCCCCAGCCTGCACAGTGGGACACATTCCCCCTGCTGAGGTCATTTCACCTGTGTGACACCAGCAGTGGGCACTTCCCAGAGTGGCTCTCACACTGCTAATTTATTATAATTATATTTATTATAATTATATTTATTATAATTATATTTATTATAATTATATTTATTATAATAATTTATTAAATTTATCATTATTGTAAGGCTGCAGTAGCAGATCCAAAGCAGGGGTGGGGGAAGCCAAAGTGCTGAATCCTTGTCTGTGCCTGCCCTCCTCCCTGTCAGGTACTCCTGACACTCCCTATGCACAGAGCTGTTCCTAAGAAGTGCATAAAAAAAACATTTTCTGAAAGAAAAGTTGCTCAGATGAAGTAAAATTCAGACTCTCCTTGCTTAGAAATTCAGAGCCATGTGCTACCCAGCCCAGTGCTCCC
Source organism: Catharus ustulatus (assembly GCF_009819885.2). Lineage (NCBI taxonomy): Eukaryota > Metazoa > Chordata > Aves > Passeriformes > Turdidae > Catharus > Catharus ustulatus. Next base: position 18,040,469 of record NC_046231.1, on the reverse strand, counting down.
CTAGGTTTATCAAATAAAACATCATCTTCTAATATAATTCCTGTTCTCCAGGGCTATGAAGAATCTCACTGGGAGAGGGGGAGTTTTAGGGTAGAACAGCCAAGATGTACTCCATAATTATTTTTTTAAATTGATGTGAGTTCCAGTTGGAAACTTTGCCAAGGCAGTGTTGCCTTCATTTAAGCAATAGGGAATTAATGCTTCCTTAATTTTTCAGTTCTGTCAAAACTAAACAATTGCAGAGTGGCTGCCTGCAGCCTGCATGGATATTTCTCGTGCTCTAATCTGATAAATTGAATGGAATGGCTGAAAATACTCAACAAGTGAAATGAATAAGTACAGTTTTGAAACAGCAGCATTGAACAAGTCTGCTGATTTTTTCCTATGGATGCTGAAAATGAAATGCATCAAGTGTAGCAGGGAGCCAAGCTTTTAAAGGACTGGGAGCTGCTCAGGCAGTCAGAGCTCATCTCCCACAGCAGCACAGCACAGGTTACCATCACTTTCAAATAAGCAGAACATGAACAATCCAGACACATTCAGATCTGTAGGTATGGACTAAACCCAGCTTGAAATCCTAAATTAATCATCTGAAGAAATTCTTGTTGGGTAAGAATAAAAACTAGAGTGAAGTATTATGCTTGGAAGCCATGGAAAAGGAACAGCCAAACTCAAAAATTGTGTTTGTATCAACCTGCTCATTTCAATTTTTTAAAAGAACTTCTCCTTAGTACCAAGCAATGACCTATCCCAATTAATTATATAGAAAAAAGCTTTGAGATGTAGTCTGAAATACTCCAAACATTAATGGTCATTTAAAGGGCTTTGTAAGTATCCACTGGGTATTACAGAAGCAAAGGCAACATCATCAAACCTTAGGCACCAAAAATCTCCTCCTAATCTTTAATATCCCGCCCAAATCTCAATATAAAATTGTTTGCATTGAGTTATTTGGATGTTATAGAGTGGGAAAATATCCAAGGACAGACACAGTGAAAAGAAAGAAAAATGCCATGGTGTATAGTGACCATTAATGGCAGAAAAAAAAAAGCTTCAACTGGTCATACATTCAGTGCTAGTTTTTAATCATGGGCCAACTACAGAGCAATCCTGATGATAACTATCAGAAATTCCATATTTATGTGGCTTTAAGAAGTTGTTCAGAAAAGAAATACAAAATATTATATATCAACAATTACTGTGAAGTACTGTTGAGAAAATGAAGGCATAAAAGCGTTCCCTGGAATTCACAACACTAAATGAGCTATCAAACCAATCCCTTTAAATGCCCATTTCATGGTCCACAATGACCAGCAGCAATAATATTGCAGCTCTTAGGGAAGGAGCTGCTTTTGCTGCTCCCTTTTTTGCATTCCAAACACACATCTTCCAAACTGCCCTGCTTTTTCACCTCTGCACTTCTGCACCGTGTTTGGACGGTTTCAAATTGTGTAAAATGCCATTTCCCACCTAATTGACTCAATAAAATGCAGTGTTATCAAGCACATTTTAAATATGCTGATGTGTAATTTGGGGGCATTTCTATTTGTCTTGTCTGGTGTACAAACATCCTGTCCCCAATTATGGACATCCATCTGGATTTCTGGGCCATTTCAAGCCCCATTAACTTTAGGTGGGCTCCCAAAACTGCACAATATGTTGCAGGACTGGAAAAACCTGCAGAGAAATCAGAGGAATGGACACAGCTCTGTGTTAAAAGTGAGATTCAAATCAAGGCTGGCTCAAATTGAAGCAGCCCCTTAACCCCCAAACCATCCTTTCCTTAATAATCAACCAAAATCTTTAAGGACACAAATAAAAATGGCTTTTTCTCAAGCAGGCATTTGAGAAAGCATCTATCTCAGTGATATTTAGCTGCAAAAATAATAATATTAATGTGGACCAAAGCATCTGTAAAAAAGGCAATGAGTGATAGTGGATATTGCTGCTGCTGTTTGGTTTAGGAGGTGAGATTTACATCACTGGAACTCAATAAATTTTAGAAATCTCCAAGTACTTGGAGAGCAAAATTTAGGTGATATTTTAGGTATCTACCTTGTGCTCTAGCACAAGAATGCAAATCAAAGTAGAGCAGTGCAAAAAAACCAAAACCAAAAAAACAAAACCACAAACAACCACATCAATAAAGCACCTTTCACATCAAAAGTCTCCCCATTTTGATAGTTTTTGCATTTCTAGCCAAAATAGAGATATTTCACTTCTCAGAAATGGGATAATGTATCTTCCAGACTTCCTTAGTCTTTTTAATTAAACTGATCTTTTTTTTTTAAACTTATTTTTCAATAAACTGCTCTGAAAAGTAGAAAATTGCTGTAGAAGATTAAAAGGTGCTAAGAGAACCTAAAATGTAAAAAGCAAACCACCAAACCCAACCAACAAAACAAAGAGACCAGCAAGAATTATTGATTTTAGCAAATTCACCTGTTGGGAACCCTTCCTCTGGAACTGTATGGAACAGGGATGAACTTTTTCCTTTTTTCTTGGGAAAACCCAAAAAATTTGATTGGAAAAACTGAATGGTTGAGCCCTGAAGCTAAAAACGAACCTGACTGTTTAAAACCAAGCCAAGAACTCAACATAAAGGTTGAAAAGTTTTGGGAACCCAGGACATACCTTTGGATACCCTGGATGGCTCAAGACCCTGGAGGGGGCTCAGAAGCCTTGGCACAGAGCACAAAACTCCTGTGCCTTTGATTTCAAACCCTGGGAAAAATTACCACCTTTGCATGAAGAGTTACAAGCCACAAAAAAATAAGTAGAGTGTAAATTAGATTATTATAAGGTGTAAAAGTAGGTTTTTAAGATTGTTTATAATAAGGGTCTGGGGTCAGGATGGAGGAACCTGGGCGTGTTCTGTCCTTCTTTCTCCTTCTTCCTGCATCCATCTTTTGGGTGATGTTGGCACTTTTAGATTGGTTTAGAGCAGAACCAGACTGTACAATAGAAGTGATGGGTATTGGAAGATAATTGTAAATAATGTTTCTGTAGTTTATAGTATAAAAAGAAAATCCCACCCCAGGGTGGGCAGTGTGCCTGGGGCTGAGCTGCTGAACGGACCTGGGCTGGGCAGGGAAAGAACTTTGAGATTAGATAAAATAAACACCTCTGGGAACAACAGAAGAGTCTCCTGACTCTTTCTGCAGTGCTCAGGCTGGAATACTGAGACTCTAAAACAACACTGGGTTGGCTCAAGCTCCAGAGACACCACTGACCACAAAAAGTGGGGATGTGCAGGTAACAAATCTGCACAGGAGATGGAAGGAGCAGTGACCTTCCAGGGCTGTTCCACCTGGAACCTGCTCTGATTTGTTTTTTTTTTCCTGGTGCCTTTCAGGAACTCATTGTTTTAGTTGATGTTCCTGCACAAATAACACGGGGTAAACAAGAGATACAGGGGCTGCTGTTGCTTTGAAAAATGAGCTGGGTGAGAGATAACACTGCAGGATTAACTCTGCCTGCCCAGCTCCATGGAAATTTAAACCCACCAGGTTAATATAATTCGATTTGTTTTGTTTTGTTTTGTAGTGGTTTAATAATAAATACATCATTTTCAAAGGAAAAAAAAAAGCCACCTGTATTTTCTCTATTGGCCCTGTAGCTGCATTCCTCAAATCAGAAAAAAAAACAATGTAGTGAGGGACAGCCAGCACTAAATAGGAAAAGTTTGTGGAAATTAATAGGAAATTAAATTCAGGGGTATCTCTAAGGCTTCTTTGCAATTGCAGCACAGACATCTGTGCAAGTTTCTGTTTTTCAAACACACCTGAGGCCTTTCACCCTGACTTTAATAAATTAATTGCAATGTAGAGACCTCCAGCTTATTTAATTTATTTAAAGTAGCATTTCCCTCTCATCTGGGACCTCACTTTCTGTTCAGAATAATGGAATACTTTACTCATTCCAGCTCAGGTCAACTTAGAGCTTTGTAGTCAACTGGCCAGGTGAGCAAAAAAAGCTTCTTATCCATGGTTGATAGCCAAAAAAGTTTTAAAAAATGTTTTTTTTCAACATGGAATGCTCAAATTCCAGTCTTTTTATAGCAAGGAAATTTAAGTAAAATATTACTGACATGACTATTGTGCTTTTGGTTGTTCTTTTATTCCCTTCATTCCACACATTTGAATCTAACGTGGTCTTTTATGTTGGTAGAATATAAAAGAAGATATGACATGCAATTACCATTCTATGATTATGCAATTAAGTGAAATAGTTATTATAAAATCAAAAGCCCAGGATTCAAATGCTCCTTTAAATACTAATAATAATATAAATAATTTGTAATAGATCTAAAGCTTAGCTCTGCCAGCCAGAGTGGTTCTTTCTCACTCTCCCATAGGGCCTGGGGGAGATTTTGTTGCTGGGGTTTTTTTTAATGTCAAAATGCACAAAAATTTGTTTTTTGCTTGTTTGGCTTTGCCTCTGTCTCCATCCCTCATCCTTGTGGAATGTTAGAGCTGCTCTCTCACTGAGAACCTCGAGGAGCCTTCCAGAGGGAACCTGTTTGTAATTCTGGTGGTGTTGAGGCTTCCTTTTTTTTCTCCATTAATTCTGAACAGAGCAGGTTTAGCTGTGGTGGCTGAGGCAATGCAGCACTCAGGGACATCTTGGACAGCCTCAGACCAGCACCAAACATCTCCTGACAGATTTGCATTTTTCTCCATTCACTCTCTTCCTCAAGGAACTGATTGCTGTAGCTCCCCTCCCCAACAAAGAACCCAGATTTATTTTTTAAATTTTTTTTCCCCTCAATCTGAACTACTAAATTGGGAATTATATCTGAACATTTGGTCCTGTCTCATCTCCAGTAATGGGAAGGAAAATCTGATAGAGGACAAAATGTCACCACAGGAATTCTCATCTTAAACATGGGCTCTGCTTTAATGACAAGTGACAATAATCTTCCCAATATTTGTCACCATTACCTGCTGTAACTTTGGAAACTCCTCTGCCTGTCCACTCTCCAGCATTCCAGACTCATTAAATCCCAGTGGTAATTAAATTAAATAGAAAATATGCAAAGAGGTTCCTTTTTCCAATCAACTTTGTGTTCATCGTCTTTTAATTCCACTTCTTTGTTTCATTGTGCAAATCTGCCCATATATTTTGGCATCTTCTATTTTCTATTTCTAGCTGCCAGGAACTCCTAAATTTTTCTTGTTCCAACCATATCTTCCTTCCCAGGGGCTTCTGGGCAACTGTGCAGTCTGTATCCCATTATCCCTCAGCATAGTGAGCACAGTGGGGTATCTCCAGAACGGGAGGAACTGCTGGGTTTTGCATCCATTTCAGTTTTAATCAGGCTCTTCACTTGTGTGCTCAGACACTTCAGAAATCTGCCACATCTGACTTCTTTCATGATTTACGAAGGAGGCACATATTCTAAGTATAGCTAATAATTGCACCATTTAAATGATAATACCAAGATGTTTTCTATAGGAAAGATATTCAGGCAGGGCTCTTTCAGCACGAGCAGCTCTTTCTGAGGGCTATCCATCCTCACACCAGATGTCAAATACAAAAAGAAATACTTTGGCATGAGTAACAAAGTTCATTTGACTGAAGGATTTACCTCCCAGGAACAAGAGCCTCATAAAACACAAACACAGGGAGCAAAGTGAGCCACGTAAGGGCTTTTGCTAAAATTAAACCCATAACTTGCCACTGGAAATGGGACGTTTCATCTGTTCAATAAGCACTAAAGTTCTCTTTGTTTTTATGGCATCGTAATCTTTGATTACTCTGATAAATATTTGGACTATACAAAACATTGCAATGGAGCTAATCACGGCCATAAAAAATCTGTGTGTGGAAATGAATTGGGAAGGGGATGATAGCAGCACATTTCAGAGAAGTTCAAACACAGAACCACATTATTCTAACTGGCTCCCAGCCTGGTTCTGCTCTGTCTCCAGGCGTTCACACCTGAGGAAAACGCTCAGGGGAGCTGTGGGGCTGGCTGGCTTTGCACAGGCATGGCTGGGTGACAGCTCCAGAGATGGAATGACAGCCATGGAACACCCTTGGGATGCCCTTGGGGTGTTCCACCCACAGCTGAGCTGAGCAGCACCTGCAGCCAAGAAGAGCAGCTCAAAAAGTGCTTTCCAAAGCTTCAAACTGGCTTTATGATTCAGCCTAAGGAAAATGATCAGCCTTCTTGGTGGGGCTGGAAAGAACCAACACGAAAATAACTTTCCAAAGTTAAAAGCTTCTCTCCACCTCATTGTATTCCGAGCAGATGCATTAATGTAAATAAAGTTCAAGTGCAAATCGCGTCAGATAAGAAAGTAATTCCAGTGGTGAAAGTCACGCCTAGCGTAGCAGCAGCAACATTTATGAAGTGGCAACAAGAACATATTTGAATCAATGGGTTGCATATTTATATCACTGCTGCAATAGTGTCACACCCTGTCAAATATTTTTAACATATTACTCTTAACAGCTGAAGTTTGCATTTGGTTCCAGGAGACTAAACCCAGAGCAGCTGAACCAAAGCCAAAGCAGATACTTGAGATGCCACTGATTGAGACTAAGAACAGGAATTTGCACTTAGCATTTATATAGTCCTTTTCATCTTCAAAGAGCATCACAAACATTAGCTGGCACCAGGTCGACCTTCATGCCAACCTTTTGGGATAAAAGGAGAAGCAAACAGGGACAGGATGTGTAATCAAGCACACAGCAAGCCTCAGATGTGTAAAGGATCTCTGCCTTGACCTCTCCCCTGCCTCCTGGCAGATTTTCTCTCATGGAGAATACAAAGCCTTTCACCATGGCTCAGGTTTTAAGTCGCCATACAATGTGACTGTTAGCTGTATTCTTGTGGACTTGTATTCTGTTTGTATAAGGTGAAGGTAACGGTCCTGAAATAACAGATTTACTATCATAGTTGTAGGGTACAGCTTTTGCTTTGAAACAGATAGAAATCCAAAACTAACACTGCATCAAAAATTTTGCTGGCAGCTGTCACAGGACTAGCCAGTTTAAATTACGGATTCCATGGCTTTGAATTCCAACTTTTGAGTCATTCTGGTTTTGTTTTGTCTTTTTTTTTTTCCCCACTTCCAATTCAAGTTAGCTTTCCAAATGAGATTTACAAAATTCCTTTCCAGAAACAGCAGAAATTTCTTTTACCTGTCAGTTCTCTCCACCCTCCAACCCAGACTGGCCATTTGATTATCAGCTCTGGGTGGTTCTAAGCCCAGAATCTCAAATAAGTTCCTTATGTTCCAGTCACTTGCACATTTTATGTGGAGGAATAGATTGAAGCAGACAGTCCTCGTTTTCCTGGTGACCCAGAACAGCCATTGTTACACAAACACCTTTAATCTCCCCTTTCTGGGTTTGAATTGAATTCAAGTGGGGAGAGATGAAAGCAAGCGTTGCACAAATCTGCTCCTACAGCTGCTGCTTCTTACTTTATCATATGTTAGCTCTGATTCCCTTTGATTCCTCTTAAAATTATTGCTTCTATTTCTTAATTTGACAATCAGACATTCATTGCTATTTATTTTTTTACTGTAAAAAATCCCCCTCTCCCCACCTTTCTCACAGCTATTCCCTCATGGAAAACGAACCCAAAATTACAGCATTATGATATCAATGTGTGGATTTAACTTCTCCCTTGGAGGGTTTTCTGATGCAGAGTACAAATGAGCAGATAAACAACACTTCATTGCTTACAGCTCAGCAAAGACTTACAAAATAAACTGAGGAGTGAAAGGAGGATTAGGGTCAGGCTGATGTGGAGAGCATCAGTTGCACTGCAGTCCATTTTGGATTTCTTGCAGGTACACACTTGTAATCTCAGTTCTGTGGTGTTGGTCAGAGGAGGTTTTCCAGAATCTGTCACTGAGATGGGGATGTTGTAATTGGCCTTTTTCAGGTTCTGAAGCAGGATGACCTGGGCATGGGTATCTGCAAAGGATGAGGGGAGAATTAACCAAATGTTGGTTGCTTGGAAGGGTGAAGGAACCTGCAAGCAACATCAACAATGCCAGTTAGTCATGGAAATCAGGAAAAAAATGAGAATACACAAAGAAAAAAACACAAAAGAATTGATTTGGAGGGAAGAGACATTACTGAAATTCTTTCATGGGCCAAAACCTAATTACAAACTTATTCCAAAAGAAAGCCCCTTTTATTTAAATATATTATTTGGTCTGCAAATTCTTGGCAGAAGTTACCTGTGAAAACTAATGTACTATTGAAATGCTGAGCATGTCACCCCCAAAATGAAAGAAGAGATCACAAATTTACTTGCCAAAGGAAAAAATAACCCTTCTTTCCAGGAAGCACAGGCAAAGCTGCTGAACCATTTCCACAATTTCCCAGGGAAAGCAGGGAAGGGAAGCAAAGCCCCTTCCAAATCCAGAGCTGCTTCATGTGGGGAGCTGAGGGCTCCCCAGGTGGGTGGGATAATTCTTTTAGAGGTAACACAGGGGTGGTTTAATGATGGAGAATAGCCAAGAAAACATCTGCTCCCCTTTGTCTGCAGGCAGGCACAGCCATCACATCCACCTCTACTTTTTTCTGAGACTGTGACACGAACTAAAACATTGGAGAGTGGCAGAGAAAAGTAATACATTCCAGAAAAGAAATAGGAGTAAGAAGAAATGTTGTGCTTTGTGCCCACAATTTGACATACAAACCTTCTACAATCTCATGATCCTCTTACCAACTGTGCAAGGTCCCAGTGCATTGGGGTATTTTATTTGTGAAGAGTTTAAACACTTAAAATTAGGAGGTTTTAAAATTACATTGCTAAAGCCCATGCAAAACTTTCATGCTGTCCAATTGTGTGCCATGAGATACAGCAATCTTCACAAAATTGTCAGTCATTATCAGCCCCTCATGAATGGCAAACTGAAAGAAGAAAGTTCAGCCAACATAAAAAGAGAAGTTTCAGGTCTCAGAACTGCACAGGCAGCTGGTCCAGCATTCCCAGCACAGCTAAAGCAGCAGCAGTGGCTCCATCCCACAAATCTTTCATGCAAAACCCCTCCTAAATTCCCACAGCACCACTGGGATGGAGGAGTGGGAGGAATAAATGCACAATAATCAAAGTTACAGCCTTACTGTTAAGCCTGTTGATTCTCCACAACTTTTCTGGGCCGGATTGCTTGCTGAGCTCGAATTTGAAAGGGTCTGTGTTGGGATGCAGGTCCTTGTCTGAGGCTCCTAGAACCACTACCCTGAGATCTTTGGCGTCGTCACAAACTTTTGCCAGTGTTGGATACAGGGATGGGACATTGTCATTGACATCCTCCAAGGTGATGTGCAAAGTTCCTGTTCCTGTAGCAGGAGGGTTACCTATAGGAGAAAAAAACAAACATCTCTTTATTAAATCACATTTCCATAAACTCTTGCTCCTATTTGCACCGGCAGGCTTGCAAAGGGAAATAATTTTTTATTGTTCTTACCTCTTTTATATGGAAATTATTGCTTAAAAAACCTGATGAGTCACTCTTGTAAATTCATTGCTGATTTTCAGAATGAACCCTGTCTGATTCTCTACAGTACAGAAAATTATTCTAAGGAAACCTCTGGGAGAGGAATATTTTTAAGTTAAAATGAGAGTAGGGCATGAATAGATATCTGGAACAGAATCTGTTCATCAGCACATACTGAGAGAAACATACTGGGAGCCATCCCCTGGATAGATAGCACAGCATTAAAGGAATCAAGAATGAGACAAGCAAGAGGAGAAGTGTCAGCAGAGAGGAATCAGGTTGTGTGCTGGGTGCCCAGGAGCAGAACAGGAGCAGATCATTCCTAGCAGCCCTCAGGGCCACGTGCAGTTGTGTCAGCAGCAGTGAAAGCTGTCAGAGGCAGCTCTGGGAAATGAGATGGGTTATTCACCCTGTGCTGGCAGCACTTTCAAACCTTCTGCAGTGATTTGGCAGCCCTGACCCCGCTGCAGAGGTGAGGCTGTTGTTTATTCACCGCTACAAGGCTCAGTGCCAGGCTGTGAGTGACAAACCAGCCCTGGTGGCACTGGGGGAGCTGGGCAGGCAGAGTTTGCCGGCTGGGGCAGGGCTGGGAGCTGCACCTCATCTCACAGGGGTCACCCAGGAGCTGACAGGGGTAATAACTGCAGTCACTGCCATGGCTGAGCCAGTCACCCCTGCCTCCAGCCCTAAGCACAGCAGCTCCTTCCAGCTCCCTTTGGCACCCCAGCAAAATCACCTCAGAGTTTTCTGAATGCTCATTTTGTCCTTTATTGTGGCCAGCACTTTCTCATTTGAAATGCTGCACTCCTGGGTTGTTCATTCCTCTTTTTTTTTCTGGTTTTTAAATTTTTTTTTAATTTTCCAGCACAAGGAACTGTGATCCCTGCCCTTCCCTGAGCACAAACCCTTCTCAGAACGGATTCAAGAGGCTGCACTTAACCTGTGCAAGGTGCCACAGCATTTACAGTTCAGCCCTGCAAAAGGTTCCCCCATCACCCTGCCCACAGCAGCCCAAGAACTGAAAGTTATCCATAACATATTGTGGCTGTTACAGGCCCAGGGAAAAATCTTGAGGATTTTTCCAGTCTAACTTTCTCAGGCTCAGCTAGGGTTTTTTTCCCAAGCTAGAGACCTTTCTCTAATGCAAACATTTAAAAAAAATTATAACAAAAAATAAACACCTGCTAGATCTGTTTCTCTAAACCAATGAGTTAGTGTCCTATCTCTGTCCTACAAAGTGTACTATAAAAATATAAAAATTTTAAATAAACAGCTTGCTTCCTTCTCTTCTCCTGCATGGAGAAAATCACGTTACTGTGCTCTTTTCACCACTCCATAAACCCTCACAGTAACAACACATTTTAATAAACCGAGTTGTTGCTGTGCTGGGAGAGATCCCAAGGCAGAAGCAAGTTCCCCATGGTGTGGATCTGATAAACTGCTGCCTGCAGCAGGGTGCAATTAGTCCTTGCAATAACAAATGTTACTAATGGTGACACCTCATCTGTTTCCTGGAGCAGAAATGCATCACAGAGGCAGAACGTTCATCCTTCCCCAGCCTTGCCCTCCCTCCTCATCTCCTCTGTCATCAGAAGGGTTAGGGCTGAGTTCTTTTTAATGAAATAGAAACTCTTTTTCACTTTTTATTGGACTAATTGAATTTACAGAAAGGCTCCAATACGTTTTTTGTTCTTGATATATTATTAAGTAAAGTCATACGGCAGAATGGATGAAAAGACATTCTAGTATTTGAAATATGATCATAAAAGCCAGCCTTTCATGCACTTAATTAAACTGCTGTCTTTAATTTTGAATGCATTATTTCCACACTGGACTGATAATGTCTTTTGCACTGCCCTTCTTATCTTTCTCTGAAGTCAGTAATATTAAAATCTGCCTTTTGAAATGAAGGAGCCAACAGCATTATGGATGTCCTGCTATTTTGTCACACACAGATATGGCTGTGTTCTCCCTGCCATGCAAATGTTTCACTCTTTGTATGGTTCAGGGGCTGGGCAAGTATTACACACAGAAAAAAGAGAGAAAGGAAATTGCTTCTGTCCATTTCAATGACTTATTCTCTGCTTGGTTTATTTATAATGATTTAAACAAAAATCTTTCTTTGATTCATGAAGACCTCCAAAAGAAAAACAAGCAAATGTCAGGGTCATAAACTGGGGCTTGTTAACACAGATGTCATAAAAATGTAACAAGAAATGAATCAAGCAAAAATGGTCACAACTCATCCATTGGGAATATATGACTTTCATAAATTTGATGGTATTATGCTGTTGAAATAATTCAAAACCCCATGATCTCCAGACACCTTTGATTTTGAAAGGGAAGTTACCCATTGAATATTTTAACTCTGAAGTAAAACTTTTAATTTCTATTGTCAAACCTTGTGGCTGGAAGCAGAATTAATGAGCAAAGCAAGACCTAAAGGGTCCAACAATCCTCAGGAGCAGCTTTTCCAAAGAGCCCTGATCCCACCGAGCAGAACTGGCCATCCCTCCTGAGGATGAACACCTCAAATATTTGGGTGCCCTTAGAGCCACTGGGGACAGAGAGAATTCCAAACTGCCAGAGGTGGCACATCTGGGAATTAACCATGGCAATCACAGGAGTGGGGCAGCATCACTGGGTTGTGAAAAGCTGCTGAAACAGAGGCTGAAGGATGGAGAGTTTCACACTGAAACCAAGTGAGAACTTGGTGGTGAATGAGTCTCCAATGCAAAGGGCTGTTGACAGAAAATGTGGATTTTAAATTGGATTTTAGTGCTACCAGCATAATCAATGTTATAGAAGAAGATACTTAGTATACTTTTAATGCTTGAACCTTAATGAAAAGCTGCACAGAACTATATCAGAATTATTACTGTAAAGTCATGACTTACACCCTGCTCTTCAAACAAGGACTGAGAACAGTGCTTTTCATGCTTTCTAATGATGCTGCTCTGAGAACCTAAACACACATTTCTGTCTCATCCCTCACACTGTTTTTTTTCCCCTCCATATGCTGTTTTTCTGCTCAGATCTGTGTGCTTGGTGCCTTGGCAGCAGTCCCTCCCTGCAGGCAGGGATCCCATGCACTCAGCCCTGCTCCATTCACCCCATGCTCAGGATGAACTCCATCAATGGTTCAGCCAAAGCAAATGGAAACCAGGAGAGGGGAAGACACCAAAATCTGCTGTGCTGCTCACAGATGCTGACATTTTGTCCCTAACTCCCCGTGAATTCAAATTCCCTTTGCGTTTTCCCATAGATATTAACATATAGATGCTTTGCAAAATTATATAAAATAAATAACCTTCCAAAGTTACAACCCTTCATTCATCCCCTCAGATAATATATGCAGCTCCTGTTTTTGAGTAATTACATTTCAGAAGAGCACAGCTCTTTCAGCATATCAAATTGCTACTGACACATGCCATCCGTCTTAAATACTGTTTTCAGCATTCCAATTTCTTCTTCGAATCATGAGTCCATGATGACAAATTAAAACAATATTTTGTGTGCAATTCATATTTTACTGAAATTCCAAATGGCAAGAAAAGGATGAGTCTTCAATTTATTTTCTCTTCTCAATTAATACAGCAATTAAGATAAGGGGTATAAAACTGGCTTAATTGGGTTGCCATGGTAACTAATTGCCTGATTTCTTCCAAAATCGCGTGTTTTAGGTGGAATCAATCTGTGGTAATTTAATTACCTACATCATGGAGTGAGAAGACAGGTAAGATACATGTAAGGAAAAGTCCTAATTGCAAACTGCCACACATCTCTTTGTTACTCCTGTTTTTTCTGGGTGTTGTGCATCATCACACAGAGCACAGAATAACAACTTCTCTTTCTGATGATTAGCAGTGCCAAGACCTGCACAATAAATTTGGGATTGCTTGGGTTCAGCTGCTCCTTGGAAACACGGGAAAAGGTAAAAACTAGACCCTGATTGACTATTTCTTCATTCTGCTCAGGAAAACTAAAACAGAGCCACAGCTCACAGGTGCAACTGGCCAGTCAGAGAAGCAAGGTCCACGTTGCTTTTTTCTTAACCTGGCCAGTGTAGCTCAAGGCAAAGCCTGAAGTCACAACTAAAATTGCTTTTCATGCTGTTTATTCTCTTTGTTTAATGCAGCAGAAGTTCTTCTATTCCCAATTTTTGTCTCAGTAGCTCTGTGCTGTAGGAAAGGCAGGAGGGAAGGTGGAGTGCTCACACTGGGTCAGACTCTCCCTGGGAGAATATTTCTCCCTGGTTTTAGGTGGGACCCCAGTGGGGTGGCATGAGAAAAGAGGAATTCAACTTCAGTTTGCATTTAACCCAACCAGCAAGATTAGTGTGTCATTATTTGTCACCAGGTGACAGCCTTGGACAACACAGGTGGGTTTTCCATGAGTCAAGCAACCAAAAATAAGCAAAGATTTTGTTTTTAAAGAGATAGAAAAAGGCTTCACAATGGGATATTCATTCCACAAGAAAAGAGTGATTATTGCATAAATAAGGTAAATCTGGGGATAAATTATTATTCATACCTCTAGAAAGAAATGGAGAAACTAATTTTTCTTTTGAAGATTCCACATATTTTCCAGGTATTTTTTAGCTTCAATTCCAGCCATGGTTTCCTCCTCCCTTATTTTTTCCAGATTGTGACTCAAACTCTCAGAATACAGGAAAAAAAAAAAAAAAAAAAAAAAAAAAAGACCTTTCCTGGAGAGATTCCAGCATGGCTGAATGGGAAAACCAGAGAGGTGCTCTGGTTTGTGATCCTCATCCCAGTTTGCAGTGGGTAACAGAATCTGCAGGATGACACCAGCAGCACATGTGGAGGGTCTGTTCCACACAGGTTTCTCAAACCCAAAGGATTTCTGCTCTGTGTTCTGCTCGGCAGAAAAGCTCCCAATGATGCTGTGACACCACATCGGGTTGAGCGATTAGAGTGCTAAATCCAGGAAATAAAATGATCACCGCTGTTGGCACTTTTGTTAATTGAATGAAACCTCTGATGTTTCACAAGTTTGCATAAGCCTGACTTCGCCCCATTATCAGCTCATTCGCAGATTAAACACAGTTCATGACACTTTAATGTGTTAACGCTGCTGCATGGTATTTCCTACCAGTATTTAATTTCTTTAATAGCCCAGAGACTCTGTGTTCACACTGGTCTTTAATAAAAAGTTTTCAAATTCCAAAGACGCTACGTTGACCTTTTACTGAAATCAAATGTACTGAGAAAATTAGGATATTTCTTCCAAAAAGTCCTTTTTAAAGTGTAATGCACCCCCATAAAGGTCAGAATTTATTATCTATGAATTAACAGTTTCCATCAAATTTGCTGTTGCACATTGTTTTAAGTGTGTTTGGGAAGATATAGGAACTGTTTAGATCAGGAATAACATAATTCATACTTTACCACCTTTAGCTGCAGTTAATTTGATAATGCTGAGAAATAATATTATAAAGGTCAAAGAGGATTTCATAAAGAGCTAACTTATTTCCTGGAGTGGAGTAACTCCATTTTCTGTGCCCCCTCCATTGCTCCTGTCCTACTGATAAAGAACAGTTTTGTGATATCCCAAAAAAAGATAAAGATGTGATGGATTTACACAAAGAGCTACCAAGCACAAAGCTCCAGGTTTTACTTGTGACAGAAATATCCAACACTTTACAGACTTAAAATAAAAAATAAAAAAAATAAAATGCCCTGGCACTTGCTCCTTGCACTGAAGTGTAATAACAAGGAGTCAGTGCCTGCTGGAACTGATGACAGATTCTCTACTGACATCAGCAGAAGGGGATGGAAAAAGGATCACTGTGCAGTTTGCACTTTGCACTTTGCAGTTTGTTTGCACTGTGCAGTTTGTTTGCAGCTGCCTCCACTGCTCAGCCAGGACAGCACTCGAAAGTGAGGTCATTTCATAAAGAGGTGAGCATGGAACACAATGGGACAGCAGAACCTGCAAACTCTAATGTTATGAGCACTAAATATTAATTGTATTTACGTTGTAGAATATGTCTCATGCCCTTTAGCAATGTCTAAGGCACAGGGCTTTCTATGATTTTCGAGTTATTCACTATAAATTCTGTTAAAGATTATCAGGGATCTTGCAGAGCTTGCTCTGCTGGGAGCTGCTCTGGGTTCCAGTTCCCACTGCTGGCTGTGCCCTGGGCATTACCTGAGCTCTGCATTCCCAGGGAAGGAAAGGAAAGCCTGTGGCAGCTCAGACTTCCTCAGTTCTTGTGCCTGCACATCTCAGAGATAAGCTGAGAGGCCAAAGGAAATAAAAACCTCCACTGACCACTTTTGAAAAAAGAATTTCTGCTAAAGTATTTCTTTTTTTCCTCTCCTCCCTTTTCACCATAAGTCAGTTAACCCAAGCAAATTTGCTCTATTGGAAATGCCTCTAAATTTTCACTTTATTACCCTATTTCATTTGGTAATTCTCAATCCTGCCTTTGGCTGCCCTCTCACTGAGCAGTCCCAGGCTTATTCACAGGCTCCACTTATTAACCTGAAGAGAGGGCTCTGCAGTCTGTGGACAATGCTGCTCTAAGGACCTGCAGATAGTTATGTTCAATCTGATTTTTTCCCCTTTTTATGTTAACATAACTTTCTTTTAGAGCCCTGAAATAGTTCTGTATTCATTTCATATCATTCTCCCACAATCTGGCTTCTCATCTAATGCAATATTTCAAGCTGGACATTAGCTCTGATGGTTGGAGAGATAAAGTGTGTCTCCAGCTGTGCTAGTTCACATTGTCAGTGGCCTGGAAACAAATTTGGGAACAATTCCCAGGGACCCTGTCAGTCCCAGCTGTCCCTGCTGGGGACAAGGCAGACCCCAACCTGTTGAGATCAACTCCAAAACTTCCTTGGCTGCTTTAGCCACAGAGTTATTCATCCAGGCCAGCAGAACATTTTCCCACTTCCCAGCCCATCTCTAAGTTGAATGTGCTCCCCAAGCTGCCTGGTAATTAATGCAGAGGTGATGCAGGGCACAAGGTTAATATCAGCTAATTAAGTTCTGATGTTTATTCCCCCTCCCACACGTGGCAGGAGTGCAGGGCTCTGAAATGATCATTATTAACACCTTAGCATGGCAGTCCTGGGTGCACACCAGTGGTTTGTAATCATTGCATTCACAGGAGTCGATAATGCTGGAGCAGATGAACTCTGCACTGACAATCACAAATAAACACAATTACAGGGGCTGCACTCAGCTGCTGCCTCAGAACCCCAAGTGAACAGGATTCCTTTTCTCTCCAGCTCTGCTGTTCCGTACAGCTTCCCCTTCTCTCATTTTTACAGAATGGAAAAAGAAAAAAAAATCTGAGAATTAAAAGCAGTGAAGTTCTGGGCTTAGAATTAATGAGCAAGGCCTAAATTGGAATATAAAGGTGTCCCCCAAAATCCACATTTCTCAGGCTGGTTCCCATATCCAAAATCACTCATCTCCTTTCTCCATCTGTTCTCCTTGACAATATCTGACTTCACCTTTAAAACACAGCTTTGTCCTTTGGGTAACCCCTCAGTAATATCCCAAATTTTTACTTTCATTGTGAGATGGCATTTCCCAGTGCAACTGATTTTAAGATGCATTAAAAAAAAATCCAGTAGCAAGCAAAAGACAGAAATATGTTTAGTGCTACATTTCCTAAGGAAAATATGTATATTAATATATAAGTAAATCATAATCTCAGCAGATTTTTTTTTCTGTTACACTTAAGGTGATATTTTCTTTCTCCTGTCAGGCCCTGCAAGTGTTCCCTGAGTCATGAGCTTACAAAAATGTAGAATTACACTCCTAAAAAGAGCATTTTACAATTCATCACCAGGGCTATACCAGCTGCAGCTGTGTAAGAGTGTTAGCATATTAGCTGTTCTATTACAGGCAAATCTTTTATTTATTTTGTGCCTTTAGCTCGGGAGATTTGGAACGTTCAGGATTTTCTCTTTCTTCCTCTGCTCTAAAGTCACTTGCTGAATTTTCCCTAGATAGCTTAATTTGGATTCTGTTTGACAGAAGGAACTTTAATACACACAATATGCAAAAAAAATTGTTGCATTTTAACAAGGAGGTGAGTTATGTCTCTATTGTCACTGTCATTGTATTGAATAGATTATAATCCAGCATATCAAGGATGAGTTATTATTGGCATTTAGTGCCTCAGGCTTGCTGACTGCTCAAATATTGTGAAGAAATTAACTCTGATTAGGATGATTTATTACATTTCCAAGAATGCTTCTAGACTAATTGCACCTAGCATTAAGACATCAGTGTAGGAATAAACGAGTGAGGTATAAATCTAAATTAAAACTGAGCTTCTAAGATTGAAGTTCTAAGACTGAAAACCCCCACCACAACAAAAAGCCAGGAGTAAAAGTGAAGTTTGCATAAAGGGGGTCATAACATTCAAATAAGAAATAGAATATAAATTGTCCTCTCAATTTCCAGTATACCATCATGAAAATGTGTACATCTGCATCATTTTGAAGTTAATTCCTCTTTCTTTTATTTTCTGACATTGTCTTTAATACATTTAGGTGGCCATACTGCAGCACATGGTTAATTTTACCCTGCAGCTTTCAGAGCAGAGCATTTGAGGCAGGAAATGAAAGGATTTAGTGCTGGGGTGATTTACCAAAATATGTGTATTGGTCTAACACTGATACTCAACTGTGAGGACAAAAGACTCTCTAACAATTTAAAGTTACAAAGTGAATGTTTATTCAGCGCTGGGCAGCAGTGTGGGGTAACCCCTAACACACACTGCAAAATTACAGGTGGTCACAGAGTCTATTTATTGACAAAAGGTTTAAACAAATTCATATTCATAATACCAGCCCCTCCCATCCCTGCTTCCCATGGTAATTAGCTGGAATGGCAATTAAGCAGCGTGGTTGGCTTCTTGAATTAAGTCTGGGGTCGTTTTTGTGGGGAGGGGTCTCAAAAGGAGGAAGTAAGGTGAATCTTCCTCTCCCTGACCTTTTCTATCAATGACAATACAAATGGCTTTGGGGCAACTCCAGTTTTGCAGAGAATGAGTTTCTGGTTGCAATTGTTTGTGTTCTTTGGACCTACCCACCAGTTTCATCCTTTCCCATTGCAAGCACAGCTCAGCAAACATAAATTGACAGGCAATCAATTGTTTGAGTTTCAGGTAACTATCTCAAGCCCAGTTTCTTCTAACTTTTAACTAAAATCCTAATTTCTCTAAGATTAGTGTTTCAGGGGGTACTCACCACTGTCGATGGCCAGGAACAGAGCAGTGTAGATGTTGTTGTGCACAAAGGGAGATTCCCTGTCCAGCACTGCCGTGGTGCCCACCGTGCCATTGGTGGGGTTGATTTCCAGCCACCCTGCTGGGTCCTTGTACACTGAATACCTGACAAAAGGGCAGAAATTGTTATCAAATTGTGGATCTGAACATAGAACAATTGCATTGCTGCAAAGGAATTTGGCTTTGCACTCAGTGGCTTTCACGAGTGGATCTCTAATATTTGAAAACCACAATTTAATTTGCCTTTAATTTGCATTTCCTTAGAGACAGGTCAGTGTTGTTAGGCTTAGCTGGCAGAGGGAGATGTAGAGAGAGGTTTGAGTCAATTCCTTTGAGGATATATATATATATATACACACACATATATATATACATATATATATATGTGTATGTTTCAAAGTTTAGCAGACAAATCAATAAATCAACATTATCCTACTGTGTTATACAACCAGAACAGTTCCAACAGGCCCTTGCATCCACACTGTCCTCATGAATCCTATCACATCCCTCCTTTTTCCAGACTCAAAATTCCAGCTGGACTAGATGTTGTATTTTTAATTTGCATTTGAGTGTTTTTATATTTTTTCCCTCACCATTAGTTATTTTGGGTGAGCTGGAAGTGTACTAAATTGTGGGGAATGGTAGCAAAAAGAGTCAGACAATGAATTCAGCAGGACCATGGGGATGTGGTTGCACCCAGCCCTGTTTGCACACATTTGTTCTGCACTCTGGGATCTGGAGCTTCCTCTTTCTTCTGATTAAATTCACCCACATCCATGTTGCCTCAGTCAGAGTTTGGAAATGCTGCCTCCAAAACCCCCCAAAATTTAATTCCCTGTTGTGCTCTTTTTCCATTCATTACACAAATATTCAGCCCCCAAAACTGGAAATGTTTAGAGGGACTGTGGAGTTCACACACCAGGAACTTCCCTGTGTGACTGAAGCAATAAATAAAAGAATATTCATGATTAGGGCCTAATTCTGTACTCAGTTAAATATATTAAGTAATAGAACAACCAGAGCTGAATTAACTGATACCAGTTCTGTCTCCAATTAAATGTGTTCATATTTTAAACCAAAACTCCAATCATATAATCAATACCTGGGATAATAACCTGTTTATCTTTTTTGTAGTGAATTGTTATAGGTCATAAACCACCATACAACCTTTTATAGACATTTTAAATTACCAGTAATTGGCATGGAACCTGTTATTATTTAATGAGTCTGTGACAAGGCACTGCCTCATAGTGGCATTCTGAAAGTGAATTCACTTGAAAGTCCTGCGTGATAATATTGCCAAAAACAACAACAAAAAAAATCAGTGCAAGTATGAGGGAATAAACAAAAATAACACATTGTTGGGGGTAAAAAAAAAAAGGTAAAATTAAATAAAATGCCAACATCTAACGAAGTGCTGACAGCCCTGCCCAGGCTGCTGCTTTTTAGCACAGCTTTGCTTCAGGATTGAAAAATGAAATTTCTGGGGGCTGCTGAGCCTGGCTGTGGTGCACAGGAACATTCTGGTGCTCAGAGTGAGCACCAAAACTTCAGCATGTACAGCCAGGACAAATGACACATCTTTGTGAGCCCTTATGATGTTAAAATAAATTAAAGAGCAGAATTGAAAAGCAGAAACTTTTGGAATTTATGCAGAAAAAGAGATAAATAGGGAAAATAGTTGGCTTATTTATGCTGGCAGAAAAGCAACTCAGAGTTTCACCACTGGCTTCCCCAGGAACAGAAATTATCCCTTAGGGAATATGTGGAAAAGAATCAAAGGAAAGCATTAGTGCACAGTGAGATGTTCCATCAACCCCACATGTCCTTCCTCCTAACAGCCATTCAAACATTAATCAATACCTCAGCTTTATCTCCCACAAAAATGATGCCTGGAATGGCAACAATGCAGATCATTATTTCATTCCACTTCTTTGTTTCTTCTTTTATTGTTGTTTTTATAACTTTGCAACAAAGGTATGCACAAAAATATGAAACAAGGGCAGCCTAAACAATTCCTAGTCTATTGTAAAACTGCAAATTCTCAATTAACCCCGAAACCATTTCAGAAGATTCAACACTTCTAAAGTAATGAGAATGTAAAATGGATTGTATTATCTTCCCTGATTGCTCTACAAAGCACTGTTGGCTGTGCAAATAAAAACCTGGATTGTACAACCTGTGATTTGGCACAGGATATTGTAAAAGTAGTACTTTGTCTTTCCCACCACATTTTTTACTTATTGTGAGAGCATATTGCAGTACAGTTTAGATGATTGGGTTTTGTTCCATTCTTTGAGGGCTCTGCTAGCAAAGGTTTAAAATAGACCCATCATAAAAAAGTGATAAAAATAGAAGTTTTGAATGCAAAGATTCACTTCCCACTTTTGACTTTGGTGGGAGCTGTGGATTGCACAGCAGCTTTTAAAACCAGATCATTTTTAGATGTTTAGACATGAACTTTCCTACATGCTGCTCCTGTACCTTCAGTCCAGAGCACAGTGATTTATCAGAGGTACACAGAGCTGTGCTCTCTGGTGTGCCAATTTCTCTTTAGTTTGCTCTTATT
The DNA here is from genome assembly GCF_009819885.2 of Catharus ustulatus. Lineage (NCBI taxonomy): Eukaryota > Metazoa > Chordata > Aves > Passeriformes > Turdidae > Catharus > Catharus ustulatus. The sequence continues at coordinate 18,019,150 of NC_046231.1, read as the reverse complement.
CTACTTGGCAGCAGTGCAATTTAGTGCTGCTCATGGAGTTTATTTCATTGTGGTTTTTTTTTTTTTAATTTTAAGCTGTGCCAACAGCTCACAGTTCCCAAGGGCTTGTGTGACAAGAGGGAAGGGAAAGTGGGTGTAACATCTTCTGACTGTGACCTCCTTGCACTGGGTTCATGTCCTGGTGTTGTCTAAGCCAGATATTGCAAAGAGAGCAGCAAAAACAACTCCCTTAGACTGGAAATTGTCTGCTCCAATGTTTGAGGGCACACCTTCAACACAGACCTCCAAAGAGACACAAGAGGTTATGGATGCAGAACAGAGCATAAACCAAAATTTGCACTCAGTGCAGAACTAAAATAGAGTAGCAGATATATGGAAATAATCTAAATTTTATAAACAGCTTTTCATCAAGGCTGGTTGAAAAATCACGGGCACTACTCCTGGAAAAAGGTTCACAGGTTTTTGGGAGAGACTGGTGCAGCAATTACAGCACAAATATCCACACCCAGGGAAGCAGTGGTGCTTCTCAGACAAAGATAAAAATACTTCCCAAAATACAAGTGCAACATCAAAAATCTGGATCAAAACTGCATTGTGCTCTATGTAGGGATGACATAATGCAGAGCTTTAAAGATCAACCTGCTTCCCATGGAGCTCCCTCTTCTCCACTGTGCTCTCATTACCTTTTGCCTGCACTAATTACAGCAGCATATGGCAGCAGAAAGAGCAGAAAGGGAACCTTATTGCAGCACAGCAATTCTCCAGCTGAACCACACTGCACACTCATTACTGAGGACACAGGCAGTTTTGCTGCTTTTTAGCCATGAGACAATAAAGGTATTCCTGCCTCCAGGCTGGGCTGGGTTATAAGCTTTGGGGAGGGTTAAAAACATAGAGAGAAAGATAGATGATAGATAGATAGACAGATAGATAGATAGATGATTGATAGATAGATAGATAGATTAGATATATATATAGAATAGATAGATAAATGATAGATAGATTAGATAGATAGATAGATATATGATAGATAGATAGATGGATGTAGATATAGATATAGATATAGATATAGATATAGATATAGATAGATAGATTAGATAGATTAGATAGATAGATAGATAGATAGATAGATAGATAGATAGATAGATAGATAGATAGATAGATAGATAGATAGATAGATACACTGACAAATAATCTGCACATTCCCAGCCTTGCACAGCTGGGTCTCTAATTCCTATTCCATGTGACATGAAAACAATAACAGCAATTTTCTAATGTGTATCATAGTAATGTTCTGTCACTATCTTGACATTTGATTTTGTAAAGATCATTTTGATGCGACTTCCAAGATTGTGTTGTTTTGGTTTGGGGTTTTTTTAATTTTAAAATGTTTGTGGCATTAAAGCCATTGGGACAATGTTGTTGGAGCAGTTGTGGGCTCTCATTTTGCCAGGCCAGGTAGGATGGGGCCTGGAGCATCCTGGTCTAGTGTGTGACATCCCTACCCTGGCAGGGAATGTGATGATCTTTAAAGGCTCTACCAACCCAAACAATTCTGTTATTCTGTGATTCACTTTTTTTTCAGACACTGAAAAACAATGTGGATTGATTAGATGTATTAATTATGAAATGCAGGTGAATACAGAGGTTTGGATTCCATTTTTTACTCAGATATAAAGCCACTGCCTGAAATCTGCTGCTAAACACAACTTGGAGCAGGGCAGTAACTCATGGCCCTTGTGACAAAGCCTGTCCTAACAGCACAAGGCAGCATTGAATTAATTTCCATTGCAGGTAAGGACTGAAAGGCAACCAGAGGATTTCATATCAAAGGGATAAAAAGCATAAATGCTTCATCACACAATGTTATTGAGACAAAATGTAAGATTTTGACATCCCAAGAACTGCAGACCAGGTTATAACAGAAATGGCAAAGGGACAGTGGTGACCCCACTAAAGGGCTTTTCCAGATCTTCTCCTGTCCATTAAAGCATTCACATGCTCACTCATGGTCCTCAAGGCTTTCAGAGCTCTCTGTGTGTCCAACTTTGGGGTTCCACAGAACCACAGAGTGGCTGAGCTTGGAAGGAACCCCTGGAGATCATCACTGACAGTTTTCAAGACCTTTTGTGAATCTTAAACCTCACTGTGTCTGGCCTAAACCTTGGCCTAAACACATTCCTTGTGACTATGCTCTACTAAACCGGAGTTAACCCAAAAAATGCTGTTAAAAAATCCGAAGGGAAAATAAAATTTAAACTGTCCTCTGCTTGTGCTTTCCAGTGCCCATCTTTGATTGACACACTCCAGCTACCAAGCTAAGCCTAGGCAGGTTTCTTTACCATTAAATCACATGAAAGGAACAGATTTGAATTTGGATTTAAATGCACTAGAAGTGTGGCTCTATGCTACATGAGCAGCAGGCTGTGAAAAACCTCCTGCAGTGCTCTCCTGCAGAGATTCGGACGTGCTCAAATTACTTTGGCTGGATTCTTTACAAAAAAAATTTAAAAAATTAAAAATGTAAAAAAGCAAATTTAACTGAAATCGATACTATTATTAATCAGAATAAACATATAGTTAACAAAATCTAAAACCTGAAATAAATCACATTTTCTGGCAACACTGTTGAGGAAGGTGTTAGGTCAGATGCAATTTTAAACTCACTTAAGATTGAGGATTTATGCAAGAGCCATTTTTCAGCTTCGTGGAACGGATTTACTGCCTTGCAATATTTTCACAGGCTGGAAATGTCAACTTAGAGTACAATTAAAAAAAAAAAAAAAAAATTAAAACTCCCCATCAGTGTTGTGCCACAAGTGTCTCTGTGCAATTTTGGTCACTGGAAATGCAAATTTCCCTGAGAACCTGGGCACGTCCCAGGGTGAATCCATCAGCTCTGCTCAAGGGGCACCCCACAATGTACACTATTTAAATCTATGATTTCTCCCCACATCTGAACCAAAAGATTCCTCAGCTCAGCTCTGTTTCGTTTGTCACATCAGGGATTTAACGGGCTGGCGTTCATCACAATTCTCTATCTCCAGTGATGCCATCAAAACAGAGTGAAAAATTAGATGAAATTCAGTTTTCAGTCCCCCGTTACTCAGAGATGTCAAATGAGAAAATGGTTGACTAATTAGTTATTTGTGTGGAGAAATAATGGTGTAAACTCCTTGGTAAACATGAAGGAAGTAACAGGAGAGTTGTTGCAACTCAAATAATAAAATACATCCAAACTCAAGACCTACAGCGATTAATCAAATAAAAAAAAAATAAAACTGTATTAATGAGGTGGTTAAATAAAATGTTCTGGAAATGAAAATATTTTTCATTATTACTGTACTGTCTTTCAAACATTCTTCTGTGCTGAAATCTAATTTTCTCTTTTTGTTTCCTTCGGGGCAAAAAAAAACCCCTTAGAAACTGAGGTGTAAAAGGGAAAAAAAAAATCCACAAACTCATTTATGTATGTTTTAATCAGAAATGATTAGGGCTATGGTTAAATGAAGCCAGAGGCCATAACTATCAGAATTATTCCTAAAGCTAGGGAATAATACACCATATCTGGGACTAACACACTGGTATAATCAGGTTGTTACTGTTAGAATAATTGTCAACACATGCAAATCAGTAAAAGTTTTCTCATTGTAGCAATTGTGCCTCAAAAGCTAATCAGCATCAGATGAGCTTCAGGGTCTTTTACAAACTACCCAGAGAAGGATTTTGGCAGCAAAACTCCATCAAAGTTTCTTTGTACCTGTTCTTTGTGCCTATGCTTCCAGCAAAGGCAGCTGCTCCCACTGCAAACCCATGTGCTGCTCTCCCTGTCCAAGAACTGCCCTGGGAGCTCTTGAAAAACTGGGAGATTTTTATCAGAGCCCAGCAGATTCAGCACTGCAGTGTCAGTAGTGAACACAGCTGGGGAAAAGCACATTTTAGAGCTTCCCCAGGTTTGCTTTCCCAAGGGATGGGCAGGAGTGGCTCAGCCTGGGGAGTTTGGATCTCTCTGGGTCTGCACAGCCCCTGCTGGGCTGGGGATTGCTCTGGCAGCCTCCAGGAAGCCTCAGCTGTGCCCAGGCTGATGCCAGAGTCCCACAGGATTCACCTGGGCTGGGAGCAGCTCCCCAAGGGCAGGGAGGGAGGGAGATCAGCACAGCTCCCATCCCCAGGCTCAGCATCCAAACATTCCCTGCCCTGGCCACTATGGACCCATCTCTTAGAGAAGGGAGGGAATTCCTTTCTGCAGATGAATTTCCAAGAGGGAAGGGTCACAAAAGTGCAGAATAATTATTTCAGCAGAGTTTGTGTCTGTGCCAGGGCAAAGCCTTCACAGCACTGACAGAGCAGATGAGAGCAGCACACAGCCCTGGGCACCTTCACTGCACACTCACTTTTCAAAAATTCCAGTCCAGTAGAAATCTGGAGGATATTGGATATCCCAGCAGTGGGGAATAACACCTTGCCACTGTGAAAATAATTAATAATAAAGTCTAGAACTATCCCAGGCCTTTCTCCAGTGACCAGGAAATATCAAGGGAGACATTTTGGGAATTAACTCCTGGAGGTTTAGCAGAATTTCTTCCTTTAGCACTAAACATTAAAAAAATTTCCTGTTAATGACAGATCTTTGGGAAGGAAAAATGTTCACAAATGACACAAACAGAAAAAATATAAACAGTGTTTCAGTCTGAACATACACCCATAGGATCCCTGGCTACTCCCAAAGCACTCAGAGTTATTAACAGAAAGACTTTTCTCCATCCTATCCCTTACTACATGTAGTAGTTTTTACTTCTACAGTGCTAGAGGAAATCCTAGAATGGTTTGGGTTGACAGCGAGGAACCAGGATGAATATTTTCTCTTGCATTACCAAAAAAAAAAAAAAAAAAAAAAAAGCCAGCAGAGCAGTGGCAGTATTTCAGTATTTACTTCAGTATTTATTTTCCAGAGCTGGGGCATTCCTGAATTCCTGAGCTGGCTGAACTTGCCCAGGGCTCGTTTGTGACACTCAGCTGTTCCCAAGCCATAACACAGAGGTGATGGGAGAGCAGTAATGTCCTGCTGCCTGTGGAAAGCCTCTGAGTTTGCTGGCACATTGCAGAATGAAAAACAGCCCAGCCCTGCTCCTTCCCTCTGCTGTCCCTGTGAACACACAGCTCTGTCCCCCAGCTCTGGTTAGACCTGGATGGGACAGCCAGGATTAAATGTGCTGCTGCTGCAGGGTTCCCTCCAGACACTCGTTCTGGGCAGCTGTTGGCTGCTAATCTGCTGGTTATTAAATGTGTTTTCATGTGTTTGAATGGCAAAGATCCACCTTGCAATCCAGACTTCACTGAAGGAGAAGGAAAACACTGATCCTGGGAGTTGAGCTGAACCTGATCCAGGCAAAACCTGGCTTAATTCTTGGGTTTTTTCTCACATTAGAGCACTGCCTGAGCTGTTATTGCTGAGTGGAGCTGAGCCCCAGAAGGATATTTGGTGTTTACAGGCCCTGGGAACGAATGCTGAGCTTTGTCTTTATTGAATCATGTGAAACTACACCTGTGTAATCATCATATGATAAATAATATCGTTGGTAAATGTAATAATTGTTTGATAAATTGAATATATTATTGTTTAATCATAATAAGAATCATGAGAAACGAAAAATCATAACAAGAATAACGAGAAAGGGTAATTGGGGATATGATGAAAATCACAAGAATCCATGCTTGGATAAGATCAATGTATGCAATAGAACAATATGGGTTTAATAATTATTATATAGTTACATAATGAAAAGGGTATAAAAACCTGTCCCTCTGGAATCCATGTACAGTCAGATTTGGGTTTGTACCCCTGATTCCCAGAGCTCTGCAATAAAATCATCTGCAGATAATCATCCTGTGATGGTATTTCTAACACTGTCACACCTCTGGGTGCCACCAGCCGCTGGTGACAGCTCCAGGCACACAGGGACATGTCCCAAAACTCCTGCACAGCTCTGCCAGCCAGGCTGGGAGGTTCCAGCAGCACATCTGAACCCACCATGGCATGGATGGCACCAGCCAAATGCCCCTGCTCCTCCCTCTGTGCCCCACTGAAGGAGGGAGCTGAGCCTGGGCTGCAAATTCAGGTTCCTGCTGGCACAGAGTCAATCATGGAATTATTAAGATTGGAAAAGATATTGGCAAACAAGGAGTTAATTAGGAGTGGTTAGTTAGGAGTTCACTCCTTGTTGCCTTGTTGATCTCTAAGCATCTGTTATGAAAGTTGAACTCTTTACAGGACAGGGAAAGAGCAGGAGATAACACATAAAATAAAATGTGTCACTTTGTTATTAGTAATGCAAAAATTGATGTGGTTTTCCTTTCAGCTCCCTTGTTTATCTCTGTTTAGAAGAAACTGAATTCATAGTAGGAAAATAGACTCTCTTGGTGATTTGTAGAGTTATGTAGCCCAGAGGAATTAATACTCACCAAGAAAAAACACTTTCCAACCTTGAAGCATCAATAACAAGAAAAGGAAAGGGTAGGTGAGAAATTCAGTAATGTGTAAGAATGTAAGGACATAATATCCAAGGAAAAGTTACATTAGCACTTGATAATGTGGAGAAAAAGCACAATTATTCCTGGCTAATAATAACTTTCAAACTAAGATTTGGGGATTTTTTTTCCAGCTGATTTCAAATACACTATGTACTTCATGGGCATAGTTCTAACAAAAGAAATTCAATTAGTTCCCTTTCATTCTTTTGGTAATAATGGACAATCTCCTATTTGAGTTTTATTTGACTGATTACATTGAACTCTACAGAAAATAAGTGACCTCTTTCTGTCCTGAACATTGGAGCAGTGTGTGATATCGTGTCACATCTCCCCCTTTATTTTCAGACACTGGCTTTTGTTTGCCTGACTCACTGTGTTTACTGACCATGAAAAACGAGCAGGGCAGTGTGATTCACCTTTCCTGACCTCGGGGAGTCTGATTCTCAGTGATCCAAGCTGTCCAAACTCACTTTCAAGCCATGGATGTCTCTGACCCACCTGGCCCTTCTCATGTTTCAAGGTTGTGCATAACCATGTCTTTGGTGTTTTATTTCTGAAATCATCAAGTCCAGGCTGTTCCATTTGTTAGAGGTTGCTGGGCTGAATTTCCCTCGCCTCTTCACCTCTCTGCCTGCAGGAATCTCTAACATCCAACTTCCAAGGGATGTTAGAAAACAAAACACTGCTTTCCACTGCTTGAACAAAACCATTAAAACTCAGATTCCACACTCTGTTATGTTCATTGTAACATCCCTTGTCTGAGTGATGTTACTGCAAAACAAAATTGTCCTTACACAAGTAAATATTAGTAGAGGATGACCAAAATTGAATGACTGCAAAAAAAAAAAAAAAAAAAGTCACAAGGTGTATTTCAATCTATAACATACAACCCTGTGTTTTTCAAGGACCCCCTTCATTTTTTCAAGGAAATAAAAATTTTAAGTACATTTTTCTACAGAAAAATTATCCTTTCTATATTAAGAGGTGAGTTCATGCTGATGAAGTCAGTAATTTCCCTTTGCAGGTGATAAAGCTGCTTTCTTGGCAGGGCCCTCATCCTGTGTGTGTCTGAGGGCTCGCTCTCATGTGCTGCCTACAACAAATCTACTCTGCACAGCACAGTTTTTATATCCTGCTCATCATCAGAATGACCAAGCCCCCTTCAGACACATATTCAACAACTTGACAAATGAGTGTCATTTAAGAAATCTGCTGGCCAGTGATGGAGAATGTGAAGAGGTTAGAGGGGAAGCTCCGAAGAAATATTCATTTATGACCCTAAAAGAGTTTTCATTAGATGCTGTAGGCTTAAGCAGTGAAAAAACAGGAAATGGAAGATGTAGAGTTGCTTGTTTAACCTTAATTTACCACCCTGATATTGCTGATAAACTTTTTATCCAGGCCTGGCCTGACTGCAGGATGGTACCAGTGAGGTAAACATTTTACAAAAAATATTCCAGATATAGTTTTGTTTTCTGCTTGATATCCCTTGCATTCAGTGCACAGTGCTCTGTGAATTGAATGTATTTAATCTCCTAAAATTCATTATGCCCCAGTTACCTCATGCTGGGTTAAACCCAGGAGATAAACTTCTCACACCCTTTTCCTTTGTCTTTTGGGATCCCTTTTTTTTTTGCAACCACTTTCAATGCAGGTCCAGAGCATCACTGTGAGGTGGATTTTAATGTTCCCATTTGACAGACAAGAAACTGGAAGCCTCAAATCCTGTAAAACCAAAAGAATCTGCTTTCCCCCCACTCCCTGAAATGACAGAAGCTGTAATGAAAAGACTCACCTGGCTGCACAAAGAAGGATTTGTTCAAAAGCACAAAGATTATACAAAGATTAAAGCCATTAGGGGCTTTCCCTTCTTTTTCTTTTTCCTTGCACTTCAAAACCCAAACTCTGCAGCAGTTTCCATGAGTCAACACCCTTGGCATGGACATGTGCAAAACTGAGACAGAGTTGTTTTCTTTCTCTGCTGAAATGTTTTTTGAGCACTGGTTAATAGCTTGGAGCATTCCAGGACCAGAATCTGCACACCTTGCTCCATATTAATAGAAAACTTCCTTATTTTAGTCCTGAAGCATTAGCAGATGAAGGCTGGGGCTGCATTTGTACAAAATGCTACCAAAGAACCTCCAGAGAGGCTGGGCCTTGGGCAGGGACAATTCTGGAGGAAATTTCCCCTGTGAAAGAGGAAACAGTGCCCTGCCAGGCCCAGTAAAGCAGGGAATGTGTGAAAATTCCCCAGGGTTTGGAGTGTTCAGTGCAATCTGGGTGAGCAGGGCTGGTGTTGTGCTGTGGTGCTGAGCACTGCCCAGAGGAGCTGCCCAGGAGATCCCATGGATAATAATTATCTGGCTCCATGGAGAGCAGGCGTGCATGTCTCTGTAGGCATATTTACCTAGGGTATAATGGGCATAAAATTAGGAAGAAGTCAGTCCCTAGTAATTCACATTTGAGCCAAGAATGAATCTGCAGGCTCACTGCTGCTTAACAAAGTGCATAATTTCACTCTTACTCAGAAACTATTTTGCAGAAATTGGCATCCTTATTACAAAGTTAATAGAAAAATTCCAATTGAACTCTACAAGGCGTTTTTCCTATTACAGTAACATTGCAGAGCTCCATTTAGTAAAAATGAGTGCTTAAACCTTCTGACAATTTCTTCACTGAACTTCAATTCCACTCCAAGGATAACCATCAGTGAGCCTGAAAGGAGATGGGGTCTTTGTACCTTGAAATGCACAGGCTGGGGCTGCCTTGCCACTGAGCAGTGGCTGCAAGCACAGGACAGAAATTCTGTGTATTTGGGAAAACCTACTGCCAGGTTCAGTAGGAATACAGCAAAATTTCTGTACATTTAGGAAAACCTACTCCCAGGTTCAGCAGGAACACAAGAGAAATTCTGTGCATTTAGGAAAGTTCCTGCTCCCAGGTTCAGCAGGAACAGGACAGAAATTCTGTGTATTTGGGAAAGCTCCTGCTCCTAGATGGAAACCTACTCCCAGGTTCAGTAGGAATACAGCAAAAATTCTGTGCATTTAGAAAAACCTACTCCCAGGTTCAGTAGGAATACAACAGAAATTCTGTGTATTTGGGAAAGCTCCTGCTCCCAGATGGAAACCTACTCCCAGTTTCAGCAGAAATACAGAAAAAATTCCGTGCATTTAGAAAAACCTACTCCCAAGTTCAGTAGAAATACAACAGAAATTCTGTGTATTTAGAAAAACCTACTGCCAGGTTCAGCAGGAACACAACAGAAATTCTGTGTATTTGGGAAAGCTCCTGCTCCCAGCTGGAAACCTACTCCCAGATTCAGTGGGAGCTTTGCCCTGAACTGGGGGTGCCCATGATTTGTTCTATCCTTAGTCTGGAGATGGTAAATTAATGAAATCTGGCCAGAATGTGCCAGACAAATCTGTTCAGTGCCATCCAAGACCTGCACCTGCTTTAAGGACACAAGTGCTGAATTGTTTAATCACACACTTTCCCTTCATGGCAGCGTTCAGGCCTGGCTGCAGCACCAATTCTCCTGGAAAACTTTGGATTCAGTGCTTGGTTTTGCAGCTTTTGCCATCATGTAAAACACCACTGGTCCCTGGAGCTCCAATCATCCAAATAACCAGCCCAAATAAATTTCTGTCAAAGCACCACTGAAAGCTGTAACCACACACAGACACCCAGGCACGATCAAACTTGGCTGAGTGAGACTCCAGAATTCAAAAGCTTTAAAATATTAAGAGAAATTCATACCATCCCCTTCTCCAACAACATGACTCCTCATACTGTGTCCTCAAACTTGATAGCTAACTTATTATAATCAAGATACTCTTTACTTCTTCCAGAGACAAAATCCTATCTTTTCTGAGGCTAGAAGAGAACAGTAATGACAAAGTGAGTTATTGTCTAGATCTGCCTTCCACTGCAAGCATAACTTGTGACTGATAGATCCTATTGTTATATTTCTCAAGAAGATCTGCAATATTGTTTAGTCAGTGACATGAAAAATGTGCCCTATAATTTCACAGTTCACAGCCATTCATTCTGAGAGCTGACACGGTTGAAATCATAATGTGGCATAATATTGTTATGCAGGATAAAGACAGAGGGTCTAATTAAACTCCCCTTAAATGCTACATTCATCCTTATTAATCAAGAATTCAGCATTCTAAAGGTAATATCAAGGCAAGTTGAAATAGGTGACTGTGGTTTATTTGATTTTGTGGAAACACAGATTTTCAATGCTATCATCCACAGCTTTAATATCAACATATTAACTATGATTTATGCCAACAGAGTAGAGCAGTGGAAAATTTTAAGAACAGGATCTTCTGACAAGTGCTGTCAGGAGTGCTGAAGTCTAGCTTCAGGTAGCTGGGTTCTGGGCAAATCTATGAATCATGGACTGAGAATTCCTGGGCTTTAGGTAGCCTTTAATACTCTAATTCAGACACTTCTGCTATTTCAGAGACTGATCAAGGAGAGAAGAATTGATCTTTCTCTATTATTTCCCCCTCAGGAAAGGGACAGTGTTTTTCAGAACAGCCTCACTCAGTCTGGGTGAAAATTTCCCCCCTGCTCTGCCTCCTTTTCTACCAGGAGAGGACAAGGAAATAATTCTATCCCAACCTGTTTTGTACATTTAACCTCTCCCCAAACCTTGGCAACTGCAGAAGAGCCAAGAGCCCAGACAAGATAAGGAAATTAAAGTATCCAAAAGCAGAAAGAAGTAAAGAACAGGTCAAACACCTGCCCCAACACAGAGGCAAAAAATATCAGTGCAAAGAGGGCAAAAAGGAACAGCAGTGAGGCTTGGAGGTGTCCCTGACTGTGGGAGACACTGAGAGCAGCTGGGGCATCCGTGGTGCCAGGGACCCTCAGGGAGGAGCTGGAGGCTGGGGGGAATGAAAGGGGAATGAAAGGGGGAATTAAAGGGGGAATGAAAGCAGCCAGGGAGGCAGAGCATCAACATCTGCTCACAGCTCAGAGAAAGCAGCTCCTGTTACTCTGCAGCTAAAAACACATTTTCCCTTTTTTTTTTCTCCAAAATCCCTGGAATCTCACTGGATTTTGGGGCCAATTTTGGTTTTTTAGCGCAGATTTTAAGACTTTTCTGTCCATTTATGGTGTGATTTTTAGGGGATTTTTGCATTCCTTAGTGTGAATTTTTAGGGAATTTTCTATTATTTTAGGCTGAATTTTTTCTGATTTTTTTGGTTTGTGCTTTTGGGGTTTTTTTGTTTTTTTTTTTTTTCTTCTTTTTCTTCTGCTATCAGAGCTGCCAGAGATGGGACTGGCTTTCCTGAATGGTCAGCATCAGGTGCTGTGCTGTCCACAGCTTTTACAAGGCCTGGATTGCAGCTTTGGCAGATGTTTCAATTCTCTCAGCACTGGGATTTAATTCCAGTCATTTGTTCTCAGCTCCCACCCGACAATTTTTATTTATTTTCTTTTTATTTGTTTTAACCAGCTGCTTCCTCCACATTAGTTCAGCCTTGGTGATAAATCCAGCCAGTGCTGGCCAGCTACAAACCACCTTCTGCACAGGGAAAATGGGGCTGATTTGGCTCTTGAGCCATTTTCACCCTTCCAGAGTTACATCAGTGTGGCTCTGGGTATGAGAGGAGAATAAAGGAGGTACAGTACCACTCCAGAAACAATTTTGCCTCTTTCCCTTAATGCTGTAGGCCTAAAGAGTTTGCTGAATGGGGAAAGAGGGGTCATTAACTTTGCTCAGTAAATGAAAAGTGGAAGTTAGTTTGGTCAAACTGACAAAAAGTAATTTAAAAAAAGACAATGCAAGATTTTTACTGTTTTTTTTTTTCCTTCAGATATTAGTGATATGATAGCAAAATAGAAGAATGACAATAAATATCACTCAGATTTTATTAACACCTTCAAGGAACAGTGTCAGTAAAAAGACTGCTGTGTAAAACACTCTTGAGCAGTGGCTGGCACTGAGAACCTGCAATTACAGGAGGTGTTTGTGTGGCACGAGGGACCTGCCCAAGCTCATTCTTTCAGAGCTGATTCAATCCCCTCTTTTCTGGCATTGTTTGTTGGATATCCCAACACCCACAGCTCTCCAGCGTTGGTGTTTCTGTATTTCAGAGTTTACAAAGACAGAACTGAAAAAAACTTTTCTTTGCTTCAAGCAGATTCCGTCTCTCCCTTCCTTCCCATCTAACTTAAACAACAGAAAGGCAGAGAAAAGCAAAGTACACTGCCCAACACACAGCAGCTTCAGATGCAGAGATGCACTACAAATTCCCAGTGGCTGGGTTCAGGCAGGCCATCAATAAAACTGCAGAGCCAACTGGAGATGCTCCTGGGTATAACTTAGAGTGAAAAACTCCGGTGCTGCATGCTGAGAGCATGGCTCAGCCACTCATTTGTAACAATGGAGCTATTCTTCTGTCTGCACAAGGAAAACAAATCTCCTGGTGTTAGGAATCAAAGACAAGTCCTTCAGACTCTAGGAGACATATTTAACCATGACTAAGTGTGCTGCTTCCTAAGCATTCACTCTTTTAAGTCTTCCTATCCCTCTCTCATTATGTAGTGCTTCTGGAAGTGATTGGAGTGTGTCCCAAAAAAGCGAGTTTATTGACCTCCACCAGCAACAAAAGTGCTTTAAAAAGGCTTGATGTGCAACAAAGTATGCAAAATTGATCCCTTAAGTGGTTGTGAGCAATGTGATGTGAAGCCTCATCTTTGTTCGCAGGGGGTTCAGGATCTCTGAAAAAATCCTGAAAAGGCTTTTTTGAATTGTCTCTGTGATTCATGGCTTATGCATTCGCTGTGGAAGGGTGGGGTTTGGCAGCCAAGGGAAGGAACAGAAGTAAAACTTGCTTTTTCCAGAGAATTCTCCTTCGTTTTCTCAACCATTTGAGATTTGGGAGAAGCTCGCTGAGCTGTGAATCATATTCAGTGCAGTTTCAGCACTACTGTATAGAATTATAGGCAGGCTTTGTTTGTTTGTTTGTTTGTTTGTTTGTTTGTTTGTTGGACAGAGATCACGGCTGCCATCCATGAGAGGTTGGGACATTCCCACTGATTTCCACCAGCTCCAGATCATCCCCCAAAGCCAGGATGATCTGATCTGAAGCAAAAATCCCCGTTCCTTAGGATATTTACCAGTCCATCATCCAGTTCTTGGTGAAAAGACACAGAATCATCAAGGCTGCAAGAAATCTCCCAGACCCAATGGTCAGCCAAGACTCAATCCTGAACCACATCTCCAAGTGCCACCTCCAGACACTCTTGACACTTCCAGATCTGTGCCTCCACCACCTTCCTGAGCACATTATTCTAACACCTGAACCACTCTGGCAGGGATTTATTTTCCCCAATGTCTAATCTGAATCTCCTCTGGGGAATTTAAAGCCATTTCCTCTCATCCTTCCACTTGAGACCTGGCAGAAGAGACTCACCCCAACAAACAAACAAACAAACAAACAAAAAAACACAATCCCTTTGAATTCAGTTGGGTTCATAATGATGCCTCATCAACACTTAGTTTGCAGCATGGAAAAATGCAATTTATATCAAGAGAAACAGAGTCTGTCCCCTCCCAGACAGACAGTGGCTGTTGTTTGGAAATGCTGACAAGAATAAATGGCTTTGCTCCTTTTTCCAGGGCTTGGAAACTGTCCCTGTGCTTGCAGGAGCCACCTGTACTCAATAGAAATATTATAGATAAATATATAGCTTATTTACATTATTATATATTACAAATATATAGCTTATTTAATTATTATATATTTCAAATACATACCTTATTCCCATTATTTATATTACAAATATATACCTGATTTACATACAGAGCTTCAGATATCTCTGCAGCCTTTCATGTTCCTGTGAAACTGGGTTCTAAGTTCTCCAGCTTCAAATGCTGCATTTTAATTCCACTTAATGAATTAGATATGCTTTAGAGCTGTAATAAACTTTTCTTGTGAAGATATTTCTGAACACTGAGTCACATTGCTTACTGAGAATAAACACTGAAACAATATGTTTACATAAATAATTTAAAATCCAAGAGCACAGTAGGTAATAAAAATATATTGCCATGATAAGCCATGAAACCAGAAAACAACACTGCTCTAATTAAAAATTACAAATACACTGCAGTAAACAACTCATTTACACGTAGTTAAAAGTCTAACTACTGAATATTCTGGACTTGTTGAATCCCAAAAAAGGGAAAAAATACTGAAACCAATCTCTTCACACAGTCAAATATTGAGAACCATAACTGTGTTTAATTAAGATCTACTGTTAATAATGGATTTCAGAGTGAGGTTCTTCTTTTAATTTCCCAAGGTAGAAAATGTTATTAAATTTGGCCTTTAACTTCTCATTGACACGTACACTTGAAACTTCTGATTAAAATTTCAGAGGTTGGGAAGAAGTACCCAAAATTAAACTCTCAAATCTGGCACAAAAATAACAATGGTCCCTGATTAAGAAATCAAATTTCAAAAACTTCATTACTGTTCTATTAATAAATTGTTGGGTTATAATTAAAATGGGACCTGCTGGATTTCTTTTTTTTAATTCTGGAAAAGATGGAAACCGTAGAGAGATTGAAATGCTTAAAACAAAACCAAAAAAGGGTAATGAATCTGAGAAATGTGACCCAGCTTGGACAACTCCTTTTTCTTTCAGAACAAACACTGTTTTCCACCTCTTATTTCCAGGATGATGCTCCCACCTCTGCCTGGAATTTTAAAGCCAATGGAAAGGGAAGAGCACTTGTGAACAGGCAAATGGCCCCAGCCCGAGGTCTGGGATTTGGAGTCTCATTTCTTTCACTGAAACACATTTTTTGCCAGCTTGTTTGAGCTTTGAAATGAAATTCATCCTCAGCCTGCAAAAACACTTGAAGCTGAAGAATAAGAAGGAAAATTGCTCCAAAAGTACAGCTGTCTTCAGGAAATTTTACAAAGTAAGCCACGTTTTTTGGAGATAAGTAATTTGATTCTGATTCAGATCTGCATTGTTCAAAGAATAAATTCAATCTAGTTGCAGACAATGGCAAAAATGGTTTCTCTACTCTTTTTTGTTGGTCTTGAAATGCATTTATCATGTTATATCTAGTAGAGTAACTAAATTTCCTGATTACAAATAATCAGCAGTTCCTTATACAAGCTCTATACAGAAAATTAACTAAAAATATCACTGCAGTCAGATATATTTCAGTTGTAACAGGCTGAAAAAAATAATCCAAAGCCCACCAACATTATTAATTCTCTGCTGGTCTGCCCAATTTAAAGAGATTTATACTTTGGTGGGGGTGATGTACACTGTTCACACAGCACAAATCTGACATTCATTGCATCTTGCAGACAAAACATTGCTCACTCATGGTCATTAATATTCAATTAATCCACAGACTCGTTTAGGAGCCTGTGCTGTCCCTGCTTGCCCTTTGTTTTACCACATAGTCCTAGCAAGGACTGGTGGCACAATTATAGTCTGAGAATTTCAAATTTGATTTCAGGGCTCTGTAAAAGTCCTGCCCATTGTCCTACACTCTAAACACACACCTATCTATGGGAATTTGAGATAAATATTTCAGCCAGACCCCAACCAGTGAGTGGTTTTGGCTTTTACACTTGGAACTTGACCCTGTCCTTAATTGCAGATGCTGTTCTCATACCCTGCCTTTTTCATTGCTGGTGCCCAGGTGTTTCAACACTTGTCAGCATTAAA
This sequence comes from Catharus ustulatus, assembly GCF_009819885.2. Classification (NCBI taxonomy): domain Eukaryota; kingdom Metazoa; phylum Chordata; class Aves; order Passeriformes; family Turdidae; genus Catharus; species Catharus ustulatus. The sequence goes on along the minus strand of NC_046231.1, from coordinate 18,002,896 downwards.
ACATATTCTAAAAATGCTCCTTTATGCTCTCCCATTATTTGAGCAATAGGACTGACAGGCACTCAAATTAGCCTTTTCCTGATGCATTCTGCCATTTCCCAGATTTCCATTTGCATTATTGTCCTCTAACTTACACTTCCATTTCCATAGTTTGTTTATATGATCATTCCTCATTCCCAGCCCAGTCTAGCTTAATTCTGCTCTTCTTTTCTACACATAAAAGGAAAAAAAAAATCTTACTTTTGGCTATAAGCCTTCCATGCTTGGCTATGCAGATATAGTAAAACTTTGGGAAAATTCTGTTTATCTTATGAGTTAGTCGAGATTTGGGGGATCCTTGGCAGCCAGAGGTGTGGTGAACTGCAGAATATATTTATGTTACTTGACTGTTTACACACCACCCTTAAAACTTGAATGGTATCATCTTTAAAAATTGATGAGTATTCAGTGACTTATTTGGGTGCCCTTTAAATTCAGGGTGAATGGAGTTTGGAGAAATTCAGCCAAATCAGTAGGTCAAGGGGAAAACTTCAGGTAATAGCTCCTGGATTGTTGGCTTTGATAATAAAATCCTTACATTTCCATGGCTTTTCTCTTTTAGCATCACAAAATCAGCTGTTACATTAATGAATATTAGTTTTCCCATCTCCCATGAAAATACATAAATTATGGGGGACATCAATAAATGTGTTTCTTAAAATCGGTCCAAAAGCCAAAGGAAATAAATATCTGTTCCCTACACAAACTAGATTCTGAGCAAAGCTGCTGAGGGTCACATTGCCCTGTCTGACAAGCAACAGAAATTCCATCCATAGACACAGATTTTTGTGTGTGAAATAAGGGGTCTTTGGAGCAAAAGCTAAACTTCAGAATAAGAAATCATTCATAAATAAATCAATTTAGAAAACAAGGGAAATGGTGTGCTAAGAATCATCCTCCAGATAAACTGGTATTTCTATGGTAGAAATCAAAGGAGAAAAACTGAACTATGAATGTTATTAACAACATTATCTTTGAAGTGATGCAGAGAATTGAAACTTTTAATTATCTGCCTTGCCTTTTCCCTCCTTCCTTGGAGATGAGCACACTCTCCTACTTCAATTCACCTCCTCATCATTCAAACCCAAGTCCTTTGCAGTGACATTTTCACCAAGCCTTGCTGCTGACAGAGAACATCTTCGAGATCAGCAGCTTTCTTTATTGCAGAACAGTACATGTGTCAAACCTTCTTTAAGGGTTGCACAATCACTGCTGAATAACCCTGTGACAGCAGAGAGACCTGTGCCTGTGGTCTGGATTGACAGAGCCATTGTTCAGCTGCAGCTTTGAAGTCGTTCTCACAAGGTGTTTATCCCCTGTTATACACACTGAGACCCGGGGGAAATGGTACTTACAAGGAGAAATGAAAAATTAAACACAGCTGTAGGTTTTAGTGGTAGTGCCTAACCTGTAATTCTCAAATGCTGAGAAAAGCTGTCTGGAAAGCCAATTTAGTTTTAGAGAACAAAGTGGTTGGTTTTTCATTTTTCATAGAGTCTAAAGCCAAAAGACCAAGCCAGGTGGATCAAAATATAAGATGATGATACCATGTAATAGCCAGGTTTGCTCCTTGTGACATGGCACAAGTGTGGGATTATATTATTATAGCACAGAAATAAAAATTTATTTTCATTTATCTGGACAAGGCCCAAGCTTCCTTTAGCTTCAGTCTTTCACTGGGAAATATTTTCTCAGCTCTTGAAAGTGGATGGACGGTCATTATTTTACTGAGGAACATTATGAATTATCATAAACCCATTAAAACACTATGTAAAACAGATGCATCATTTTTATAGACATTTTTGACTTTTATCTTCCCTGGCTCTCATGAAGGAAGAGGAATAAACAAGCAAGTTAAAAATAATTTTAAAACCATGCAAAGCCAAGTCTGTTGCTTGTGGGCACTTGATTGTTCTGCTGTAGGAACCTCACGGTGTGGAAAATTATTGTTTCTTTTCTAATACACTCGTGTGTTTCCAACAAACTAATTGCAGGAAAAAATAAATACAAATTGTAACTTCTTACTGTGTAGACCCAAAAGAAATAAACAAAATAAACAGAAGACATTCCCACTTGTAGATGTTGGTGAGAGCCAGGGAAAAAAGCAGTTTTGAGTTTTCCCAAGGAAAACAGAAGGGAAAGAATTAATAACCAAGTTTAACACCTGGTGTTGTGGGCAGGAGGAGCGTGATGTTTTGCTAAAAGCATGTTTACAAGAGGTGTTGCCTTCCTTGGACCAGTGAGCTTATTCCATCCTTGGTAATGTGAACCTGTCTATAAAAATGTGTCTACTTCTGCAATAAATCTCTTGTTCTGCTTTCAGGATGAAGCCTGTGCTGCTGTGTCTTTTCCTAGCCCAGGCAGTGATGGATGAAGAGGAGAGGGCACTGCTCTCACCTGATGGTCTGGTGCTGCAGCGTGTCGGGGTCGGTGGCGTTCAGCGTCAGCACCACGCTGCCCACGGGGATGTTCTCCTGCTTGGTCACTGCCATGGGGTTTGGGTGGAACACGGGGCCCTCGTTGACGTCCTCCACCGTGATCTGCACGGTGGCTGTGGAGCTGGGGCCGTAGGCAATGTCTGGGATCAGCGGGTCCTCGTTTTCCACCTTGATCAGCAGCGTGTGGAAGGCTGAAATCTCGTAGTCCAAAGGCTGCAAGGCAGAAGATCAGAGGGCAAAGTTCAAAGACATTTTCCTTTAGCCCACAACAAACTTGCAGACAGCAGAATTAGCTGGAAAGGGACAACAAGTTCCCTGCACCTGGAACTTGGTGAGAGTTCAGGATTAGACACACTCTGTTCTAAAGGGGGATGCCTAAAGAGGCCGACCTAGAACAGAGGGTGGGCAGTGTTAAAGGAATAACGTGGGGATTTATTAAAATCCTTCAAAGTATTCACCTTGGGCAATGCAAGATCCTGGCTGAGGCTACACCCAAGATGGACCCAAGATGGACTCAAGTCACAAATTTCCACACTTTTGTAAGTTTTGTTCCATTTCCATCTTGGGGTTCATTGTCCAATCCCAGCTTCAGGCTCTGCAGTCCCACCCTCCCAGATTCTCTCCTCAATTCCCTGTTTGCACTTTTTGGGGCTGGAGCTGCAGCGTGTCCTTGGTTCTGGGGCTGGAAAAGGATTGTTCTGCCTAACTAAATGTGAGGAGAACCTGTAGCACTTTATATGGAGTTCAGGGTTATAGACTAATGCAGAGTCTGGAAAATAGGAAAGCTAAAACTTAAGGCATCAAGGGCATTGAAGATAATAAACATAATGGACTTAAAAACTCATGGAGACATCCCTCTGTCTAAGAGCTTAAATTTTTTTGCCATGCCTCATAGACACAGTTTGCTGCTCATATATCCATGTTTATTTATATGTAGCAGGTATTTAACAAACAAATGAGTCACACTCAGTAGCTACTCATGACAATAACACAAGCTGCTTTCTCAACTCCTGTCTTGAAATCAAAGGCACTGCCATGGAAATACATACATTTGTGTTAAGAATTGACAATGCCTCTTCTGAAGCCAAGAAGAGAGCATTCTGGTACAGGCAGCAAACACAGCTATTTTCTTCTTCTTTTTTATTTGTTAAGTTTGAGACGTAGGATTGTCTTCATACAAAGACAGACAATAAAATTTCCTATGAGACACTAGAAATGTGGGACCGATCCACTTTAGAAATGTGGATTCAGTCTGAACCCATGCCCCTTTCTTCCCTGCTACTTGAATGTGTTCTCTAAGTGAGGACAAAATGGGACTCTCAAATTCTAATTGTGCCTCCAGCACCATCAAAACTTTGTTGTCTGATCTCACTATTAAACGCAATGATTACTGCAAATCTGGGTGTTATTTAAGCACAGTGGCAATACAGCCAGGAACAGGCAGTCCTTGTGGCTAAAATAATAAGGTTACTGTGACAGAAGAAGGGGTTATACACAGAGTTTGGACAAGAGCTGGCTGCCAACTTTATATTCTTGAATAACCTATCCCTGCTGTGCCTCGTTTTATGCCGTGACCCCAGAGGATGAACCTGACAGCAAAAATACAGGGCAGGAGGGGATTGTTCTTACCTTGACAACAGAGAGCATTCCCTCATTAGTCTGGGGGTTGGTGTGGATCTCAAAGCTCTGCCCTGGGTTCCCATTAATGATGGAGTAGACAGCTCTCCATGCCCCGGTGGCGGGGTCGTCGCGGTCGCCCACAGTTAAGTTCACTATTACACCTGTGACCCCCTCCTTCACCGTGGCCTGGAACTGGAAAAAAAACACACAGAGGAAATCGTTGCTATTTCCACTTAATGACCACACACACGTGAAATATCCTAGGCAGCATGAATTATTTACCCCAGCAGGAGGAAGATGGAATCCTTGACCGACACGGAATGTTGTGGGGTTTAAATAATGCATTCTCACTTATGAAATATGAGGTAGCACATTTCAGCTTCTCCATTTAAGAGATGGCAGATAAGCAGTGCTGTGATAGGAATGGAGCTTGGGAAGGGTCTGATCACAAGAAGACAGTTCAGCTCATGTTACTGGAAAGTGAAGCATGAAAACACCTGTAGTGCTGCATAGAAAGGGAACTGAGGGAAGAAGAACCTGCCTTGTACAGACCACCCTTTCCTTCAAATCTACTTTTATTTACAAACAAATCCACTTTTACATTTTACACTCTTTTCTTTTTTCATGAATAATCCCACCCATGTTCATTTTTTACTGCGCTGTTATCAAGACACAAAACAGGTCTCACAAAAACCACTCCCAGAGCATTGTTGTGAGGGCTTGCTCTAAGACACTCAAAAATAACTGGACTTCATGCTACTATTTTGTCTGCATAACTAAAAGTCAGTGCTGCTTTCTTTTTGCAGTGGAAGAATGTTTTATGACCTTGTGAAATGTGTTGCTGGACGATTCAACCCTGTAAGAAAATTCTAGTTTATTCCCCATCGTTCTTATTTATGTAGGAAAAAAACATTAAGCAAACCATTGGAAAAGCTTGTAAGGGTCAGACTTAATAACACTCCTCACCTTTCAAGTACTTGAGGCTGACGTGCTAAAAGCCCTGTATATGAGAGTGATAAGATAATACCTGCTTTGGAGGTGGATAAACCAGGCTGATAACAGACCTAATCCTGAGAAGTGCTGAACATCAGCACTGCCATTACAGATCATTAGGAAATCTTAGCATTTCTAGGGATTAAGCCTTCAAAAGGCCAAAATTACAAACTTCAGTGACACAAATAGGTTTTTGCTGTACATGTGCTCCTTAAAAGCTGCACCGTTGGTGACAATGCATCACTCAAGGGCAAGAGCCACCCAAGTGTCTTCAAGACCTGAATAAACTAAATGTCCTTTCCTCTGTCTTACAGAACACAAAAAAATCATAACACTGCAGAAGAGTCTGTGTAAACACCAAATCCAGAAAATGGCATTTTATTAATATATAGATTTCCCAATCTGGACAAATAGTAGGTAAAGTGGATTTCTTCATATGAAAATAAAGAAAAGGTGACGATGTCTTCTCCTGTGTTCAGTTATCTTTGTTTTTCTTCCTTTTCCAATAGATTTGATTTATCTTCCCAAACCCTTTTTCAATTTTTCTGTATAATTTGAGTGCATGCATTCAGTTTAAGCTTTCCAGCCTCAAACCTGATTACATAAAAGGATGACATTAATAACTGGCTATTTCTGCCTTCCTTGGTGTGTCTAACAAAGAATTTAAAGATTCTTTTGATTTTGATAGCTAATATGTAACAGGTTGTGATTGAGCTTTGTTTCAGACAGTTCATTAAGCTCATTTGCAGTTTAATTAACTCAAAATGATAATGCAATACAATAATACAATATTTTCACTTACTTTGAAACAAAAGGGAAACTCTATTAAGAATCTTGGAAATAACAGAAGAATTACAAAGATTTTGTTCATTCTGGCTCAGTCAAATGTTGTCACTGTTAAGCAGACTTGGACCTTTTACTCTGATTTCAAATAACCAATGAGCCTGATTGATATTTTTTATTGATATTTTTTATTTTTATAATATTTTTATATTTTTTCATATTGTCCCAAGTTGAGCATGCATAATATGAGACAGCAGAACCATAAGGGTCAGAATTTTTTCCATAAGTGTTCAGTACCCAACAATTTCCACTCAGCTGCATAAAAAGGTGACCAGACTTCAAGGAGCCTAATCCTAAAGAATCTAACCCTTAGATTTGACCAGGCATCTGCTCCTAATTCATATTGATCCTTTGGAAAAATCTTTGCCTTAATCCTCCAGTCTGATTCAATTAAGTGTTCAGTACTCCTGGTTCACCTTGGGAACTGTAAGAATTTTTATGGAAAAATATTAAGATATGGCTTTTTTATTCACATTATTGGGAAGTCTGTGCAAGAAATTTATTATTTTTACTCCCACCAGTGCCAGACTGTGATGGAAAAGGTTGCCATGGCATGCCAGTTAGTTCAAAAATTATGGACTATCAGGCTAAGGATATTTAAATCAAGGATATCTCAGCTAGGATTGGCTTTCTTCTGCATCCCTGTTTTCTCCTTGTTTAGGAGGAGCACTCAGAAACATCAGCTGCAGAGGAAAGGGCACATGGAGCTGCTGGGGGCACAGCACTGCTGAGCTTCTGACTCCTGCAGGTCAAGGAAATGCCAACATCCACAGGGAAAGGCTGTGCCAAGCCAAACAATCCCAGGTGCACTGGTACCCTCACCCCAGCATCCTTCACATTTTGGAAACAACCACATAAACACGGATGTTTGAGGCTGTCTGGAACGTTAGAGTAAAATCTGTTCAAGATGGATGGAAGAGCAAAATGATCGGACCACAGAGGTCCACTCTAAATTTATAATGTGGAAAGTGCAATAAATCACAGATTTGTGATTGCAAGACAGATATCTACTGTGAGACCATGTGGCCTAGAAAAATGGAGTGTATTTTATCTAGCAGGTGAACTCTTTTGCCTGCTGAGCCACCTTTATTTAAGTAATAAACCTCCCAACATTTAGAAAAATCTGTTACACTTATACTGAGTCCCTTTCAAAAACAAAAGTGTAAAAAGGGAGTTTAAATACTATGAAAGGGCAAAAATAGGAATTTGGACTGAAAACAGAGAAAAAATAACCACAGGTTCCTCTTATTTCACAGTGAAAGTTTTACATTCTCAAAGGACGGCGCTTAACTGGGAAAATCTGAACCAGTGCTCTAAAATAAAACCCCAGAGTGGATAACACAAATAATTGGATCACAAGTTAATTGATTTTACTCATTTTAAATATCTGCACATCCCCTAAGCACCACTATAAATTAAGAATAAAGTAGATGAGTTCAGTACTTTATTTAAACTGCTATCATTTGGAGCCATTTTAACACTGATAACTTAGAAGGTGAATACCCCAGGCCAGAGGGGTTTTTTTGGGGTTTGTTGGAAGAAGCTGTGTGAATTTACTGCTTCTGAGTGTTTGAAATGTGAGGTTAACCTGCTCTGTGATGTGCCACACTGACACTTATTGTGCTTATCATGCATACAGCCCAGAGATTTTAGCAATTCTGTCATATTTAAAGTTTTAGAAATAGAAGGGAGAGAAAAGATGCAGTTCTTCTTTTCCTGTATCCAAAATCTTGTGACAAAATACACAGAAAATGGACTGATACAAACTTGGAGGGAAACACTGAGAGAACAGCAGTTAATGGGGAACTGAAAGATTTTGAGGAAATGCAGTGATGGATGTAGATGAAGAGAGTGAGGCTTGTGAGGGTGCATAAATAGACCTGAAAATGTGACAAGTCAGCAATGTTTGCCATCATGATGGACTGATGGGAAGCAGATAAGGAAACTTGGATTCTTGTGAGGGATCAAAAATGGACACTGAGATTCTTGTGAGGGATCAGAAAAGGACACTGGAATTCTTGTGAGGGATCTGATAAGGACACAGGAATTCTTGTGAGGGATCAGAAAATGACACTGGGATTCTTGTGAGTGGTTCCATGGGGCGTGGAGGTCCTGGAGGGTGCCAATGAGCCACTGCTATTTCTTAGAGCACAGGGGTCAGTTCAGGGATGGCAGGGACATCAGGAGTGTCCAGAAGAGCTGTGCTCAACCACAGCCTGAGCAGAGGCTCAGCCCAGCATGCTGCTCCTCCCTTCGCTGCATCTTGCAAGCTTCCTTTAGTGGTTTTGTTTCCTGCTGGAGGTAACACTGAGCCAAATCCTCCTGCACACAACATGAGCTGACAGGACAGTGCACTGGCAGCTCTTGTGGGCAAAAATTTCCTCTGGGTGGTCTCAAGACAAATCAGCTCTGTCAGATTCCCACCACAGGGCAGGTATACAAAAAGATCCCTTTGCAAAATGTTGTCACCTGAGAATCCAGGCACTGACCCCACCTCAGTTTCAGACACAGCTGGAAATGACACCCAGACCTTATGAAAACCAGATTCTTGTCTCACAGCCTCATTAAAGCTCCTGTAGCAAATGAGATTCTGTTTAGCGACTTCTCTGAGATGAAGAGATGAATTTAAGTGCATCACAATCACCTGGATGTCTCCTGTCCAGCAGCAGCGTGACACCTTTATGAAGCCACTAAAAAACTGTCCCAGAGTGGGGCCCTGACACCCAAATTAAAGAACTGCCACAAGCAGCAAACACAAAGCAAGACAAACGTGCCTGGGGTGGGTGATCACTACCCAATGGCTCATTAAGATTCTGCACGCTGTGATTCCCAATCAGGAACAAACAAATTAAAACTCGGTGTCACTTTGCATTTATCAGGGTGATGTTCCAGTGGAAGGTATTCTGTGCTGCTATCAAGTGTTTGTTTCCTCTTCTATATACCATAAAAGATGGAAAATAATGGGATGTATTAATTCATATGTCTGTGTTAGAAATTCAACAGAGAAATTGTATTATTGCAATTATCTCCCTGCACTGAAGCCCACTGCCTTTGTGACCATATTTTGTCTGTCTAATTTCCTGAGAATGTGATGACAAGTAATAGAATCTCTTGGAACCTGCTTGCTCCTTTTGCCTTTTCCTTTGCATGCTGTCATTCAGCACAAATGCACCTGAGCTCCAGGATTTATTTGCCAAGGAAACAACGTCTTTTCCATACTCTGTACCTGGAACATCTCCAAGTACAAATGAATTTTCAGAGTGGTCACAAAGGTCTGCACTCTGAATCAATCAGGAATGTCATCATAAATGTCAGAAATGAGCATTTCAGGGGGAACTCAGAGGGACACAAAGCCAATTTGCCAAAGAAGGATAAACCAAGTCATTGGTGCTTGAGGCAGGGGAAGCTAAAGGAGGAAATAGTATTTGTGTGTTGCCCAGAGTGGTGCTGCTGATCCTGCAGCCACGTTCCTCCCATCCTAAGGGTGCTGCCCTGCTACCCTGGGTCCCTGGAGGGCTGGAAAACTGTACCTGAGCAAAATCACTTCATACCAAACCCTCCACTGCAGCAATTCAATGGAAAGTGGTGTGGTCAAGGTGAACTGCAGCTTGGTGCTACACCTCCCTAACCTCTTCTGCAGATTTTAAAGGTGTTTTTCTTCTTGAGACTGTGGACACAAAGAGTGGCTCTATTTCACTACAAAAATATCTGTATGGAAGTGATGGATGAAGCTGATGTAAGCTGCACACCAAGCAACACATGAAACACTTGGAAAGCCATTTAGATGAAAGACACCCCATAAATATAAAGCATTATTATGGGATGACAAGGATTTGATGGTGTAAATGAGATGCAAAGCAGAAATTATAGCTGTGAGTCACCTGAACAGGCTTTATTATTGTCATTGTCTTGCTGCCATAATGCTGGCTCGTAGGCACTGCATTATTTCTTAACTGAAAGTGTTCCTTTCTGCCTATTCTATATTTTTTTCTGAGTACATAATATTCTTCCACCTCCCTGGTGAAATTACAGAAAGAATTCAGTCGTAGCTTAGGGAAAAAACCAAAAACAACAACTTTTCAAATATCTGAAATGGACCATAATAATTTGGGATGCATTTTCAGTTTTTACTTTTGGATGACTTTTCACAGCCTCTGCATTGTAAATGCTTTGTGATCTTTCAAGGCACACACCAGTTGCTTTGCAAAGTAAAAGCAGGACTCAGTAATGAAGGACTGAGTGAATATTTTTGTCTGCAAAATCTTTGTCTGCAAGTCTGCAACAAGAGCAACCAATCAAAAGATCAATTAGGTAAATGGAAGGCTAAGGATTCAATTCTGCTCTCTGGAACATGCTCCAATGTCTGTAGGCTCTGAATTTGTGCCTTTTTATAGAAAAACACAAAGATGCTTAAAACCACTGATACTCATCATGAATAAACAGAAAAAAGGGAAGTTTCAGCACGGCTTCATTTTGTTCTGCTGCTTGTGAGTCTGCTTGGAAAGGTACTCAAAGAAACTTATTAATTAGGTTCCAGGTAAATGTCCCTCTGGAAAAAACCCCCTGTTTTTCCCATCAGGTTAAAACCAAACTAATGCTGGGGCTGAGACCACTTCAAGAACTCTTCAGGTATTAAAATTCATCATTGAACTGTAGTGGGTTAGAATGAAAAAATAATGGGGTGGGAAGGAAGGGAGGAAGGGAGGAAGGGAGGAAGGGAGGAAGGGAGGAAGGAAGGAAGGAAGGAAGGAAGGAAGGAAGGAAGGAAGGAAGGAAGGAAGGAAGGAAGGAAGGAAGGAAGGAAGGAAGGAAGGAAGGAAGGAAGGAAGGAAGGAAGGAAGGAAGGAAGGAAGGAAGGAAGGAAGGAAGGAAGGAAGGAAGGAAGGAAGGAAGGAAGGAAGGAAGGAAGGAAGGAAGGAAGGAAGGAAGGAAGGATCCTCCTACCCTTCTTGCAGACACCATAAATCTTTGGAAACCTTTGAAGACCCACAGAATAAGATCCTCACAAGAGCCATAAATTAATTTACAGAACTTTCTCCCTGTTTCTTCCCCACAGCAGCACTGAAAGCCCATTCAGAGCTGGTGCTGGTTTCAATCCTCTCATTTATGTGCTTGCAGAAGACTAAAGAGCCATGTGGGGACTGTAAATAAGTGCTGGTGAAGGTTACTTGAAAAACAGCTGCTTTCTGGAATTATTTTGAAGATTTTGTTTACACAAGATTCTGACTCTTTCTCAGCCCAGCTCAGAGCCTCTCTGAGCAAAGGCAAAAAGATAATTCTAACACATATTAATCATATGTTGAATACCTGCTTCAAAGCCTGCTACCTCCAGGTATATATCAAATGTCTGAAGATTCAGAAGGAAGACAAAGATGCTGTCTTTTTTTTTTTTTTTCCTGAATATATAAATAATTTAGAAATGATTCATTCTTTTTCACTCTTCAACCTATAAATGCAAGGTGCATTCAGTGGTTTCTGGAATAAATCAAATAATTGGACACCTCTAGAATGATGGTTGTATCAGAGAAAAAACAAATACTCCTTCTCCAGGTGGACAGAGCACAGTGAAAGGTCACTCTATTTATTACATTTAAGGAACTTTGGAGAAAACCTCAAGTAATGATGTTATTTCCTGAGCTATAAAAAATCCCTTCACTGCAGGTAGGACAAACCTTATGTTTAAAACAACAGCATGAGAGGAGATGCTGCTCCTTGCTGAGCAGGGCTGGAGGAGCAGGCTGCACCTATTCACCTGCCCAGGGAGCAGGCAGAGCTCTGCCTTTCACATTTATGAGCCCCTTGTGCTGAATTCAGCCAGCTCCTCTCATTTCTTCCCCAGTGCACTTCCCATCAAGGGCAGTGCTAAGCCTGTATTCTTCCTAAGATGCTGGATGTCTTCTTTAGATGGAATGAACTTTAAATTGAATGCACCTCACTGGATTCTTCTTTCTTTTCTCAGCCACCAGATTTGAGGAGCACAAAGGTTTTGCAGGATTTTTTCCCCCACTTATCCTAATGACGGTGACAAGGGAAGGGAAGGGAAAGAGGCCTTGAAAAATGGTCCTTTTGTCCTTTTTCATTTTTAGCAGAGACTTTTCTATGCCCAAACCAACTTTTCTGATGCTGAACATCTGAACATATATGGTGGAACTCATTGATACTGCCCTGCTAAAGGAAAAACTGGAAATCACCAATGACTCATTTTGCAAGGAATTCCTGTGGGATTAATTTAATTTAAGCAACAAATTCCTCCTACTGCTTCCCTGAATGTGACAATTTTGGGGCCTGGACAAAGAATGTGTTCAGAAAACACATCCTCTTTCACTCTTGCAGCTTTACCTGCACCATGAAGGTCCCTGAACAGCAGCAGAGGTGAATTTACTCCTCTGTGAATATTAAACTGGTAGAAAAAAAGGAGAATTTTACGACAATGAAGGTTTTTGTTTCTTAAAATTAGCATTAACATATGGAGAGTTAATTTGCTAGAAATTTTGGGAGACTGAGGGGATTGAAGGAGAAATTTCTCTAAGGGATTTAGTCTGCTCCCAGGTATAAATAAATGCAATGTGGCTCAGTACTGATGGGCAGAGAGCTGGACAGTGACAAGACCTTCAGCAAAGGAAACCTATTGAAGATTTCTAAATTATGATCATATTTACCTCTAGGAAGTAGACAAGGTATGAAAACTGCATTTTAGTGCTATACAGAAGCACTAAACTAATAGAAATTAAAAAAAAAACCATAAAAAGCAACACAAAAAGAAAGGAATGCTTAATTCTAATAGGTGAAAGAACAAAAAAAAAGTCAAGTTAAAAATCTAGAGTCATCTTGTTCATCTATTTTGGTACCTTGATATTTCAAAAAGGAGCCATATCCTGGCCAGTTTAAGACTCCTGGTCTTTGCACAGAGGTGAGAGTTGCAAGGAAAATGAGAAATTCTCTGTGTCAGAATCTTTGGCCTGCTGGAGAACAAGCAGCATGTGCAGCAGATGAGAAATCCTGCCTTTTGTGCCCTGGGAGGGCAGGGATTGCAAAGAAGGGGGCAATTCTTGGTGCCAGCTCACAGCTGATCCAAGCCCAAGCTGCCAAGAGCAGATGTTCTCACCCTGCTGCAAATTCTTCCTGGGGTCTTTGGTGGGCAGTGCTGAGCAGCCCCACTCCAAGCATTCAAAGCAACTTGTATCTCCAGAATATTTCAGCTACAAATTCCATCAATTCCCCAAACTTCTGGCATTTTAGGTTGTGCCAGCTGATGGGGATGAGATGCCCTAGATTTACAAGATCTCCAGCTGAGAGCTGTCTGAAGCTATCCTGGTTTGAAAACTCTATTTTGGAAGCAGATAAGAACTCTGCAAGGTTTCACACTGTTCCAGTGGAAGCAGGAGGTACAGATGGAAGTTTACAGGCAGCATAATCTGCAGTGATACAGAATCTGTCTGAATTTAAAAAATGAAATCTCGAGCCAGCATTTTGTTTTCTGTGAAAAGCTGAGTGGGGAAAGGAGAATTTGGGCTGAACACTCCATATTTCAATCCATCTGAACACAATAAGTCTTCCAAGTCTGCTGACAAAGTGATGAATGAAGTCTACTGCACATAGTTTCTTCTACTGGATATACAAGATTTTTTTTCTCAAATTACCCAGTCTACATCCAGTTGGCTCAACATTCATTGAGCAAAACATTACTGCTCTATCAAAAAACTATGATACAAGAATAATCATTTAGAGATCAGAGACATAAGTGAACTTTCATGATTAATGATCTCTTTCCTTTTTCTGTTTTCCTCTCATAGCAGAAAAATCTTTATTATATCCTGAACATCCAGGTGAGCACTGAGCTCTCATTACTCAGGATGGGAACAACGAAGACCTGGGGCCTCTAACCCTGTTAGCACAGTGTCCTAGTTTGGAGGACAGGTGTCTGCTGAGAAAAGCAGGAGCCTCTTTTTGAAATGGTGAATGCAAACCCCCTCCCTCCAAATTATTATAATTTTGAAATCAAGGGGCTTTCAGGCAAAGATATGGGAATTAGGGAAATTAAAATAGGGAAATTAAAATAGAAATACAGTATTACAAGGAACAAACCCTGACACAGTCAGAGTACAACCTGACACCCGTCAGGCAGGGTGTTGGCAGCAGTCCCATTCCATGGTGGCTGCATCCTCCTGCAGTGACAGATGTGGCTCAGCTGGAGCAGTGCTCCTGTACAAGGTGCAGTTTCCCTCTGGAGCTCCAGTGGTGATGTGGAGAAATCCGGTTTTCCTCTGGAGTCCAGTGGAGAAAGGGGCTCCCTTAGTGTCCCAAACCTCTGTTTTTATCTTGGTAAGAAATGTTGGGCTCTTCCCCCTGGCTGGAGCAACTCCCAATGGGATGCAGTAATTTTATCAGTGCCACAGTGGGACTCAATGGCCATGAGCAGAAAATGACTGGCTGGAGGAAGGATGGGTTGTGAAAAGATAAAGAACAATGCCCTGCCTGGTTTCAATGGATGGCCCATTAGCAGAATATCTCCCACAGAGATCAGGATCACTGCCCCCACCCTCAACAGATGGGGATAGAACAGATACCTTTGATCACACTCTGTATTGTAACGTGTGGCTTATAATCGTGAAATTACTGTAACAGCAATAAATGCAGTGTATTTGACTAATGGCCATGGGTGGTGTGAGCCTGCCCATGCAGCACTGGGAGGGGAGATTCCACAGGCAGGCTTAGGGGGCTTCACTGGCAGCTGGGGTGATCCTGCTCTGCAAGCTCTGAGATTGAAGCATAGACTGCAGCAACAGATGTGTGGTTTGGCACTGCACAGCTGTGAAAAGGTCAGGGAAAAGTCTCAGCTATGCTAAATGGATTTATTGCTTGCTGCTTTAAGGCTACTGATGGTCTCCATCTCCCACCACCCAGCTCCTTTTGCCAGTGCTCATTTCATCTTTCCTTGAAAGAAAAATATTTGTGATAAAGGAAAATGGAACATTCCTCTTGTAAGAGCCTGTTGTGTGCCTATTTTTTGTCTAGAATGTCACAGAGGGAGCATTCAGGGCCCTTTCATTTTCTCACCAGTAATTTATGTTTTGCTACCCAAACATTCTCTGTACACACATCCTTCTGGAACACAAACAGCACTGCAGCCTCAGCTGGATATGTTTTGTGCTAATGGTTAAGCCTCCATTTGCTCCTTTTTAGTAATAAGGAAGATAAAAATCAGCTAAGGGTATTTTTCTGTGCTGATACTGAATTCTCTCTGAGCTGTTTGGAGATTGGGAATGACTGGCAGGACTCCCCAGCTGATTGTCTGGGCACTGAGAATTAGCAGGGAGCTCAAAACAGGCCAAGGTTCTGCACTTGTGCTCTGCACAGAGAGAAGTGATGCCCAAACACCCAAAGCAGGGAATGAACCTGCCAGACCTGCCTTGTGTGGGCTGCAGGGTCACCTGAATGTGGAGCCTGAGAGACCCCAGCAGTGAGGGGGGTTTCTGTATATGATGTATATTTTTTTGGATGAAGTGATAGACAAGGGGGAATGGCTCTAAGCTGAAGGAGGGCAGGGCTGGATGGGATTTTGGGCAGGAATTGTTCCCTGGGAGGTTGGTGAGACCTGGGCACAGCTGTGGCTGTCCCTGGATCCCTGGCAGTGCCCAAGACCAGGATGGAAATTGGGGTTGGAGCACCTGGGACAGTGGGAAGTGTCCCTACCATGGCTGGGTGGGATGGGATGAGCTTTAAGGTGCCTTCAACCCAAACCACGCAGTGATTTTATGATTCTATGAACAGCAAACGGCCACATGCTGGTTGTGGTTCCTGTGGGAGCCACCCCTGGGAGGTGCTGCTGGAAGGAGAAGCATCACCCCGAGCACAGGAGTGCCCCAAGGTGGGGCTGGGGGACAGCCACACACCTGACACCTGCTGGAGTGCCCAGTTTTTGTGCAATTCCCTCATCCTGATCCCAGCTAACACTCTGGAAATCCTTCAGCAGCAGCTTAGGTCCTCTGATTCCAAGCACAACAAATGTCTCATGCAAATAAAGGCCATTCCCAGGAAATACAGGTGGCACCAATAAGATAAATAAGAATTGGGTGTCATCTGCAGTTTATATCAAACAGGGTTGAATGTTTATTGAATCAGGACAGGTATGAAGGCACGAGTTCATTAAGGGACTGTGCTACTGCTCTCTTTTGAGATGGGTTCTCCTCCTGTAGAATCCTCCATGAAATGTGCTCATACATCTGCATCAATATTGCCACACTGAGCTCTTCCCAAGGACAGCCAGTACAGCAGGAATTAATTGGATCCTGACACACATTTCTAGATACAGATTTTTCACCTGAGCTTGCCAGTTCTAGGGGAAATCATTTTAAGGGACAATAAATACCACTTTATTTCTGTACACAGCAGTGTGATATACTGTAAGCAGCCACCCTTCCTCCCCTTGGAAGGCAGAAAAATGCTGTGCTTGCAGGTACCTCAGAAACATCTCCTATTTCTTGCCTCTGAGTAAGCTCATAATTAGAGTAGAAACACAAGGAACAATTTCAATGGAGCTGTAAAACTCCAACAGGAGGAAAAAAAAATCTATTTGAGGTTAGAACAAAATCTTTTTTTAATCTGGCTAATGCTGCTTTTGTGCTGATGCTGATCATTATATTTATGACTAACTGTGGGACATTCCAAAGCATTGACACCTGACTTCACTTACTAGAAAAGCAATCACTTGCAGATATTCAACTCGGTGATTAATATGTAGATACCTAATTTTTAGTGGATTAAACCATGTTGTATCAATTTGGTGGTCTTTAGGATTTATAATCAAACCCTGACGACATGTGATTAATGCCAGCTCTGGCTCCCTGAACCTTAGAATATTCTTGCTCCTTTGGAGCTGGGATCACAGCAGGCTGATTACCCCCTGATTATCCTGAGTAACTGGGGTCAGAGGTTTGCTGGCACCACAGAACACATTTAATTCAATCAATTCAGTGAGTGAAGCAGTTAGGGGAAAAAAAAAATTATATATATACATTCCAATTGCTGTAATATAGCATTAGAAAAATTGCCCAGGACTTCTGTGCTCCAGCTGATGAGCATTTTTGTTTAATTTCTAATTTAGTATTCTGCTGGGCTTTGCAACTTCGATCACTTGTGATATTTTCACTCAAAGTCAGGGGCACTGAGCTTGGAGGGAGGAAGGAAAACCAGAGGGAGAAGAATTGTCTGCACTGAGCTGGATAATGACCTTTGTGACAGCCACACACGCTGGCATGGCTCAGCTGTGCCTGTCCTGGTTACCCTCACTGGGAACTCAAACTCCTCCTGGTTCTCACTGCGTGTCCCTCTGCCAGATTTTTGGTCTCACTTTCACTTCTGGTGGGGTTCTTGCTGTTGTTTAGCTGAGAACCACTTCATTTTTCTTGTAAGCAGAGAGCCTTTGATCAGCTGTGACAGAGCACAGTGGTGATTCCAGACAGGAGCTGGGAGCTCATTAAAGACACAGCTCTGTGCCTCGGGCACCTGAAGCACCAAGTGGGATGAAACACAAAAAGCTCCTCTTGTTGTTCCCTGAAAACCTCGATGCACTTCACCTCCAAGTGTCCAGCAGCTCCTGTGAGTGAGGTTTGCATCCTGCAGAAGGATCTGGTGCACAAAGATTGCTCCCTGTGCATCCTGGGGCTGCTGCCCCAGCCAGGCTCTGCCCTGGGCTGGGTGATTATCACAGCTCCACAGGGCAGGAGAGGATCTGACAGAGTGAGGGACACAGAGAAAATGGAAAATTTGGCCCTAACGTGGAGCTTCAGGCCAAAGAAGAGGGAGAAACACACAAAAACTTGTTCTCAAAGACACAGACATGACCTCAAATGATCCCAAGGGCAGAGGGGGAAATGGTCAGGTGAGCATTCCATTTGTCCTGGGAAAGGACTCCACAACACCCTGACCACAGAGACTGGAATAAACCAACTTTGTGGCCCAGAGGAGCAAGGAAATGGTGAGAGAAACAGCAGGAAAAGGGGTAGGAGCTAAGAAAGCTGTGTACAACACTTTTATATCTGTCCTATTATCACTATTGAAAATTTTTCCAAGTTGAAGACGATTTCTTTGTTTCAGTAATTCAATCAGATGTTGGATTAGGATGAACTTGGATTAGTTTTCATTTTTATTACCATTAAATTCTTGGCTTTGTATATAAGGTGGGCTTCCCTTTGCCCATTAACAAGATTTTAATGTAAAAATGCAACATCAGGGTTAGCCATTACCTGCAATGCTTCCTCAGAAATTAAAGCAACTTTCTTGAGTAGAATTCTTTAATAAAGGAAATGAAGTCTCAGACCTCTGTTTTCTCTGCAAGCAGGAGAAAGTTGCAATTTAATTTTCTGCTTGCCCACAGAGAAGATCCATTTTCTGTGTGTTCCTTTGGGGTTCTTTGGAATGAAAAGTGCTCCATGGTTATAAAACATTCTGTTAATGAAGCTCACCCTCAGCTATCCCTGGAAGTGATGGATTTCCTCCTGAAGCCCTGGGCACATCTGTGGGCACAGGACAAGCCCTGGCACAGCTCTCAGCATTTTTACCTTAAGAGAAGCCCAGAGAAGGAGCTGCAGGACAGAAGTTTGGTGTGTTAGAGAAGATCAGAGTGTCCTAAATGGGACACAAAGCTGGGAACCTACAGAGCCCCATAGAGCCCTACTCAGCTCCTGCAGGCTCTGCCTTGTGCCTGAAATATCCTCAGCCTGTTCTGCTACAAAACCCAAAACAAACACAAAGACAACACCCAAATGACTTAATCAATTCCCACATCAAACACAAAACCACAGGTAGAGAAAACAGCAGCAGCAAAATCCCATCTCATCCAACCCTCTAAATCTCTGCACCCTCCTCCTCCTGAGCTGAGGAAGAAAAGAGAAGAAACCACAGACAGCAGATGTTGGTTTTGTCACTTGCTCTGTGCTGGAGAAGGAATTGTGGACAATAAAGGATAGAGACTGTTACCCCAAAGCTCTTAATGGAAACAATAATCAAATACTGGAAATTGCATAAATAGGAGGGAGGAATTTGGGGATATCTTGAGAACCCTTCCCTGAAAGCTTCATGAGAAACCCAAATCCAGGAATCTATACAGAACAAAACACATATGCTGATTTTCTAGCATTTTTAAGGTTCATGATGTTCATGAACACCCAGGAAGTTCACTGGATTGCCATGATTTTTTTTTTTTTTTTTTTAACTGTGCCAAAACCAAGTGATAGGAAAGAATTTCCTGAGTGAGACTCCAGTCTGAAACTCCCCTTCATCCAAGACTCTTCATTATTTTGGGTTTGGTGCTGACAGCTGGAGATACAGGGTGGAACTGCAAAATAACTCTTGCCCTCCTTTCTGCAGATAAAAAATTGTGCCTGCAGCTATCCTAGCTGCTCATGTCCTCTTCTGCAACAAAATGTAAGGAAGGGGGAGAGAAAAATAACTCTGATCTCAGCCTGGGGAAGGATCCAAAGGGGGCAAGAGTGGCAGCACTAGATATTGAAATTTATTTGTTTTGAGGCTTCAACTGTAGAAAAATTCCTGCTCTGCTTAGAACTCCTCTGTTTTTATTAGTGAATTAAAACTCTTCCCTTGCAGTCCCACAGGAACAAACTGCTCCTGCCAAGCAGACAAGATTTCTGGAGAAAATCATGCTTTTAACAAATCTCAGCCATTACTTCATCATTTTCCTGAATTGTCTAGCAAAAAGGAATTTAAAGGCCTGAATTAAAATTCTGGAGCAGCTATGAAATGAAGAAGGCAGATTGATTTGCATTCTGTTCCACTCCTCTCTTTGCCAAAGTGAGTTTTATAAAAAAAACCAAAACAAAACTAAAAATTAAAAAGGCTTAAACCCCACAATCTGAGCCTGAAAATTCAATTTTCAACATCAAACCACTGATTTTTAAAAAAAATTTGCTTACAATATAAACCCTTAGAAATAGGGTTTAGAGGAGAAATGCTGCCAGAACCCTGTAACGTGTCATCCACTCATCCCTCACATGGAATTAAAGCAAAATGCCACCCTTGCCTTGCCCACAAACCCTGCCAACAAATCAGGATTGAGACAGGCTGAGAGCCCTGTCTGGGGTTTTTATGCTCATTTTTTTCCATGGCAACATCTCTGTTTCACGTGCACAGTTTCATTCCCTCCAATCTCTGCTTTGTCTTGTTTGGTTTATCCCTTGCAGGGAGCACCTGCCACGTCTCCACTCTGCTGCAAGGCACAGAAATCACATTTGGAGTGTCTGGGGCCAGCTGACACTTGCTCCTCAGCCATAAATTTCACTCCAATCACACCCAACCTTCTCACCTCTCCCACTTCCCAGCCATTATTTGTCCCTTCTTTGGTTTCCTGCATCATCCAGCTGAGAAATTGCATCTCCTCCAGTGGCACTGTGAGCACCAGCCCAAAAGATTAAACACAGCTGCTCTGTGCCCCCTTGGGGACAATGGCCTTGGAGCCACCTGCACAGACAGCAAGGGACTTTTCCATCAGATCCTGCCTGTCCCAGAGCCTGGGTTTTGAGAACAGCCTTGAAGAGATGGGATTTAAATTGTATTGGGGGTATTAGTCCAAAGTGAATGAAGTGGAGAGTATACTTCTCATTCATATCCCCAGAGTGATAAATGTGAGAGTGGAATATTTTTTTTATTATTTTTTTTTTTCTAAGGCAAAGAAAATGGGAAACCAACAAGGATTTCAGGCACATGAGAAATAGCTTATGAATTTAGATGATAGTTCAGCAGAAATAAATTGTACATCTGTTCATTCATTTTAATAAAGTAGGGAAATGACATGCTGCTGGAGCCTTTGGAGAGTGCTGGTATTTTTAAATGATGATCCTGTAATAGTGGCATTAACATTTGTAATGCTGCCCATACTTTAGGAATTTAAGAAAAGTACATTGATGGGATAAGTGAGCTTCAACCTATAGTCTGGACTCCAGGCATTAAAAAGTGGATAAGGTGCTTCCTGAATACTCCCAAATTAGTTCAGGAAAAGCTCTACAATGGCTTTCCCATGTACCACAGGTAATCCTCTCAGTGTGTGTTGATAAAGCACACTTATTATTTCTGAATAAATAATTCAGATGTGCAACATGTAGCTGAATTTCTGCTGACTAGAACCCCAGCCTGCATTTATAGGCAGCTAAAGTGGAGTGTTTTCCTTGAAAGCAGTCCATTAAAGAGAGCAAGGAGCTGCTTTTCCTGTCTGGAAGGATGCATGGAAACATGCCCTACTTTCTGCTGAATCCAGGCAGGAACAGAACCTTTCCCCTGCATCTCCCATTGCACAGAAGTTGGAAATGGAGAGAGATGCATTGCTTCATTGTTTCTATGCTGTCATTATTTACAAAGTCAATGTGCAGATATAAAAAATAAACCACTGAGACTGCATTTTAAAAGCTGTGTTTTGATTTTCCAAACTGATCTCCATGGGAAATAATAAATTAGGAGTTCGATACTAACTGCCATGTTCCCTTTAAAAGCACAATTATTAAGATCATTAAAATTTCCTTTTAATTGATTGCATTAAAGCAATTGCTGCTGGAGTAAGTAGCATCTAAAACTGATTAGTGCTCACATATTGCTCTTTGATCAGCTGGAGGAAAGGGAAACAGGCAGGTCTGGCATCCTTGGGAAGTGAAGTTCACCTAAAACTGGATCTCAGAACCTTTTAATGATGTCCCAGCTGTTCCCCACTGACACCAAAGTGAGCCATCTGATCCTGCCAAAGCAGAGCTCTCCCAGAGCTCTGCCGACACCCCTGATTTATCCAGCAGCCCTTGAGAGTGGCTCTGTGCTCCCTGCTGCTCCCTCCAGCTCCAAACAGCCAAAACCAGCCCCAACAGGTAAACCAGGCTCTTTGTAATTTAATTCTCTTGGGAGTACAGGGGGATTAAAGAGTGGAAATACCCCTGGGACACAGAGACCCTCCCAGCCACAGAACCCTCCCAGATTTATTGGCTGGAACTGCATTTTAATCAAAAACCTGGAGGGAAGGAAACAGTTCCCAGGGACTGTCAGCCAGCCCTAGCATGGGGCATGATAAACCTGTTTGTGCCAGGAGTTTCAGGCAGTGCCTGTGTCACAGGAAAAGGACATTAAAGAGTTCAACATCTGCAGGCAAAGTTGAATTTATTTACTTATGGCTTCAATTATTATTTAAGATGGAAAATTTGAAAAGGTCAGAACTGCTACATCAGAAAGCCTGCCCTTCATTTGTCTTCAAACATACACAGGTTTCCTAGCTTCCTTCAGCCCTGAATCAATTAATCAGAAGCAATGTTCTTTGTTTTCAAATGCCAGTTGTGTTATTTCTAAATATGGAAATGTATTGTGTTATTTCCAAATGGACTTGTTGATCTTAGAGCTCTTTTCCAACCTAAATGATTCTGTGCCTCTGTGAAGCAGACAAGTAAACCCGGGTTTCTTTTTTGGTTTAACCCTTGTTAGAAAGTGCAGCTTTAGGAAAATGAAACATCAGGTCTTCAGTTTTGGTAGGCAGACACCTGTTGGCCTGTATTTCTATTTTTATATATATATATCTCTATATATGTATAGAAATCCAGATTTACTTCCCAGTCTGAAACTGCACTTCCATCTCCATTTGGATGGGAGCCACACTTTGGATGCAGGCAGTTAAGAATATCAATGCTACAGATAAATCTTCTTCCCTGATATTATTCCAGACAACTGTTGGTTTAGATTTAAACTTATTTAGCAGGATTGATTTTCCTTATGTTTCTTTCAAAACTTCCTCACATAACTCCTTTGATTTTTTCAAACTTTTTTTTTTAGATTTTTTATTTAGCTAAAAGATTCCTTTCAACCCTTTAAACTTCTCGAGGACAGCAGCGCTCTCCTCACCATCAGTCTTCTAAATGGAACAAAATCATTGATCTAAGAACATCTGACAGTGCCAGGTAATGTATGGGCACTGCCAGCCCCAGTGGCTGGAGATGGGCACAACAAATGAGCTGGGGAGGAGGAAATCAAACCTGAAAGGAGCAGAGGAGGGGATGTGTGGAAGCCAGGAGTGACAGGGCTCGATTGATGGAAGGCAGGAAAGGTGTGCACAGAGTTGTGTGAGCTCTGAGCAAACAGCCAGTGTAAGGCACTGACAACAAAAAGGAAAGCAGGTGATGAGGGCAGGAAGGAGAGTTCACTGGGGGATAGAAACAAGGGATGGGAAAAGGCAGGTCTTCCAGAAATTATAAAAAAAGGGGGAAAATCATGGGGACAAAAGGAGGATCAGGAGAGGACAAAGGTCACAGAGAGATTTTGGTGATATAGTGAAAAAAAAAAAGCTTTCCATGCAGAAAAATGATGAAAATAAGAGCAGAGAGAAAGGGAAATCACCCAGTAAAAAGCAGTCAGGAGTGTGCTGCACATCTCTGCAGTGTCCCAGGACACTGAGGAGCACCTGGAAACAGGAGCAGAGAGTTTGAGGAATGTGGGGTGATCACACTCAGAGAATCAAAGGACAGACTCGAGGAGTTTGGAGAGGGAGGGAAATTTAAAGCTAATTGTTAAAATTCAGAGCAGCCTCCTAACAGACTCCTGGCTAAAGGATAGGCTCAAAAAGGGAGAAAACCCAAGAGTTTGTTCTTTGGTTAGTTGGAACAGGAAGTTTGTTTTGTCTTAAAAAAAATAATGGGCAACAGGCAGAAGGAACTTTAAAGGATAAATTTCAGCACTGGGTAAATTAAATATCAAGGAGAGGACACAAGTGATTAGCACAGGGAAGCGAAAAAAAAATCTCTATAAAAGCTGCATCAAGAGGAGAACAGGAGTTAGAAACTCCAAAGGACTGGCTGCAGAGCAGTAGTGTTGGAGGGAAATATTGGGTGAGGAAAACAACTGAGATTTTCCTAATAGAGTGAAAGTCTAGAATGGGAAAGGGAAGATAACATCAATACTCCGTGTAGAGCTGGGCTTACACGTTTTCCTGACATATGGGCTGAGAACACAAGGGAACACATTTGTAAAAACAAATAAATATTAAGTGACTGTTGGACAGACGGCTGCAGAAAGGGCTGCCCTTGAAGCAAACAAGCATCTGGAACTCGAAGGCGAAAAGTCCTGGAAACAAGCCAAAGGAGGAGATACAAGTGTGTGAATAAACTCCATTTTCCTCAAAAAAGACTG
Organism: Catharus ustulatus; assembly: GCF_009819885.2. Classification (NCBI taxonomy): domain Eukaryota; kingdom Metazoa; phylum Chordata; class Aves; order Passeriformes; family Turdidae; genus Catharus; species Catharus ustulatus. The sequence continues at coordinate 17,978,801 of NC_046231.1, read as the reverse complement.
TAACTGCAAGGAGTCCTGTATGAGCCCCCTAAGCTGCTTTTTCTTACATGTAACAACACCATTTTCATTCCTCTATGTTCATGACACAATCAGGCCTACATAATTTTATTTTTTTCCAAAATTAGTATCTTTCCCAGGCATTTGCTAAAAATTTTATTTGAATAAGCTCCTTTTAGCATGTTGAATATTACCCATTGTCTATTCTAATGCTTCAGAGCAGAACAAAAAAAGATATTTTGTCTAAATAATCCTGACATTTTGATTCGTGTGCACAGATGGTTAGCAAATTTTGGAGTAGCCAAATCAGTTTTAGTGTTGCTGAGAAAAATCTTAAAATCTCACTTGTCAGTGAAGGAATTGATAAACTGATCAAAAAACTCATTCCAACCTAGTGGAATGTCCAAGCAGCCACATAAACTATTATTTTTGAATGAATAGACTTCAGCTTTACAAATTCCCTCTGCTCATATAAACTGCAGCTATGATAGCAGCTCACACATATTGTGTAATTGCTATTAAATAGGGTTTTGTCTGCTGCAAATTGAGTATGTTAAGATCTATAGTGTGTTATCATGTTTAATCCTGCTTCTAAAACAGAACTCCCACAGATGCTGCAGGCACATCACCAGTGTGGCTTTCTGAACGTGTGGGATTGCAGTGATATTTCACAACAGTTCCTCTGTTTGTTACTTCTCAAATCAGCTGTGCCGTGTCAGACAAAGAGGTTTAGAATTCTTGGTATTGCTGTTAAAATTCTGCATTGCACAGGTGGGGAACTGAAATAATTTATACGTGGAGTAAAAGGTTCGTCAAGACCAAGAAGGAAATGCCTGGTCACCTCTTACTCACTGCCTGACCTCCAATTTACATTCTGAACTGCTCTGCACTGGAAGAGGGAAGATCAGATTGGATTTTAGGAATAAATTCTGCCCTGGGGGGTGGGCAGGGCTGGCACAGGGTGCCCAGAGCAGCTGTGGCTGCCCCTGGATCCCTGGAATGCCCAAGGCCAGGTTGGACATTGGGCAACCTGGGACAGTGGAAGGTGTCCTTACTTACCCTGGCACATAAAACAAGATGATTTTAAGTTCCCTTACAGCACAAATCATTCTGTGACTCTATGAACAAGACAATGATGATTTAAGAGTCACTCTACAATTAATACCACATGTAGAAATTTCTGTTTCCACACTAAGGATTTTTGTCACCGGATGTCACCCAGCCAAACGAAGTCTCCCAACAGAGACCCTTAAAGTTAATTTGAGAAAATAAATTGATGCATCATTTTGTGTCTTGATCTGCAAGAGCAGCTGTGTGAAGTTTCTTGGAAGTTTCTGTGTCAGCTGCCAGCAGTCAGAGTTGAAGCTGGAATTCTTTGGACAGTTAATGAAGTACAATATGCTACAAACACTCTTGGGGAAGAGTGAAACCAAAGGAAATTTCCATGGACTGCTTCACCAGTACATTTAGAGGGGAAAAATTATCAGGGAAAATACTCAAATTTCTAAATGTCCACTACAATTAAAATCTGTAGAAAAAAGTCCTAATTTGATTTGAAGGCAACTGCAAAATTCCAGCTGGTGGAAAATCACATAGCCACTCCTGGCAATGATTGCTAATAATTATGTTTATACAGCTTCCCTGAATAAGTGCTCCAAGACTAGGTCTGGAGACATTACATTATCTTTGTTTAGCTTGTGCTTCCCCTCAAGAGCCTTTGTCTGAGCCTTCCTTCCTTTTTAATTTCAGCTCTCCAGCTCCTCACCCAAACGTGTTTGTGCTAGAGGTACTCCAAACTCTCACTGCTACTGTTTACTTTGTAATCCTGACCTTAATATCTGTCATAAAGTTCACACTTCATAGCCCACATTGAGGAAGCATATTAACCTTCACTTCTTGGAGCAGAGAACAATAAATTGTGGGTTTATGGCTTTTCTGCAGTGTTTGGATATTTGCTGTGTGCAGAAGCAGATGGAAGGAGCCTTTGGAGGATAAGTCAGCACTGCAATGGGTTTGTGGTGAGAATTTGCCAGCTGCAGTGAGAATTGCTGTTATTACCAGGAGCTGCTGCTGACCTTCCCAGCACAACCAAAGGCTTGCAAAAGGCAGAGAGGAGTTTGCATCAGGGTGGCTCAAATCAGCTGAGGACAACAAATCAGGGCAACTGCACAAAGGGCAGGAAAGGAACAGTGGCAAATGGAGGGGAAAGAGAACAAGGACTGGCAAAAATGCAAGTTTACTGTGTGAGCCTACTTGGAGTGCTGGGAGGAAAATCAGATGTGGAGGAGCAGCACAGTGCCTCTGTGCTCCTCCCCAAATCCCCACTGTTGGAATCATCATTTCTATTCACAGACCCTTCCCTGCCTTGTGCAAGCGTTTCTCAGCTGCTCCCAGGTTATAAAGCAGGCACTCTGTTGTTTTATGTACCGCTGAAATGTGTTTATCTGGAGATTAAATAGACAACTTCATGTATTTCCTGACCTTGGTGGAGAGAAACAAAGCAGTGAAGTCACCCCTGACGAGCAGAGATAAATGCAGAGCCTGCTGCTTCTGCCATGCAGAGTATCCAGCCCTAATTATGTGATAAGTGCATGGACTCCGTGTTGAACACATTCTGCAAAAGTTCTTGAACAAAGTGCTTACACTGGTGATGCAGATAGCTTGCTGAAAGCCACATGAATACAGATGATTATGCACACAGTGTGAATCTGGATGAGTACAGGTCTTCCAAACAATATTATTCCGTTGGCTTGGTTTATTTATTTATTTATTTTTTTTTTTGCTGAAGAGCTCTCTGTTTCAGTCGATGCACAGAATAATCACATTTGTTTTCCTTTCTCTGAAGTTCTACTCTTGAAATGCTGCAGCAGAGTATTTGTTGTTAAGGTCATTGGTAATTCAGTCCTGAGTGGTGCTGAGCATTTCTCATCACATGAGAATCCTCAAGCCAGCTAATTCTGATGAAAACTGACACACAATATTCAAGAAGAAATTTAAAAAAATAACAAAAAGGGTAATTTCATTATCCAGATATCCAGACTGTTTAAATAAGTCTTCCAGATGTCCTTAGTTTGGTAGCACCACAACACAACTCAAGAAATATTAATGAACCTTCTTCTTGATCATGGGCATTCTTCCAGGTTATTTGACAGTGTTTTGAAGAAAGACAGACATTTGGAATAATTGCACTGAGAATCAAAGCAATCTCTTCTCCTAAATCCAGTTTTCTGAACTCCAGTGGGCACTAGATGTCTTTACAGCTACTTTATTAAGTTCAATAATATTTTAAAAATTATTGACATCTAAAATGATTTAAGGAAAGAAAAGAGGAGGTGTCTATATGCCAGTTACTTAGATTTTTAGGTTCCTAAACTATTTGTGTGATTTTGAAATCTGTTCTACAAGTCATGACATCTCAGAAAACTCTGGATGCCTTGAACTGTACCATGGGTGAGACCAATTATCAACCATGAAGAAAAGGTGCAGTCGCTAAAAATTTCAATTTCATTTTTGCAGTGACAACAGAATGCTCACAGTCTTCATTTAGAAAATATAAAATATTTGCTGGTTTGTTTCCTTTCCTAAATTCTGCCTCTCACACATGAAAAATAGACCAGGTAACATCTTTCATTTGCTTTCGAGGAGACTTTTGGGCACTTGGAGTTATGTCAAGTGTGTTAGTGAACTCCTGCAGGAAGATGAAGTGGAAATAAAGCTGAGTGAAAAGGTCAGTGCAAATATTTATCTGGTGGAGAGGCTTCTGAAGGTTAAGATATGCTCCAGGAGCCTTTCTAGCTGTACTTAGAGCTCTAGAAAAAAGCAAGGGTGGCCAAAGAGCTCCTCCGTGGTGATCCCCAGCCATCCTGGAGCTGCTCTTTGTGCCAGACTTTCCTGACAGCTGCAGGGGCTTTGCCCTGCTCTGTTGAGTTTCTGCATGAATTCTGATTTCTCTGCATGGGAATTGTCTCACAGCCCAAAACTGGGAGCCAAATGGAAATTCCAATATGCATTCTGTGATTTTTGCTGTAATGGTTTTATCCATCCCACAAAACTCTTTCTCCTGCCTAATCAGCGCTGGGGGGGTTTGATCCAATTTGAACAGGCTGCTGGAGTTTTACATTGGTTCCCATCACTTTTGGGCCATAATGAAACTCTGATTTTTAACTATCAGCCTGGCAGTGGATCATCATCAGAGCTGCTGATGCTGCTCCAGCACCTCTGCCCTTCCAAGGAGCAGAAGGAGAGAGCAGCCTGTGATGTGGGAAGGACCCAAACTGGTTTATTCTCCACCTCACTGAGCCACCCTGGCAGCTCCTGCTGCTCCTGTCTCTGTTCAGCCTGGTTTGCACTGAGATTTCCATCCCTGCAGGGACTGGGAGAGGCTGCAGCCCTGCCCAGGCTCCCCAGCTGGTTTCAGTCACAGGACAGCACTGCTTTGGCTCTGTTGCCTCTGGTTCTCACTAGGAATCTCTCCCAGGCACATGTAAAGATCTGAGGGAGGGGGCTGGAAGGGGAATCATCCACCATTAACATGATTGTGTCTAAAAGTGTGGTCCAGCTCACTGGAAGTCCTGCACAGAAAGGAACAAATTAATTTTGTGTCCCAAAGGGCAAAATTTTCCCTGCAAGACAAGGTAAGAAGGACTCAGCCCACAGAAGGAGAGGTGGGATTGATAGTGTAGGGTTAAAAATGTTTCTAAAATAATGGGAATTATATAAAACAGTTTCAGGGGTGGAAAGAAAGGTTGGGTCTGGTAGGGCTGGGAAAGGGAACCAGACCTGGGAATGAATGTTGGGCTTTGTCTTTATTGAATCATGTGAAACTGCACCTGTGTAATCATCATATGATAAATAATATTATTTTTAAATGTAAGAATAAATTGAATATATTATTGTTTAATCGTAATAAGAATCATGAGAAAGGGTATTCTATGATGAAAATCACAAGAATCCATGCTTGGATAAGATCAATGCATACAATAGAACAATATGGGTTTAATAATCATTATATAGTTACATAACAAAAGGGTATAAAAACTTGTCCCTCTGGAATCCATGTGGAGTCAGATTTGGGTTTGTACCCCTGATTCCCAGAGCTCTGCAATAAAATCATCTGCAGATAATCATCCTGTGACTGTGTGTTTCTACACTAACAAGATTGGTTTGGTTTAAACATTCAAAGTCAATGAGCAGAGCTGCTCTGTGTTGCCAGGGTCTGTTTGCCACAGAAAATAAAAGCATTGTGTCTAAAAGAGACATTTTTGTATAAGAAATATGGAAAAGTGATCCAGGAGGAACCTTAAAATTGCTTGGAGCTCCGTATTTATTCCCAGGTACAGTTTAGCCAACACCAAGAATTAAGACAGGGACTCTCAAAAGCTTCAAGCCCATTTCTCCACAGTCTGAGCTGCAAAATAAATCTGTGCAGATGGTTCTGTGCCAGTCTCACATCCTGTGTGAGCCAGAGGTGCAGATTGTCCTCCAGGGGCTGCACACCCAGTGGGAACCACAGCTGAGCCAGGACAGCACTGCAAGTCATCATAAATCATGGAGACAAGAACCCAGCCGCTCACAGGTCTCTACAGGAACTGATGAATCATTTATTAAAGCTCCCATTAGTCATTTATTACTCCTTTATAAACCATTTATCAGCTGGTATTCAAAATGGGAGCAAATCAGATTTTTCACAGAAGAATCCCAGCTCTAGTGTATCTCAAGTCTCACTGTGGTGGTGTTTTGTCAAATTACACAAATTTTATTCTGTTCACAGGAGGAAAAATCTTTATTTTATTGGAAAATTCTTTTCTAAGAACATATATATTAAAAAAAAAATGATACCAGGAAAAATATTTTCCCTAATCTTGTTCTCCCTGGTGTGACAGAATTATTTCTGCTGATATACATTTCTTTGTCCCAGAAATGGATGGAATTGAAGGTGAGGCTGGAAGAGGCAGACAGAGGAATTGTGTGAGGAGTGGCTGTTCCCTGGCCAAATGAAGTCTCAGTTATGTGCCAGTGAGAGCACTGTGACAAATCCCACTTTTCCAGTTTGCCTGGGCATGGGCTGCAATCCCAAATCTGTGGCAGAGAGGAAATGTGGGGACTGGGGGCACTGCAGAAAAATCATCCCCTTCAGCCACAGCCTGCATTCCTCTCTCAAGTGCCTGGCAGGATTTACCAAGGAGAGACAATATATCTGATATTTAGGGAAAATAACACACTAAAGAGCAGCAATGGATGTTTTAAAAATTCAGGGCAGAAGATAAAGGCAAACAGAGTCTCGTTTTTGGAATCTCGTTTTTGAGCACACACTCTGAGGCAGGAATGGAATAAGTAGGATTCATTGGACTGTTCTTGTGGAGAAGAAGAAAAGACAGAAAGAGGTCAAGTCCATATCTTTCTTGTGTTAAAACTCATTTTTTCCTTCCCCTAGGTCTTAGGCAGTATCTGGGCAGAGCCAGGCCTCCAGGAACAGATAGAAAAGGAGAATTTGCCAGCTCCAGCAGATGCTACACTGTTAATTTTTCATCACCCCACAGCCACAGTGACATCAACTCTAGAATAAAATCCCTTTTTTTTTTTGCAGGATACAACACTGCAGTGATCTATCAGCCACTCTTACAGTGACACAAGAAAAGAATTCTCATTTTTGTGAATGTTCTAGGTAGGAAATCAATGCTCAGCACCATTGGTGTTCACCCAGTCCAGCTCATTCCCACTTGGAATATCCTGCAGGATGCAAGCCAGGAATCAGCTTTTCCAGAACAATCTGTGCCTGCTCCTTGCTTTGCTTCATTCCTTATTTTCACATAAGCAATCCCTTGATGCTGAACAAAATTTGAGCCTAAGGCCTTTCCCTGCTGGAAACTCCAAAATCCTCTGTGACACAAAATAATAATAATAATTCACAAAATTAATTTTAAAACTTTTTCCCATTATAGAAATAAGGTTGTAAATTTTACAAAGAGGCCACTAACTTTGCAAGTATCTCTATTTTCAGTCTCTGCAATTTCAATCTGGCACAATATCCCAGCCACTGTGACCTTTTAAAAGGCAGACCTTGCTACCTCACCTGGGATTTTTGGAGGCAGTCTTAAAATATTGCTCTATTTGGCGTTAAAGATGAAATTATTAAAACCCCTGGAGGGAGCAGGGCACTGTTTGCACACCTGAATGGGTTTTTACACTGCTCAGAGCCCGTTATTAGCAGGAAGTGTAGATGTGAGACAGAACAAGACAGATATTTTGGCAGAGTGTGGAGTGACAGGGCAGTAAGCAAATAATGAACTGGGCTGAATCCCACGAAGCAAAACCTCATTTATTGAGCCATCAAAGCCTCCAGGGCTCCAGCTCTTCCTCTGCAGGTAATAAAGGAATTGCTCTGCTGGATCACAGCCAGGCTGCTCAGCTGACACTCCATGGATGAACTTTTCCTGCCCCACACTGGCCCAGGAGTGGGGTGCAGGGAGGGGAAAAGGGGAGCTGGAAGAACAGAATTATTGGATAAGCATTCCCTCTTCCAGGAGAGGGACTTTCCACAAGGTCAGGTAGGGATAGGACAAGAGGGGATGGACTTTAGCTGAAGAAATGTGGATTTAAATTGGGTATTTGAAAGAAATTCCTCCCTGTGAGGGTGGTGAGGAACAGGGTGCCCAGAGAAGATGTGGCTGTCCCATCCCTGGAAGGGTCCAAGGTAATTAAATAAATAAAAGAAGCTGCACTCTGGAATCAAAGCTTCAGATCTACTGAATTTGAGCTTTCTCCTTCAGAAGCTACCTGGGAAAATATTCTCTTCTTCTTTCAGCTCTGATTTAATGAATAATATTGCAGCCTGTGGTATGCAGCTGGTGTTTAAATGCAACAACGAAGTACTTTCAGCAGAATAAAGCAAATAAAGTGGCATTAAATTAACTGATAGACACCTCCCTGCTCTCATAGCACTTATTTTAAATACAGAACATGCTCCTGAAGGGGGTTGGCACCACACATTAAAGGCTGATTTTTCCTGCCTTCTTCATGGAACAGGAATATCACTTAGCAGGGCAGAGGGAAGAGTTCTGAGGTCATTAGCATCTCTAAATAATGAAAGGTTCAAACCCACATTAAACCATTAATGCTGCTATGGAAAAGAAAAAACTTGCAAGAAAAATATCTAAGAGCAGATTTTTCAAAGAAAACAAGACAATGCTGTCTTTTCACACCTATTTAATTTCCATGCTAAACCCCCAAACTTTCCAGGATGTAAAGTGTCTTTTACTGTCCCTGACAGAACTGAATTTATGAATATTTCTGAATTTCCACAGAAATTTATACCAACAATACATTTGTGACTAAGCAGGCACATGAATTTTTGTGTCCAAATTGCCAAACAATTAAGTCAAACATTTATAATTATAGAAAGACTTCTTCAAAAGAATTAAATCTAGAAATATTTCTTTCAGAGAAGAATTCTCCAACTTTGGAAAGTCAAGCAAGTAGGACTCTGACTGACATGAATTGCTATTAATATTGATTAATCCAATAAATTCTTATCTTTAAATACACCAAGCTGTCCTTGTACATTGTTATTTTCCAGAGGGTTTTAAAAAATACAGCATTTCAAAGATATTTTAAGTATTGGTTGTCAGGAAACAGCTTTCAGAGCATTAAAGGCCTGATCTAAAAGGGAATTAATAGTTTGATCATAGTCACTTAATTGTCACCTCTGTACTTGAAAGGTTTGGATCAGTGTCTCTATGACAATTTTCAGGTGACTGAAACATCATTGCCAAAGCATTTTACTGATGTAATTATAGATATTTCCTTGGCATAATTGTCATTGTTTCTACTTTGTTCTTCTTTGTTTCTTTTTTTTTTTTTTTAACCCTTCTCTGTCATGTTTGAATCTGGTATTCATTTACTTTGTATTTATCAAAGAAGTAATTATTAAAGTAAAACAATAGCAATTTGTTTCAATATAATCCATTGCCAAATTGCTAATATTAGACCAGGAAACAAATTTTTAAAAGGTAAAAGTATAATTCAGGTTAAATAAAGAAACTTCTACAGCAACAGGTTTCCTTTTTCTTCTTCCACAATTATCTTAAAATCAGGATCTCAGGCTTACTTCTCATATTTTGGGATTTTTCCTTAAAGGCTTGCAGAGCCCCATGAAAATTTGAAAATTTTAGCAAAATCCAAGCTGGCTGTTATTAGGTGAAACTTTGAAAATTCTCTCATTTTCTCCAGATACCAAAAACCAGAAATGCAGGGGATGGAAGAGAGCAGCGTGGGCAGGGCAGAGGTCTGGGGTGCAGGCAGGGAATTCCCTGCCCTTGGTTTTGGGGTTTGTCAGAACTTCCCAGCACCCTTCAGCTGAGTTCAATTTACAGCAAAAAAATCCTTTCCTGGCAAACTCCACCTGGAGGTTAAATTTGAAGCTTTTAGGACTGAGGTTTTAATGACAGAGCCCCAAACTCTGGCTGGCTCACAGTCTTAAGCCAGTTTGGCTCTTGCCCCCCACAGGAGCAAAAGGAGGAAGTAACCACCAGCAGATTTATTTTATGGCTTTGCACCCTGCCAACCAATCCCTAAATGACATAATTTTTTACCTTGTGGTTGCACTGTGGTTTGGAGCTGATGCACACACGTTTATTAATGTGAATAAAAGAAAAGAGCAGCTCCAGGAAAGTCTGTCACACCAAGCTAAAACATTCTGCTTTCCTCAAAGAACATCTTTCTGTTTAGAAAGCAGCTAATCACCACTACTTGCACTGTTTTGTAGGGAACAGATGGGCAGCTCTTACCTCCTTCTTGGTGAATTCTGGTGCGTGGTCATTTTTGTCATCAATGAGAATGGTGGCAGTGGCTGTGCCTGTCAGTCCCACATCCATCCCACCCATGTCCTTGGCTTCTACAACCAGCTCATACTTTGGGCTTTCCATAGTCTGAGAAAAAACAAAGAACAAAAAACAGAAAAGGAAGGGTTAAGGAAAAAAATAAAACCACAGAGATAACATGCTATTTTAAATTCATATTAAAATAATAAATTAAAAAAAAAAAACAACCAAAAAACTTTATTTGGCCTAATAAAACATAGGAGAGAACAGATCTGTTATCACAGTTTTACTGAAACACAAGCACAGCTTTCTCTCAGATCAGTGCTACCCTGCAAACCTCATTTGCAATCCAGCATGAAGGTGAATATTGGTAAACAGTACATAATTTATCCTGTTATTTAGGAAGATTAGGAAAGAGGTAAGAAATTAAAATATACTTGCTCTTTAAGAGTAAGCTCTACCTTCAGTGCACCAATATTTAGCAGCTTGCTTCATCAGTGTTATGATGTACATAATTAAATACTAATGTCACAATCTACATATAAATTCACTTTATTAAACCCCATCCATTCTGAGCATTAGCATTTAGACTGGTAATCTAAGTTTGCTCCACTGCAAGAAACAAAAAAGCAGTTTCCAAAAAGGGGAGAGACTTCCAGCTATTGCCCAAAGCAAATGTGCAGAGTGCCATTAATGGTTTATGTTGCTGATATCTGATTGCCATGTCCAGGTTCTTATCTGGCTGCCCCCGGCTGCAGAACCAGGCACAACCTGTTCCTGTGGGGCTCCCAGGAATTCTGCCAAGGATTTCTCTAGGAATTTCATTGCAGTGAGTTCTGTGTGCCCAAAGGCCACTGAGCAGCCCCAGCACAGCACACAGAGGGGGAAGTGCTGCTCTCTGAATCCACAGTGAGAACATTGCATCACCCAGGAAGGTTTGTCCAAACCCTCCTGCAAAATAAATAAAAATAAACCTGGATCCCAGGGGAAAGCTGCAACCAAGCCACTGCTTTTGGAACCTCTTGGAACTGGGTCTGCAAGCTCTCAATTCCCAGCTTTTCCCTCATCACCCCTGGCCTTTACCCAACACTTTTCCAGGGAATTGGCAGCAGGGACACAGCCCAGCAGAGCAATCTCTTGGCTCACCCAGTTCTGCAGCCAAGGGATTTGGAAGCTTTTCCCAAATAGAGAATTTTGGATTATATGTTCTCCTGGGCACATCCCACCATCTCTTGTTTTGGAGAGCATGTGAGAAGGAGATCCCAGTTCTCAGTACATAGATTTTGAAGCATTTTCAGGCCAAGAGAGAAGCAACCACCTCAGTTACTCATCAGATCAGCTATTATGAAACAATATATTTACACGTAAAGTCAACAACTCAAGCCAGAAGACGAATTTTGTTCTAAAAACAGATGGACTGCTAAGAAATAAAAGGCCCTGCCACACAGGGAATCCTAAGAAATCTATTTCCTGAAGTCTTACATTATTCCATGAAATTCATCTCAGAAGGCGGCAAACCAAGAACAGAGATTTGATTTATAACATCATTAAAAAAATACTCAAAGAAGTATTACTGACACGTCTGCAGCACAAACTCACACCATGGAGGGGAACTAAATCCACAATTTTCATATATTTGTTTTGTAAAGCACATTAAAAGCTGAATGAGACTTCTGTGCCCTCCTCTAGCTGAAACTTTTTCATTATTTTGATTAGAAAGTCGTTATTATTGTACGGAAAATGTGCAAAGCCATTTATCACTTCATGTTTACAAGCCTCCTTGCTCAGAAAGAAGCCCATTTTTACTCACAAATTGGCCTTTTTTCCATTGAAAACCATCCCATTTTCTATTGAAAGCAAGCCCATTTATGCCAGAAATTGCATCTACTGCAGCAGAAATGTCTGTGACAGGAGTCCAATGTTTAAGCTCGCGCAAAATGTGAAAAACGTTGAATTTTGAGTAGTATTTCATATAATTATGAATACTTCACACTTCCCTGCTATGCAGCACTTCCTACAGCTCGTTGTGACACCAAATATTTGCTTTGCTGGAGGAAGCAGCTGCTAACAGATGCAAACCCTGAGCAGAGGCTTGTTCCCATCAGAGGCTCTCTCTGCTTTCTCCTGTAAGGACCTCTCAGAATCCTCCTGCTCCCAGCCCAGCTGAGGCAGGCAGCAGCAGGGATTGTTTGGAGCAGTGGGATTTACCCAAAATGGGATTTCTGCAGGCAGGGCAGGGCTCCCTGTGCTCCCAGTATCCCCATCCTGCAGGGATGTGGCTGTGCTGGGGGGTCAGGGCTCCTCTCATGGCACCTCCTCAGCATTTCCCTCTTCTCAGAAATCAGACCTTTGACCTCAGTGTGTTCTTCCTCCTTTTTCTCTTGTCTTGTGAGGAATAAGTGCTGCTGGAAGGAGGCAGTGGAGGAGAACATCCTTCCTTCCCCATCCCTGCCCAGCTGCAGGTGAGCAATACATGCAGCACCCAAAATTTGCATCATTTTGGGACTCCACAGAGACTCAGACATGTCCCACCAAGTCACTGCCTGTCACTAAACCCAGACCTGCTCCTAAGTGACCTAAGCAGAGCCTTGCACAAGCAATCCAATCAATACCACTTGTTTAGTGAGATATTAGCAACAGAAACAAGCCCCAGCTCTCAACAAGTGGGACCTGCAGCTCCAAAGGGTAATGGATTATTTTAATAAATGAACATCAGCTCGCTGCTGGTGTGGCTTGCTATTTATCTACTGTGACTTTGTGGAGTGTGACACTGTTGAGAGGGTTTGTATAATTACAGCAGGAGAACCATTCCTTTGCCCATAAATTTTCCCTTTAGTCATTCAACCACGGCAGGGGTGATGCTGCCGAGGAGGTGAGCTGTGTCCTCAGTGCTTTCCTCCAAAAGTCCCTCCCTGCCACCCCCACCAGAGTCAACACTGCCATCAGATCCCAGTCCCCTGCTGCCCTGAGCTGGCTCAGCACCCCAGAGCAGGGAGAGGCAGCAGTGACACTTTTTTCAGAGCTCAGCTTCCTGACAAAGCCACAGGAGCTCATCACAGCCCAGGGGAACGAGCAGAGTGCAGGCACTCACAGGGGAATGAACCGAGGGAGAGCTTTTGGGGAGTGCTGAATGAAACCAGATGATGATGATGATGATGATGATGGCTTTCTGCTGGCTTTTAATCTTTCAGTATCACAAATACAATAAAAAGCTATCAGTGAGTGAAGAGAAGCAAGCCCTGGCTGTCAGTATTTCACACCAGCAGCAGGAACAGTCCAAGCCCTGCTTTGGGCTGTCCAAATTCAGCTGGAATTGGCAGCACCATCAGTGCAATATTCAGAATGTAAGGTGGGAACCAGGGAAGGCTCAGGGCTCTTGGGGCTGTGATTCCCTGCAGCAGCACCCAGGGCTCTGCCAGCAGCAGAACTCCAATCACTTTCCCCAGGAAACCCCAGTCCAATATTCCTCCCCTGCAAAACACCCATGGATTGCTTATTTTGGACAGGAGACACTCAGTACCACAGCACCAAACCTTCCTTTAGTACTTCAGTCCTCATCCAAAAAAAAAAAAATTGATGAGAATATAAATCCCTAAATTCCCAGAAAGTTGGTGAAATTAAACCAAACTGTGTTTGGGAAGCAAACAATGCACAGAATGTTCAAAATCCTTACAAGGGTTTTAAGGATCCTTTCAATACTAATTATCAATAGAGAGCTTTCTGACTATTCTGTGGATATTTGTATTTCTGTAATGATGCAACAGTGCCTCGACTCTTGTGTTTCTAATTCTGTTTATAAACTATGTATTTATGCACAATTCTGTATCAGGAGTGTGCTGCCATATCGTATTTGGTACTAATGACTTTATAATATAATGCTAACCAGAAAGAAAAATTCTTTGGATTGAAATAATTTCAGTTGGTGCTAAATAAATGCTTGTGTTCATTTAAGATGATAATTGCATATAATGCATACTGAATATGTCCTATTAAGATATAATCAATGTTCTTGTTGAGTAACAATATCAACATTGAATCTAACATTATCTGAGTATGCTTGTCAGGATTTTGACAAATGTAAAATTAAAAAAAAATGAAGCAAAGTGACTATTAGCAGCTCTAACAGACATAATGCTTTGATAATTATAATATCAGCATTTATTTTAAATGCCAGTTTCTGCTGCTTAAAAAGGGCGATATACACTGAGGCTTTGCATTTAGAGTTTGAATTACAGTTTGATGAATAGAAAACCCAAACTATTCTGTAACATAAATCCTCTTTAGCTCACCAATTTCCAATTTTTTCATATCATAAAGGGAGGTCTATAGTTAATCACTGTAATAATGTACTTCTGTTATGAAGAAAATCAATATCTATTTACCACCCGTGGGAGACGTGGAGTCCATGGCTATATCTGGAAGCAAAAAGAAGACTAAATTTTTCCCCTTCAGCAGTAGCCATTAAAAAAAGAAAGAAGTTGCTTCAAAGTGTTTGAACCAAATTGGTTTCCTGGCCAGAATTATTTGTTTTCCATCATGATGAAATCTGTGACTATTTAATCTATAGAATGTACAGGATCAAGGCTTGAATTCCTCATAGCCTTTCATTTATTCTAAATTACAGATAAATTTGCACATTTAATTCTTCATAATGCTGGCCTAACCATAGGGCTTGTGTTCATGGATGATTTTGTTACATTTTACATGGAAATACAGGAATTTTACAGGCATACTTTCAACAGTCTGTGTAAAATTATAAGTTTTGACTGAGGTACAAATTAAGATTTTGATATTGAATTAATATCACTTTGTAGAAGCCTGTACACATGTGCATCTTGGCAGTTATATATTTATTTTAATATAAATATGAATATAAATATTAACACCACTTAAGGGAGTTTCCTTAAATGGATGATGATATTCATAAGAATTTCTCCTCAGGCAGAGATCACCAACATTTAGGACAGAACAGTGGCTAAAGTTTGGGTTTAGTCTGAGCTGTTACCCTTTAAATCATTATTGTTTGTTAGGCTACTACAAAAAGTAAGCCCAGGGAAGAGGGTAAATATTCAATATTTTGAAAAAAACTTAATTGTTTTAAAAGACACAAGACCACTGAAGTTGGTGCCCCCACATTGCTTTTCACCAGGCACAGATATTTCCCTTCATAACAGAAGGATATTGATCTGCAACAGCCACTCACTAGATGCTCATGGTTTGCAGAAAATATCATTTTCCATGTCAGCTGTGCTAGAAGTATAAAGTACTATAATAATTTTTAATAGCTTTGGAGAATAAGAATCACAATGTTCCAAGGAAAATACTTGCTGTCAAATATACTGAAATCACCCTTTTCTTTTGAAAACTCAAGGTATGTTTCAGCTTTCCTCTTAGATCAATGTATGTAATTTCCTTTTTTTTTTTCCTTTTTCAGGCAAAAAGTTCAGTTGATCCTCATAATTAAACAGTGCTGCAGAAATCTCTCACTCCAGTGTGAAAGCATCAATTATTATGTAACTTCTTGTGCTGATTTTAGACCACTTAATCACTCATAATTCCTCTCTGAGAGGTGCCAGGAATACAAAGACAGCACTCCTCTCACCAAGCCCTCTGTTGGCTGGAGTGAGGGTCTGCTCCCCAGGAATGGGCTTGAGTAGAGAAAAAACAACTCCACGATGGTCTGTGAACAAACTCTGATGTGTGCAAACATTCCCTGTGGGTGGTGTCACTGCCTGTCCCCTTCCAGGGGCTGGAAACAACACACACAGCCGTCCTTGCTGGGACAGAGCTCCTCTGGGCCCAAAACCATGGGAATCCAGAGCTCAGAATCCATGGGAACTCCAGAGCCCAGAAACAATGGGAATTCCAGAATTCAGAATTCATGGGAACTCCAGAGCTCAGAATTCATGGGAACTCCAGAGCTCAGAAACAATGGGAACTTCAGAGCTCAGAATCCATGGGAACTCCAGAGCTCAGAATCCATGGGAATTCCAGAGCTCAGAAACCATGGGAATTCCAGAATTCAGAATTCATGGGAACTCCAGAGCTCAGAAACAATGGGAACTCCAGAGCTCAGAATCCATGGGAACTCCAGAGCTCAGAAACAATGGGAACTTCAGAGCTCAGAATCCATGGGAACTCCAGAGCTCAGAATCCATGGGAATTCCAGAATTCAGAATCCATGGGAACTCCAGAGCTCAGAAACAATGGGAACTCCAGAGCTCAGAAACAATGGGAACTCCAGAGCTCAGAATCCATGGGAATTCCAGAGCTCAAAATTAATGGGAATTCCGGAGCTCACAATTCATGGGAATTCCAGAGCTCAGAATCCATGGGAACTCCAGAGCTCAAAATTCTTGGGAATTCCAGAGTTCAAAATTAATGGGAATTCCAGAGCTCACAATCCATGACAATTCCAGAGCTTAGAATCCATGGGAATTCCAGAGCTCAGAATCCATGGGAATTCCAGAGCTCAGAATCCAGGACTATCCAGAGCTTAGAATCCATGACAGTTCCAGAGCTCACAATTCATGCCCAATCCATGCCATTCCAGCCTGCTGGAGCTCCCCTGCCCTTCCTGCAGCCACAGGATTCTTTGGGAGAGGAACCATGGAAATCATGGCACAGCTTCCCATGTCCTGCATCAGAATCCCCCCTTTCCCAGAGCCTGCACCAGAGAGAGCCTCCAGCCCTCTCTGCACATACAGCACTGAATGTTCTGCTTTAAATGGTACCTGGCACCACTCCTATTCCTTAGAGGCTCTTAACCTACCACTTTACACTCCAATTTTTGGTGCTGGATAGAAAACACTCTCCATCACCCACATTAATTAACTGTACCCCAAAGAAACCCCAGGGATGGACTAGATTACATCATGTCCCTGGTGCTTAACATTTTCCAAAGCTTCATGCTGAACACTGCAACAGTGCTAGAAAGCAAAAAGATTTCAAAGGGATTTTCCACTAAAAGCAGAATATATGGCTGGAGACATTGAGAATCTGACTGACAAGTGTAGGAGGCACCATTCTCGCCTGTCCTGATTATTACACTTCTAAAAAAGTATTACAGCTACTACACAAAATGCCTAATTACATTTACAAAGGTAACTTTTGGACAGAGCACATGAAAAGAACTGTGTCTCAGAATAAAGAAATGTCTGCATCAGGACACCTGGCTGGATGAGGGAAGGGAAGAAGCAGCTCAACATTTTCAACAGGACTTTCACTCTGGTTGTCTCCACCAGCAAAATCTCAAGGGAGCTGTCAGGAGCACTCAAGGTAAGAATTCCCTTCTGTATTACAAATATTTACTTCAACAAAGCTTTTTTAAATTTTTTTTTCCCAAATTACTGTGTTGCTGTAATAAATGTTCATTTAGACAAATCAATATATTTCCATAAAAAGTGGTCTCCTGCAACACCCAATCAGCTCTGTTTGCAGTGTTAATTATATATTTCATTGTAAGAGTCACAATTTGCAATTCAAATAATCCACAGGCCAAAAGGTATTTGCTGAAAAAAATGGTAAAATAATTTTCAGCTATTAACATATTAGAGTTGTACAATCTGTTTGCAGACAATTTGTGAGGAGAAAAGAGGGCAAAGTTGTCCTAATAAATTATTAGCTGCAAATTATTGAATCATTCCTAGTCCCTGTTGTAGGTAGGAATGAGTCTATTTAAATCCAAAAACATGAAAGGAGAGACAAGTTTCTCCTACACAGTAACCTCAAATGGCTTTTAGTAGAGACAGCTTTTCAAATATCTCTATATGAAAATCCCAGTGCCAAGAGGATTCCCTGAGTGTGTGGAGGGTGTAAAGGTCAGATAAAATGGATCAGGACAGAGATGAGAAAAGGAGTTCTGCTGGAACTCTCAGAGAGGAGAACTCAGGAGCAACCCCAAAGCATTCAAGCCTGAAAAGTCTCTCAGGCAAGAATAAATCAGCACAGCTCCACTGATTTCAAATGAACTTCCCAGGTTTATTTACACTTTTATTAAGCTTTAACTTGCCCAGTGTGTGAATGAAAAGCTGGCAGGTTCCCATAGGTTTGTACTCAAAGCAAACCAGAACTCAAGGTGAGAGGCTGATTCCAAAACATGACACAAAAACATGGAAACAAAGATCCCAGAACACACACTTTGATAAAAGTCCCCAAATTCCCCAAAAGAGGAGGATGGAGGTGATTCTTCCTGCCTTGATGCAGGTGTAATCACATAAAAACTGGGGAAATCTGCAGCAGTCACAGGAGGGTGCCTGTGTTTGTGCAGCACTGCCCTGGACACTGGTGACAAACCCAAGGCATGGACCCACAGGGAGGGGATCACCCCATGCTGTAAATATTTCCTACAGAAGGAACAGCTGATCAACATTCCCCTTCCTTACTGGGGACAAAACTGCTTTCCCAAGAGCTGTGGCCAGGAGCCAATGCCACTTCTCAGTGACTTCACTGACAAATACAAACTGCACCTGCAGCTCCAGAGCAGGGCAGCCTCCACTGAGCAAAGAAACAAAAGGATCAGCATCCAGCAGCTTTCCCCATGCTTGAGTTTGCTCCTCCTTGAGTCTGATTCAGGCTCAAGAAGCCTTGAAGTGTTTCCTGCAAGCTTTGGAGGAGGATATTGAACAGCCCTGGAGTTCTATCTCCTTCAGGTGCCAAGAAGGAGATTGGAGCAAGGAAAAAGTAAAGTTTTTTATGGCAAAGAAGGGCAGATTTAGATTGGATGTGAGGAAGAAATTCTTCTCTGTGAGGGTGGGGTGCCCAGAGCAGCTGTGGCTGCCCCTGGATCCCTGGAAATGTCCAAGGCCAGGCTGGACAGGGCTTGGAGCAGCTGGGACAGGGAAAGGTGTCCCTGCCATGGCAGGGGTAGAAGAAGATGAGCTTTAAGTTCTCTTCCAACCCAAAACATTCTATGATTTTATGCAAAGTTGGTGCACTCCAACTTAAGGTTATTTTCCGTATTTTTCTTGCCTTGCAAACCCAGGTCTGAACCAAGCAGCAAACCAGGGCACAGCTCAAATCCTGACACCACAGACCCCTATGCCCCCAGCCTGCACTTCCAGCACACAGCTCTGAAGAAATGTATTGCAGGAATCTGAGTGAAACCCAGTGCTGATTATTTTATGATCTATTGCCATCAAGCAATCCATCATCTCAGCAGAGCTGAATTTAGATTTATCAAGTTTATATCCCTGAGACCTGCCTGGATTCCAATGCAACACTTGCTCTAATCCACCTCATCATTCCAAGGCAGCACAGACCCACACAGAGCTTTTCTTCAGCTTTTCACCAAACAGCAAATCCTGTTGGATGTTCAGCTGAGTCAAGAGCATTGAAATGCCTCCAGCTGAGCAGAGCAGTGCCAGGGAAGCTGCTTGACCACGTACGCAGGCAGGGTTTGTGTGCACTGCTGCTTCACTGCTGCTCAGGACACACCTTTGGAACTGAACTTTCCCACTGCCAACCTTTTCACTCTGCTTTGTATCACTGAGAGGGTGAGAACTGAATTTCTCCCAGCTGAAATTCAGCTGGATATGCCCTGGGCTTCACCTGTTTCTTACAGCCCCAAAGGCTGTGACAACACAGGAATGTGGCAGCCACAAGATGTCTTGGGTTACAACACAGGATGTGACCAAAAGTATGGATTCTATCATCGTCTGTTAAACCAGTGGGGCAGAGATCCTGATCTCTGTGGGAGATATTCTGTTAAAAACCAGGTGAGGCTGTGTTCTTTGTATCTTTCCCACAACCCCATCCTCCCTCCAGGAGATCTCTCCTGCTAATGGTCCATTAAGTCCCACTCTATGACTGATAAAATTCCATCATCCCATGGGGAGATGCTCCACCCAGGGGGAGGGGCCAAGCCTTTCCTACCTAGATAAAACTGAGCTTTGAACATCAGAGCAGCCTTTCCACTGGATTCCAGAAGAAAACCAGATCCTTCTACATCATCACTGGAGCTCCGGAGGGAAACTGCACCTTGTACAGGAGCACTGCTCCAGCTGAGCCACATCTGTCACTGCAGGAGGATGCAGCCACCATGGGATGGGACTGCTGCCAACACCCTGCCTGACGGGTGTCAGGTTGTACTCTGACTGTGTCAGGGTTTGGGGTTTGTTCTTTGTAGTGCTGTATTTCTATTTTAATTTCCCTAGTAAAGAACTGTTATTCCTAATTCCCATATCTTTGCCTGACAGCCCCTTGATTTCAAAATTATAATAATTTGGAGGGAGGGGGTTTCCATTCTCCATTTCAAAGAGAAGCTCCTGCCTTTCTCAGCAGACACCTGTCCTCCAAACCAGGACACAAGACCAGGATGAACCATCTGAAGAGACCTCTTGGTCCCTCATCCTTAACCCCAACCAGCACCTCTACATCCACAACAGCTCAGCACCATTCCTGTGCCCTGCTTACACTAGAAGAGGTGAACCAGACTAAAAGAAACCAGGCTGTGACAGGATCTTTGCAAAAGTCTTCAATGAGTTTCAATTTATAATCATCTAACCCAGCATTTTCTGCCTAGGCAGTAAAAGATAATAAATTTTGTGATACCTGCCCAATGCCAAATTTTTAGATGATGTGTTATCAAGTGAATCAAAATGAAGTTTACTGGATTAACGTCAGAAATCACATTCTCACAAATTAGCCCTCTTGGATTATATTTCCCTCCCTAAACATTCCAATTTCCCCAACAGAAAGCAATGTGATAAAGGTCAGGATGGAAATCGTGTTTCTGCTGTGTAATCTGCTTTGCAAATTTGTATCAGTGGTCAAAATGCCCAGAAAACTCAATTACTGACTTGTTACCACAACCATACATCAGCAGGCCCTGGCAGACAGAGGTTATTTCTAAAATTAGTACCCTAATACAAAAAACAGATTCTATGATTCCAGATGTACAGCCTTTGCTTGATGTTTATATTGTTAAATATTAATGGAAGCACTGTCTATTATTTCAGGCAAATTATCAGGGACATAATAGTCTAGTTAAATAGGTGCATTGTCAGTTGGAGCTGCAGGGGAAAAAAAGCCTCTGTGTCTGCTTGAATACCACATTTCAACATGATATTCTAATCAAAATAGTCATCAAATGTTACTTTTAATCACTATTATCATTTTTCCTTGAACTTTCATTTTTTATGCAAATCTTATTTTAGAGTTTAGTGTTCTATTGCCAGCAATAATTCCAGGTAGCTTTTGAAAGAGAGGACCCTGCTGAGAGAGTAATGAATCAGTAAATGATACCAGCTTTGCTTGTGGACAGAAACAATTCTGGTGGCTGCATTTACACTCTCTTTGGGTTGTACCTGTAGAATATAAATTGGTCTAATTTTAAATCATCCAAGGGAAAATGATGCAAAATGGATTTCAATTACACTATTTCTGTTTTACCAAGAAGCTTATCACACTATGGGGTGAAAAATCAACCTCTCCCTAGGATTTGTGTTCTGATGAAAGATGTAACAATGGAATTTTACATTTTAAATTTCTCCAGTTAATTTCATTCTTTTCTTTCTTACTCCTACATATCTTTTTATCACTTCATTTCACCATTAAAAAAAAATTAAATCCCTTTTTTGGAAGTCCTGCATTTTCTGCTCCAGTTAAAAAGTTCTCTTTTTTTTCTTTTTTTTTGCTAGACTTTCACAAGCTACTTTTATTTTCCAAGAGCAGCTGCCAAGCAAACAGCTGCCAACCATCATCCTTAAATCAGGCTTTGCCTTATTGCAACCAAACCAACATTTGTAGGTTATTCTCACTCTCAGACTTAACCTGTCACTGCCTCATGCAGATTTTGCATTGCAATACAGTTGCTTTTGTGAAACAATAATTTAGATGACAGAAAATATAGAGCAGGTTGCTCAAATAAGAAGAAATAATACTGCAGAATAAACTTGGCTTCCCTGCTGTGCTCGTGCTACTCAATGTCAGAAATTTTTGGAGGCCTGGTGCTCTGTAAAGTAGTTTTATATACAGCTTTCCTTTAGGAGAACTCCCAAGGCACACTGGAAAGAAAAACAAATTCCTGCCAATGTGCAGAATTAAGAAAGAAATTAAGATAAGAGTTAATGATTGAGAGAAATCTACTGTTTTTTTCTTTTTTTTTAAGGAGAACAAACTGCAATTAAGTGAAAAACACGTAGGACTGTGAGACAGAGGGGAGGTGAATGCAGGAGGTGGGACACAGGAGGATGTGGGGGTGAGCAGAGGTCAGGAAACTACAATGGAGAGAGCTCAGAAAGAGTTCTGCAAACTCCAAGTCCCATTTCCAGGCAGCTCTTGCAGACTAAAAGCAGTGAAGCCAACAAAGGGGAGAACTTCTGGGAGGCACTGGTAGCAGGAGGAGAAGGAAGGAAAGAATACCTGAGCCCTTTGAAGAGCTGGCAGGAGACAGCCACAACGTTATTAAAAGAACTTTTCAAAGGCAGGAGGAGCTGAGCTGTGGCTCTGAGCAGCACTTCCACACCCAGCCCAGCCCACAGCCCTGGCCCTTGCCCTGAAGGTGAAGGGTTTGGACTTTGCTGCTTGTCCAGGCTGGGGGTGTGGAATGCTCCTAAACTGCTCAGTTTGGGTGCTCAGCTCTGCCAAATCCTCATCCAGCTGTTCTGGAGAGAGAGGTGCAGTTCCTGCTCTCTCCTGGGAGCCTGAAGGGATCCACACATGCCTGGATTCCCATGGCACACTCAGAACTGCAGCACAGACAAATCCTGCCTGCAGCCAGAATGTTCTGATAACCAGGCTGGAGCTTTGAAAAGCATTAAAAAACTGGGTCAAAACCCAGCCCCTCTTAGACATGTAGACAAATGTAATTTTGTGTTGCTGACAGCTTCTAAAGATCTGCAGTTAAGCCAAATAAATGACTAAGGCACCTTTTAAAATTCTTTGCAGATTTGCATTTCCTGAGTGTGGAATGTGAAACCTGAAATTTGTGTTTCAGGGCATCCTCCAACACCCAATGGTCCAACAGGACAATTCATACTGACCTCAACCAGCTCAAGATCCAACTCCTGGCATTTCTGCAGCCACAGATTGGGTGACATTCTGGGGTGCCCTGCAACCTCTACTGAGCCCAAGAAACTTCTATTCACGTAATTAATTTACAGCACAAATCTCTTGCTGAAACCAACACTGCAGGATCAGGTTCATGTGCTGGAACTACTCCAAAGTACTTCTGCAAAATGGGAATCAAAGCAGGCCCAGCAACCGTAGATCTAATGGGATTTAAATGTAATTAATATTGAATACTAAAAATTATAATGTGTAATCATAATGACAATTCAAGCTTAACAAGAGCAGCACATTAATGAATGAATTAAAAGCAATACACTTTCTCATTCTCAACAGAAGTGTTTGAAACTATGTTTTAATACAAATCCACTGTTTGAACTGAGATTAACAAATATTAGTCTCATTATAAATTTTAATATTATTTGCATAAACTTTATTGAGAGAGAAAGAAAAGGAAGAAAGAAATTTCAATTTCACAAGAAAATTGGAAAATTGAATTTTCTTAAAAGCCTGTCTTAAAAGTCACTTTAAGTTAAACAGATTTCCAAAGGCAGGAAATGCTGAGTTAACACTACAACAAATTGAAAAGGAGGCTACAAGTGAAACAATTAGCTTAATAAACAGATGGAGAAGATGCTTCTAAAATTGTTGCCTTTGTCAAATGTTCAGCATCTTAAGCCTGGTAAGATGCTCTTTATCAAAGCACTAATGCAATTGCTGGTGAAAATGTGAAATAAAATTCGTATTATCAGGTAGACAATGTTTTAGAGCAGGACTGTGGTACACAGCTGAAAATCAAGTAGAATCAAAAGAAATCAGCACCTAGGATTCTTCTCTGGGATTCAAAGGCTGGCAACAGGTAACCAAGGAAGAATTTAGTTTTCTTCCAGTGCTCCCCTGTCCCCAAGTTTTTCCTTCTCTGTATCTACCCTTGTTTCAAAAATATTATTTACCTAAAAATATGGGTTTTTCTTGTGAAGGAGGACCTACAAGAGAGTGTCAATATATGATGAGTTTGGCCTCCACTGATTTCCCTGGACCTGAGGTTTTGGTTGGTTCTAGGCCAGGACAGGTATAATGGATTTCAAATATCCATGAAATTTATCCGACACATTTTTTTCCCCCCCAAATGATTCAAAATCCAGATAGTGAAAAGCAGCATCAAACTGCACCCATTGGAGAGGTCATTCAGGTCATTCATCATCCTGAGTATTCCACTGAACCCTCCCTACAGAGATAATCAACACCTCGTTATTTGGGCCATTATGGAAATTTTCCCTTACTACACACTCGGGAAAGCAGCACTTTAAAGGAAAATGTCACAGCATCAGGAAAGGAAAATATGCAGCTTTTAAAGTGCCTCCAAAAAGTGGCAAATTACAAAGCATTTTTTGATTATTCCTGGCAGATTGAAGGATTATGTTGAGTTTAATCAATAGTTTTGAGATATGGTACCCCAGAATCCAAGCCTTTTAACCAGAATTTTATACAACTGAGGCATTCCTCCATCAATATTGAGAGCAGACAATTGATCCCTCTGTTAGACAGAATATAGTATCTGCAAAAGCAGCCCTGCATTAAAGGAGCATCACATCCTGCCCTTAAAGTTTATTTACAGATGCTCTGTTTAGCAAAGGTCAACATACTTGTTCCTGACAGCATCCAGAACCTCTCCCTGCAAGGATCAAAGGAAATATTGTGGGATCTTTGACTGGCTTGGAACTGCTGGAACTTTTTCCAGCAATCAAAAAAAACAAAAAAACAAAAAAACCCAAAAAAAACAAAAAAAAAAAACCAAAAAAAACCTGGCTAATAATAAAGGCACCTCTGAATATAATTCAAAAGGACTTGCTGGAATGTGCAGTGGGTGCTGGGCCAGGAGGGTTTCAGTTCCACTTGGAAGGGTAAATCCAGCAGATGCCCACTCTGTGTGTGCTGGTATCCAGTGACCTGGGACTGCACGTGCTGCTCTCCCATTCACTCCTTCCCCACACAGACAAGTTACCAGGAAATGCAATTTAATTATAAAATGAGATCTCTTGGTGACAGCTGGGAAGGGGATGGGAGGAAGGAGATGCACACTCACAGAGAAGGGTGCTGCAATAACTCCCATGGCAGCAGTTCTATGAGTTCATGTCCATGAACACGTTTAGGAAATAACAGTTTAGGTTCAGTAACTTCAAAAACCACCAAGCTTTCATCCTCACAAGTGCCTTTTCCAGCAGGACCTCTTTTCCCAAGCCTTGCACACCACTGAGGATCCAGCTATCAAAGGACACACTGTTTAAATCTGACAGTGCTACTCTTGCTGTGCAAACCATCAGTGTAGTGTGCACAGGACACCCAGGAGCAATGAAATGTGTCTTTACGTGCAGATCCTGATGTGCAGCACCAACACCCATCACTGGATGCAGCAGCACCCCACGGGCAGGTTCTGAGTCACTGATAAATGGCATTTCACTGAGTCACTGATAAATGGCATGACTCCAGTGAAAATCACTGCATCCTCTCACTGAGCGTTCCAGCTCCTCACCTGAGCCCTGAGCACTTCCTTTTGGTTACAAAAAACATCAAGACTGCCTTTCTGGTTTTTTTTTACAAGTCCTGCACAATTCCCCCGATGGCTGATGCACATCCCTGTGTCCCTTTCTGTCCCCACCTTGCCTGGCTGGCTCAAAACCTGCAGGGTCGTGTTCCCCACAAATCCAGCACCACAGGCAAGGAAAACAGCATGTGTCCTCCTTGTTTCTTTGCCTTCTGTGTTCCGGTTGTTTTCTTGTTTGAATATTTGAATATTTTCATCTTCTCTGAGTGTTTCAGTAAAATCAAGAGTTTAATCACCTCAGGAGGCAGCAGAGGTGTCAGGCTTTGGGATGAGGTCAGCTCCTGACTGCTTGTCACTGAGGGACTCTAATTGGAGCATTTGCCTGACAATTTTAAAGGCAATAAGCTTTATAATAAGATATTTGCATTTCTAGTTTGGTTTAGTTGTGTCTTTGCTTATTAGGGCTTCTGAGGAAACAGCATGCACATGCTTATTTTCCTGAGACCATCTTTAAGCCCTCTAATATCTAGGAAGTTTGTTTCTACCATTTAATTGCTATTTTATATTTGGTGCAACAGGGCTCTCTGATGCTCACACAAAATTTGAGGCACAAATGTTCAGATGCAGTTTTTACCTGGAGGACAACAGCAGAGTTTCACTTGGGAAAACAATAAGGAAAATAAAATCAAAATTCTTAAGCCACTTGGCCTAAATTCCTCAATGGCCAAGAGACACACAGCTATTCCCTGAAGAGGCAATAAAAATATTCTAATATTAAAGAGGTCATCACACACACTTAGAAAATACTCTGTGTGTGTCAGCCTTTGAAGGCCTGAGGAAAGTCCTCTGTTATTCATGCCACTGAATGAATGTGTACCTTCCTTCCTCTGTGTGCATCCCAATTTTTTATAGAGAAAGCTTAATGGCCATGGATTATTTGCCTCATTGGTTATGGTGCTTGGAAATAAAACAATGGGAAATATTCATTATAATGCTCCCTTGTATTGAACTTCCACTTGGCTGAAGTATTAAAACAAGCTGCAAGGAAAATTAAACCTCAGAAAAAAAATGGCAGGTTTATTTATGAAGGTGAGAGACAAACTAACAGCTCTATTCCTCTTGGTTTGCTGTGGTTATACTGTAAGAGCTCTGCTCTGGGCTTACTCTGTCTATCCAACAGGATTTTGTTCTCTTCCATTACTAGGTGGCAGCCTAAGAACAGGAACTGGGGGCATATGGGAGGTGAGATTACAAACAAAAAGAAACTAGCAACAACAAAGCCACCAAATGTCTGCAAAGAATAAAAAAAGAAACTCATTGTCACATTCAGTATTTCAAGAAGAATCATTTTTGTTGTCAGATTTGAAGGTCTTAATTAGAAAATTCCAAACACACTGACTAAAGAGTAATCTCAGAAAAAGATATTAATGGAACAAAGGGCTGAGGACTATTAGGGTGAAAATTTACCTATAATTTCTTCATCAGTTATTATAGAGTAAGACAGATATTTTTTGAGAAACGTCTGCAATATATTTTGACAAAGCAAATATCAAAATACCATCTCAAATGGTACAGAAATATTCATTTATGATATTATTTTATTGTGACTAAAGATCAGAGATTCATCAGTTGATTATAGTTTGCTGTGTGGAATCAATAACATTAAATAGGCAGATTGATCCCTAAAAGCTTTAAATTCCACTTAGCTGAGAAGCTAAATATAGGCTTTAAATGAATGCATGTGAAAAGTGAACATTGGATATCGACAATTTATTAGCTGAATAGTCACTAATTACCTTTTCTGACATCCTAATGGCCAGTGCTTTCTGCTGTCAATAGCTGTGGCTGTAATCCCAAAATGCTGCTCTAAGTCAACACCGAACTAAATCCACATCACTCAGAGAAAGTGGTAAATTACTCCCCTGGAACTGGAATTCCTTAAGCCCTGGTTAGTGCATTTGATGACTGTCTCATTAATAATAGAGCAAAAATGCTTCAGGGATTTATGGTGGCAAGAAGTGATGATTAAATCCTTTTTTAGATTTCAGGGTGGCATGAAAGTGCCATCTGAGATCCAGGAAGAGCGATAGGGATTTCGTTTTGCTTGCTTCTTCCTGAAGATAAGGTGACTTCTTTCCCAGCACTTTTACATTTCATCTCTAAAGTGAATTAATATTTTTAAAGGCCAAGCTTGTGGTTTCATTTTTCACTTTGACAGGTTCTGAAATGCAGATAGATTTGATATCATATAGAATATTTCTCTTGTTTTAGTTTAGTCATCTTTTGTTCTAATGCCACAGAACAAACCAGTGACTTTTCAAATGACCCTGTGAAAACACAAGATCAGAAAACAAAGCTGTTCCTGTCCAGCTGGGAAATCACCTGCTCATCTTGAGGAAGCTGCTTTTTGTTCTTATTTTTTCCCTTTTCCAGCAGTTTCTTTTCAATCTATCTTAGCAAGGGGTTTAACAACAAAGGATCTCTTTGAAAAATCCTGTTGAGATTTACAACAGTGAAAATTCTTAGTGCTGAAGTTCAAAGGTGACATGACAACAAACTGCTTTTCTCACCTGTGCCCTTTCATTTTCCTACTTGGTAATTATTTTGGGGGCTTTTGCAAGGCTAAAAGGAAACATCAAACACTGGGATTTAAATAATTACAATATGTAAATATAGATGCCTGTAGATAAAGCTATAATATAATATAAGAGAGGGAACCCATGGAATTACCAATGTCCTTGTGTACATCAGGCCACAAGAGAAGGAAAACACCTTCTACAGAATAGATTTGCTGTTTTGAGGAGAATATTTTTTAATTTGCCATGGAAAAAGACATCTTGCTTTCACTTTGGGAAAGAACTGGCAGTTTTAGAAAGGGTTTTGTCTCCCAACTGCCTGGATCACCCTGGGGATGTGCCCAGGGGAAGAATTGATGAAATCCAAGCCTGCTGAAGTATTGAACTTCCACTTGGTTTTGTAGAGCTGCAGGTAAAGACTCTTTTACCAAAAAAAAAGAAAATTTTGTTTATTAGAAAATTGTCTGTATAATGCATGCAGAAGTGCAAAGGAGGTGTCAGCAGGGTTTATCTAACACATGCATTAAAACATTAGCATGAGTGTGCTGACTATGCAGAAGATACAATTTCTTGGTCTAGAAACTTGTTCTAAGTGCTGCAATCTTGATTTTAAATTAGCTATTAAATTATAATATGTGGTTTACTAAACAGTAATTAAAATCTAATTTTTATTAATGCTGTGAATATTAATCCATTCCAGGTTCATTTGTTTTACATAATTCTTATAAAGCAATGCATTGCTGCTCTTCTAAAATATTTTTTTTTGTGTAGCATTTCCTCCAAGAGGGACTGGAAAAGGTTCCTGTATGCATCCAACAGTTCTCAGCGTGATTTATTTTTGAGAAACTAACACCATATGGGCTCTCACAGCATCCACTGTAATGGTATTGGCCACTGGCTTATTTTTCTGTGCTGTTTTGTAGACTCTGAGGACATGAGGTGAATGCAAAACCTGCCTGGAAGGTTTCAAAGTGATGGAGCATTAGTCAGGAGAAGAGAAAACTTCTCCAAGTGATGATTGACTAGGGATGTGTTTTCCTGCAGACATTTTACATTGTATAATGAAGCCATAATATGAGCATACATTATCCTGTGTCTTCATTAGAAATTTAAACAAGCTGTAAGAGCACTGAGGATAGACCCCAACATGCCCAGCAGAGCTCAGGGGGTGATTTATTATCATCTTAAACAGAAGCAGAATTCGACTTGACACCACAAACTTTGATTCACCTGCATCAAGACAACTGCATGTCACTAATTCCAGCATGAAGCAACACCCAGAATACAAAATAGTATTGGAACAGTATTTTCCAACTGCTTCAATTCATTCTAAAACAACAGGCAAGCCATGAAGATGGAAATTCATTTTAAAAGTTAAAAAAAATTCTGGCCACTGTCTGATGTATCAATTGCAAAGCCATTCAGTTGCATTGTACAGCTAAAAGGCTAAAATTTCATATTCCTTGATTAAACAGAAAACACAAATCAGATGGTGCAAGACACAACACTGAAAAATTTATGTAGCAGCAGGAGAAAAATGAAGCACGAAGTATTTAAATGTTTCCCCAGGTCACAGAGCAAATTTGTGTCAGCAAATGATTTTAGAATCCTCACTCCCAGGACAAAGCTGTAATTGCAAATCTGTGCATCTTGGAGCAGTGTCTGATTCCTAATACAAAACAGCTTTTTATTTAGCAAAGACATTCAGCCCTTTGCCATGACCTGTGCAGGGAATAAACTGATTTCTGTTTGGGAACAGGAGGATGAGGAGGAAAAGAGCTTTTCAAAGAAATGCCATGTGTTTGCTCCAGTGAACACACAGCTCAAACACAGACCTGAAATCCCTTTGAGCCAAGGGCACCTCTGCAGCTGCTGCTGAGCTCTGGGAGCACAGGCAGGACTCAGTGGGGAGCACTGGGATTCACTGATGGAAAATCAGGCTGGAAAATCTCTCCATGTGTGCCTGCAACTTTACAGCCCTGAAAAGGAAAGGGAATAAAGCAAACAGGACTGCCCTGCTCACGGTGCAGCTCACCTCCCACCTGGTGATATCCATCCAGGTAGAGCAGACCCTGTTTTGGATTTGATTTTGTTCCTCTTTCAGAGCCTTTGTGCAATGAGGGGCTGTTGGCTGGGACTGGGAACAGTGATCTCATACCTTGGCACTGGCAATAAATGAGCAGGCAGTTCCCAACACATGAACAATTTCTGACTGGAACTGCTGGAAAAGCCTGTCTGGGATGATTTTTGTGGCAGGTCAGATGCTGCTCCCCAGTTTGTGCAGAGCTGGGTGCTCTGATTGCATATGGATTTAGAGCTCTCACTCTCTGATTCTGTCAACCACCACCAAATAATGAGTAACAGGCACCCTGATTTCACAGAATGGGTCGGAAGGGATCCTAAAGATCACCAATTTCCAACTCCTCTGCTGTGGGCAAGGAGCTTTCCACTGTACCAGGCTGCTCCAAGGACCTGGCCTTGAACACTTCTACAATTTCTCTGGGCAATAAAGAAGCTTTTCCTCCCCTCCTCTCAGGAGGAAAAAGATCCCACATCTGTACAAAAGTCAAGCATTAAGAATTAAATAGGTTCACAAACTATGCTGAAATAGAAGTTAAAATATCAAACTTGGGTGCTGTATGCTTTTAAAAATGCTATACCTTTTCATATTTGTGTATTTGAATTTCAAAACCCTGCTACCTCATTTCAATCTCCTTCTGTTTTCTTGCCTTCTACCCGAGCTCAGTAATATCTGTCACTGCCTCCTCTGATAACAAATCCCTCTGATTTAATTTCTCTTAATTTATTCACTTTTTTAAAGGGCACAATAAACAATAATGGCCATTGAAAGACCTAAACTGAGGATAATGAAAAATCCAGTCACCAGCAGTGCAAACTGCAGTCCATTATTAACCTAATGATGTGAGACTGTTTAAATATGATAAAGCTCTTGTTAGGAGTTAAAGCTAAGACTAAATAAATATAAAGCCTGCCTCATTTAGATCATTTGGTGTGTCATTTCATTTTAGTGAAGTGAGAAATAAATTAAATATTTTGTGATCTATGCTGTCAGGAATTCCTTAACGTATAACCTTGTCCTCCTCACTCTGCAAAAAGCCTGAAGCTGCACTCATCAGATGAGGCCTCATTTATCATTAAGGGCAAAGGGATAAGTTCAATTTCAGTAACATCTGCACACAGGGGGAACATCTTGGTTGACAGCACAGTGCAGGCAGCCAGCATGAGGAATTTTTTATGGACCACCTACGTTGCAAAACACTTTGCAGAAGAACTGAACATCAAACTGCCCCTGAACTGCTTTGGCTGGTGCAGCCCCCAAGGCAGAACCTCACCCTGGTTATTGATCCTGGGCTGGATATTGCTCCTGTCTCTGCTGCTGCTATTTTTGGAAGAAAGGTTAGTCTGTTCTAAGATCCACTGATGGCTCTGATTCACCAGCACACCCCAGGCACATCCAGCAGCAGCAAAGCCAGCACTAGCAGGGGTGCCAGAGTGGGACAGGGAACAGGGGGAGGGGTGCTGGCTGTGTCCTGCAGTGACCAGGACCCTGCCTGTCAGCACAGACAATCAAAGGCATCTCCCTGATGTGCTGAGGCACCCACACACACCCCAGCCCCAGCCCCAACCTGCTGAGAGATGCTGCAGCTCAATCTCACTGCTCCCTGCTCCTCCTCAGCCGGCTTTTTGTCCACATCAACCCACAGAAATTCCTTTTCTTTTTTTATTTATTCTCTGTCTTGCCTTTCTAAATATATCTGAGTCTTGAGGCTTTACAACAGGTAACTGAACACATTCTTTTGAAATGGGCAAAAATGTCTTCAAGAAAAATCAAAGCAGCACAGCTAAAGACTTCTCCAGACACCTCTACAACCACACAAGCACAGGGTAGGAGTTCACCTCCCAGCTCTGTTGGACAATGCAGACTTGTCTCAGGCTGTAAAAGTAAACTTCAGGTTACTATTACCATCATTTATCCACCACAGCTCCCACTCTGGATACCTGTGGCAATCAGGAGCTGCCACTTGCCAGCCCTGGTGTTTCAGTGGTCTCCAAGCCAGCTGCAGCCACCCTGGGCACTCTCTCCTGTCTGTCACTTCCTTATTGCCTTATGGGTTTAGAATATATTGGTAAAAATAATCTGCTGCAATATATAAAACTTTTATCAAGAAAAAGAAAAGTAGTGGAAAAAATGAAGATGTTTTCATAAGTTGATACCAGCAGATACTCATCTACTGTGGTAGATTAGCTTCTGTTCTGGATTATTATTTATTATCCCTTTGCTTTGAAATGGTTGTGTGTAAATCCCTTGAATATAAAATATGAATGGGAACATTTGTTGCTACAAGGATGAGACTGATTGAATGCCCAGGGCATCCAGAACTCGTGAGAAATTATAACATCTCCAGAAAGAGAAGAATGGTTGAAGCAAAAAGTGCCTTTTCTCTCTTTCTTGTTTCTCTTCCTACTAGTAAGAAGTTAATAAAACCTAATTCTTTATTTTCTAGGAGTTCTCTTTAAAGAATAGAGTTTACAACTGAGTGCAAAGAGGAGGTCTCTTAAAAATGTGGCAAAAGAAGATAAAAAGATAAAGCAGATATTGCAGAGGGGTTTGAGCCATTGTGCAAATCAACCAGGGAGTTCTCCCAGTCACCAAAAGCACAAGACAAAGCCTGGCACCCCTCTGTGCACTCTGACTGCTCTGTGTCTGTGCTTACAGCAGCTGCTCACATCATCCCAACACCTCTCTGAGGACAAACCATCAGCTTCCCCTGGTGCTACAGGAACCAGCTTAGACAGCTCTGTGAGACTGAAAGCAATCACAAATAAATTATTTTAGTGGAAAACAACCCAAATCTGAAGGCTGCCATGCAGAAAAGAGAGTGTGTGGGAAATCACAGTGGGGACAAGGACTTCCAACTAGTGCATTAACTTCCTGAACTTCCTATCACTTACTCTTATGTCCCTCTCCATTTAAATGATTTCCTATTGAATTGCTCAGCAGTGCCTCCCCATTACAGTCTGAATATGTATAGACACAGCAGGTGGTTTAAAAATAGCTGCAAGTGTCTTGAAAAAAAACCCTGGAACGTATTAGGTTGGCTAGGGAGAATTTTAATGACACCTACAGCAATTTACAGTTGACAAATTTTTATGTTTCCGCCGTGCAGGAAAACCCAAAATGAATTATCTTGTTTATCACTGGGAAAAGGACAGTAATGAAACATGCTAATTTGGGAAGGAAAATTAAATTGCAGTGTTCAAACAGGTGCCATCTGAATCACATTTGTTCCACCTTGGACTAATACTCTGCAATATTAAAGGCAGAGAGGTGCCCCACGTTCACCCAAAGAGATGTAAGGAGGCTCTGCACTGTTTTGCTGCTGCAAAAAGCTCCAGCCTGCCTGCATTACATCTCAGGAGGCTTTGCAAATTACACAGTGAAGGAATTTTCTCCATGGGATGTTAAGGAATAGCTGCATCACCAAATAAAAAGCCACACATTCCCCAGACTGCAGCCTCAAATTGGATCCCTTCAAATATATGTGTGGTAATGACAATGACCTCTTCCTAAAATGCATTGTATGGCAGAAAGTGGAAAACAGAACAAAGAAAATTAAAACAAACAAAAAAACAAAAAAACCTGAACATTCTCTAAAGATATTTTCTGTTCTCACAGCAGTATTAATGCTCTTTTGGAAGATGCACTTTTGATGCCACCATTTGCTATCAGTCACGACTCAAATACATTTCCACACACTCTACAATTTCACTTCCAAGGCCTTTGATTAGGAACTCCCAGGTTTAACTCCAAGGAATTGTGGTAGTGAAGTGTCTGATGAGGAGGTGATGTGTCACTGTGGAAACACAGTTATTGCTTTGGATCTGCAGCCCCTCCTGTGGCCACCCACCATCATTTCTAATTATCACTTCAAATCATACAAAGCACATCCCCTGCTATGCACAGAAGGCAGGTGGGTGAGTGGAAATCTATTACAAAAACAGGCCTCCAGGGAAGGGGAATTACACTGGGCTGTTTTTCTAGGTTTTCAGAAAGCAGTCCTGTTAGTTACAGCCATTCTGCTGGAACAACTTGAAAAGCTTTAGGGTCATCCCTGGGACAGGAGGAACCTCCCAGCAAGAGGTGGTGGCTACAGCACAGAAAGAAGCTGGTGTGGGTTTCAAAAACAGCAATTACTCCAGGATGACACACATGATAAAATGCCTCCAGGACAAATCAGCTGTATTTCTGTGAAGAAATCCTGAAAGTATGTTGAGAGTACAGTGGCTCACAAAGCACTTTCTGAGCCTGAAATGAGGATCTTGCTATCCAGGGACAGACATCTGATAAACTTGAGCAGGGAAATTAGGGAATGCAAGGTAACTCTGGTTAAGAAACAAGAAGTTCTGAGTCAGGATATACTACTGCCCTTCCTAACCCAATTTATTAACTCTCATTCAGCATAAACAGCAAGCTCTTCCTGCTCCACAGCCCCAGCCACACGAGGTAAAACTCAGTGGATCAGGGAAGGTGTTTCAGCATCCTCCTTCAGCCTCCTCTCCAGTTTTCCCCACACCCTGATCTTCCAGAGTGCTGCAGCTGCTGCCCACCCTGCTGAGAAAGTCCAGGGTTTCACCTCTACCTCTATTTCCCAATGGCTTTGCTTCTCCTACGCTTTAAATAACTTCTTACAAGGAAGATTAAGAAGTTAAAAAGTTCTTAACCCTCCTTGTAAGAAGTTATTTATCCCATGCTCATACAGGCATGTGATATATTGGGGTCCTGGTTCAAGACTGAAACTCTTACTTGCAATAAAAATGTAATAAAAATTTAATAAAAATGCAATAAAAATTGGGAAGAATCACCTGTGACAGGGTGCAGGTAAGACACAGCAACAGCTGCAGTAAGAGCACCTCTAGATTTGCCTCTGTGACAGGATGGAGATTTAAACTGGACAAGATGATTTTTGGTAGTCATCAGAGGGAGTGCCTTGTGAAGGTGTCTCCTGTGGCTCAGCTGGATTAATTAGCTGGGATAAAGCAGCTCTGCTGCTGGTTTTGAGCTGTTCAGAGCACACATTTGAATCCTGCACATCTGACTGGGATGGAGCAGCCAAGCCTCCTGCAGCAGGGTGTCTGCAAAGCTTTCTCAGTCTAATCATGAACATCACACACAGAACTGGGATGGTTTAAATCTCACATTGCTCTTATTTAATTTATATATTTTTTTAATATAAAAGCCTCATCACAGAAGTGCCAGACTGCTTTTTTTTTTTCTGTTGCCTGAAATGTTATAGTAGCACAATAAAAAGAAACTGCATGGATCTTTTATGTAATCAAAGCTATTCCCACACATCGTCCAAAAGGGTAAGACACCCATTTCTCAGTAAAGACATAGGAGGACATACAAAGAACTCTCTCAGTTGTAGACATGATAACAGTGAGGTCAGGAGGATGCTATATTTTCACCAGACTGTTACAAAACCAGGCTTTTAATGTACAAGTTTTGTATAAAAGAGAAAAGGGAGGCAGATGGTGAGCAGGAAAGAATGAACAAATACAGCATTCTACTTTTTATGGGTCAGGGATGGGAAGAGCCTAAGAAAATAAGGCTATTTCAATGTTTCTTTGAAAATCCTAGTCCCAGTTCCTCCACTCTCTTTTAAGGAGAGGATTAAAATGTCAAGTGTCTATGGGTGGGAAAAAAAAAAAAAAAAAAAAAAAAAAGATATGTGTGTCATTTCAGAGAATTTCTACTGGAAACCACACTGAAGCCATCACAGTGAATTTGGGTAGGGATGCCCATGGTTCAAACCATCAATGCTCAAGGGTGTGAGAGGCTCCCAAGCCTTTGAGGCTTTGAGGCAGAGACAAGATCACCAATCTCTGAGCTGTATCACATCAGAATACAAACTGCAGTGGCTGGAGGGAGGCTTGGAGGGTGTGCTGGGTGGGTACTTCAAGATTTTGCATTAATTTAAGGTGAAAATCCAGCTTTGGAGGGTGAAATGGATGTATTAAAAATCTTTGGTGAAAAAAAAACCCAATATTGTCTCCCTGAGCACTGTGCACTCTCAGTAAGGATCAACTTTGCTCTCTCTCCAGCACCATTCACTGCCTTCTCAATCTGTGAAAAACTGGTACAGACCTCCCAGGAATTTCCTTTTTCTCCACAATCCCTCAGGCTTGGCTGGAGATCTGCTCCGTGTTCTCTTTGTGTGTCCTGTTGTTTCTTGCTCTCTTCCTCCTGCCCTGCACTCCTGCTAGCTCTGTTCCCACATTTACACCCCTTCTTGCTCTCCCAGAAGAAGGAAAACCCTCCTGCCACTGCTCTCTTTCTTGTGCAGGAAACAAGATGAGAAAATCACCATCCCTTTAGCAGCCAGCCTGCTGTGGTGACAAATCATGCTGTGTCCATCCAAAAATGAGCAAATACTGCAGAAACACCTCCTGTCCCAAGGGGTTGCTATGAAGAATCTTAAAAGTACTGGAACAAGGAACTAAGAATGAGAGAAAATAATCAGTAATGGGGTGAAAAGTATGTGACAGCTGAGAACACACCAGTGACTTCTCTGAATCCTGCTCAAACGCAATCCAAGGTGCTGATCATGTTTATTCACTTCATTAAATATTCTTCCACTTTTACTGTAGGAGCTCCAGCATAAGACAACGATCTTTGTTCTCCTTATGGCCAGTTAGAAATGGCCTCGAGTTGTGCCAAGGGAGGTTTAGTTTGGATATTAGGAAGAGTTTCTTCACTGAAAGGGTGGTCAAGCATTGTAACAAACTGTCAGGGAAATGTCCTGCAAGCATTCACCAGCCCTGAAAATATTCAAAAAACGTGTGGAAGGGGCACTTGAGGACATGGGTTAGTGGTGGCCTTGGCAGTGCTGGGTTAGGAGTTGGACTTGATGACCTCCAACTTAATGACTCTGAATATTAAAAAATCTTTCAATCAGGATCTTTGAGTGCCATCATTTTTAATTGGAAAGAACCAGTTTCAATGAAATATGTATCATTAAAAATTTTCAGTACCAATGTGATCTGTTTAAAACAGACTGAGGTTCAAGTTCTTGTAAAGAAAACAGCAAAATCTTTCTAGGTGGACGTTTTGACCATGTCACTGTTGTCTTTCATTTTTTAAGTCTCTACTTCACTCTTGTGCTGATCCAGATCATCACTGAAAACTAAGCAGGATATGAAACATGTGCTCTGTCCCAGGCTAATGAAAACTTTCCTGAAATTTCTAATTTAAAAATTATATTTTTTCCCAATTAAACTTCTATCTTTAAAGCTTCCAAGTAAGGTTCAAAAAGCCTAAAAGCTGTCATAGGAACCCCTGCATTCTGATGAGGTTCTGTAACTCTCCCACTCGGTAACACACAAAATAAATCACACATTAAATCACTCTGCTGCCAGATGGAACCCATTTGTTGAGTGCTTGGAAGACAAGGACCTTCACCTCATTTGAGCATTGCTTCTCATGAGTTACAGGTCGTTCAGTCACGAGATGTTTCCAGTACCTCACACCAAGGGGTGACGGCAGCACGTTGTGTGCGCGGAGGCAGCGCTGCCCTCGTGGGGTGCCAGGAGCTGCTCCAGGGGCTCTGATTAATCTGAAATCACCCTGATCTGATTGATCTGAAATCAGCCTGATCTGATTTGTGCAGAGCAGCCCCAATCTCCTGAGCTGCTCTTCTTTCTGAGAGCGACAGAAGCGTCTCCAGGACGGGAGAGCACAGACTCCGTTTGATGTGCCGTCTTACGTCTCTTTTTAGTGCATTTAAAAATTCCCTTTCATTATGTTCATAAAAGCTGCATCCATCACTCTGCCGAGCCTAACAGCTGTGTGGCGTATAGATATTGATACCCACAGGCAAAACCTTTTTATGGGACATCTCCTGGGATCAGAGAGAGAGGCTCCAAATGTTTCAGCTAAGCCGTAGCTGGGATGACAAATAAATATTTGAGACACACAGACATGTACTCAGGCTTCCCACTTTTGATTCCTAAATAAAGTCTATAAAATATGTAGCTATGCCTGGAATCAAATGCCTCGTGCCACACACACTGTAACTTATTACCTGGGTTTTACAGCAATGCTATCATCCATTTAAGCAGACAACTTATCCTAAAATTATATCAGTGATAAAGAAGATTAGGTTTAATATTTATTACCCCTCCTGACCCACATCTAAAGCAACCACAACTGTTGATTTCTGCTGCACAAGGGATTATCTGTGTGGGATTTCTAACCAAGTAAAAGCAGAAGTTGTCTAAAATTGCCCAAAAAGATTTCTCTTGGAGGTTTTCAAGCCTAATTTTCCATTTTTGAAAATTGATTTTCAAAATGGTGGCCTCACTCGTGAAAGTGCAACTTCTACTACCAGAAAAATTGAAAATGTACACCAAATAACTGAGGTCCTCGTTGTACTTGACTCATTGCATTGCCTAAGTACAAAGCTGAACTGTAAAAGTATAAAAATAATGAAAAAAAAATCACTAATGTCTTTCTATATTAACCACTACATTAATATTAACACGTGTAAGGGGTTTAAGAAGAGAAAATGAACATTCACAGGGTCTAATTTAGAAAACTGTGTAAGTGTACTCATGTTCAGCTTTACTTGCATATTTTACTCATATTTTAATAGTGATTCAAGTAAATTTTATCAGTTCAAACTTCCTAGCTGATTTTGGTCTAGGCATTCAATATTTCCATGCTTCACCCTTCGGCTCCCCCATGCATGAAACTGGGGCAATAAGAATTAATTTTGCTCTCAGAGGCCTTGGAAGGAATCCTCACACCTGGGAAATGCTGAATGGAGGGGGGCCACAAACAGCAGAATAATTTGGCAGCCACCACCACCACTGCTTTCAGCCTGGCTGCTCTTTTTGTCCTTTGCTGTTAGTTTTAGTGGTTATTTCTCTCCTAATGGATTGCTGCAGCAAAGGACTAGAAATGAGTAATAAGAGTAATTTGCTGTTTCTACTGCAAGACAACACAAAGTTATATTTTTGGCGTGGAACAGAGAATATTGCAGGGAGAGCAGAGCCATGAGCGAATCCCAGGGAAGGTTAAAGGGAAATGCCAAGGCTGCAAGGAGCTCACTCAGTCAAACAGAGACAGGCAGCAAAGTTCAGAGCCTGGTGAGGGTGAGGGCAGGGAAGATGTGACTGCAGGCTGTGCCATTCCAGGGCTGGGCCACCAGGGAGGTCACAGCTGGAGCAGAGGGGACAATGTCTGCACATCCAAGGCTTGCAAAACCAGCTAAGTCCCCAGAGAGAATACATCCTGAATTTAATGCTGCTGCAGAGCACTGGAGGGTAGTGACTACCACTGTCCTCCCCAGATTTCCTTTCTCAGACAGATCCCAAGCAGCATTTTGAACATTTTGACCTGTGTCAGCTGTCACCTCAGTCACCAGTGGGGACAAACTGCCTGCCTGGCAGCCCTGGGTGACCCATGGCTCTGGGGATCACAAACCCAGCACAGCACGGGACAGGCACTGCTTGGAACAGCAGCTGGGCACAGCTGGCACCAGGGGAGCACTCTGTGGCTTTTGGGGGGGAAATCAGTTGGATTGGTGTCTTGGGTTGCAATACAGGATGTGACCAAAAGTATCTGTTCTATCACCATCTGTTGAGAAAAGGGGGGGCAGTGATCCTGATCTCCATGGGAGATATCTCCTGTTAATGGGCCATCTATTGAAACCAGGCAGGGCATTGTTCTTTATCTTTTCACAGCCCATCCTTCCTCCAGCCAGTCATTTTCTGCTCATGGCCATTGAGTCCCACTGTGGGACTGATAAAATTACTGCATCCCATTGGGAGTTGCTCCAGCCAGGGGGAAGAGCCCAACATTTCTTACCAAGATAAAAACAGAGGTTTTGGGACACTAAGGGAGCCCTTTCTACACTGGATTTCCAGAAGAAAACTGGAATTTTCCATATCACCACTGGGCCTTTAGAGGGAAACTGCACCTTGTACAGGAGCACTGCTCCAGCTGAGCCACATCTGTCACTGCAGGAGGATGCAGCCACCATGGAATGGGACTGCTGCCAACACCCTGCCTGACGGGTGTCAGGTTGTACTCTGACTGTGTCAGGGTTTGTTCTTTGTAGTACTGTATTTCTATTTTAATTTCCCTAGTAAAGAACTGTTATTTCTATTCCCATATCTTTGCCTGAGAGCACCTTAATTTCAAAATTACAATAATTTGGAGGGAGGGGTTTTATATTCTCCATTTCAAAGAGGAGGCTCCTGCCTTTCTCACCAGACACCTGTCCTCCAAACCAGGACAATTGGGAATGTAGTTGAGATCTCCTTCCAGAAACGGCGCCTTTTTAGCATTGTCATCCTCAACAATCCAGGATTTATACTCCTGTGTGGTCTCTGTTTAGGGTTTTTTTGGTTTCCTCTCCTTCTTCTACCCCTATTCAAGGCCAAATGTCTGCAAATGTATTTCCCACATTTCAGCTCAAGAACAGCAGCCCAGACTCATTTCTGGTGTTACCCACTCTACTGTCCTCATTGCTAATCCCAGTTCTTGGGGTTTAAAAACCTTCAGAAGCAGTAGCAAAAAGAAGCTGTGCTTTTTGTTGGGCTCACACTTAGGAATGAGCTACTTCACAAATCAAATTTTATAGTATAATTGTAATTAATGATGTCACAGTTATTCTAATTTTGCATAAAATTTTGCCTGTTGCAACTAAATACCTTTAAAATATACAGCAGAAGACACAAATATTACTAATGAAAGGAATATGCACAACATGAGCTCAATTAAAACAACATTACAATGTTAATAAATTAAAATCAGTATCAAAGAATAAGAAATAACATTCCTAGATAAAAGTCAAATATTCAGATTCAGACACAGGGATCAGTTTAAAGCAAATTAATGTTGTCTAATATGAGGAAATGTGTGCTTCTTACTAATGACTTGGAATAATTTCATGCTGGGCCAGCACAGGGAATGGTCATGCAAGGAGGACAAGCAGCACTTTGTGAGCAGCATTTGTGGTTTTAGGTCATGCAAGTTGTTCCAAATGCATTAATACAACTTCTAGACTGCTGTACTAGGGAGTAAAAAACTGGGATAACTCAATGTTCAGCATAAAACCTGTCTGGATTTTCATGCACTGTGAAACGTTTCAGATTTCATTCTTGTATTAAAAATTTTACTGGATTAATTTAACAACAGGTAGAAGAGAGTCTGTAAAAGATGGTCTGTAAAGTTCCTGCATGGGACAGACACAGATTTTGTAAATATTTTACTGGGTAGCTTATATTGAGGTTTTGTTGAAGTGACATTGAAAGTCAGACCCTCAGATAAGCTGGTTTTATACATTTCCTGAATGCCAGGAGGTAAAACAAGTACCAGCAAATAAAACAAATACCAGGAAATGAAACAAGTACCAGGAAATGAAACAAGTACCAGGAAATAAAACAAATACTGGGAAATAAAACAAGTACCAGGGTATGAAACAAGTACCAGGAAATTAAACAAGTAGCAGGAAATAAAACAAGTATCAGGAAACAAAACAAGTACCAGGAAATGAAACAAGTACCAGGAAATGAAACAAATACCAGGAAATGAAACAAGTACCAGGAAACAAAACAAGTGCTATGATCACGCTGTTGAAGGAGTAAAGTAGATTTTTGCTGTTCACAGGCTAGATTTTTATTTCATTACACTGCTGTAAATCCAATTTAAATGGTGTTAAAAGACTCCAAAGGCTTAAACGTGCATGTGAAAACAAGAATTGTGTAAAGCATCCCCTAGATGGAGCAGGTAGGCAAGGGCCAGGCTTCAGCTGTGCTGCCACACTCAGCTTTTCAGAGCCTTCATAACCAAATTTTGATGAAGAACACTCATTTTACACTCACTTTACAGTCCTTCAGCACATAACTTAACATGGTCAGTGCTGGTCACTCAGAAAAACCATCAGGACATTCCTGTGCTGAAAATGCCACACAGATCCTTCCTCTGCATCTGCAATCTTTCACTAAAATAAGCTCCACAGCAATCACCAATATTTCGTTTTTTTAAAATATATTTTCTTAGCCCTGTAGAGCCCAGTACAGCTAGCAGGGAGTGTGATGTGATCTCCCAAAGGCTCTTTACTACATCAAAAGTCCAAGATGAATGAAGGTTCAGAGACCCAGGTATCTTTTTTAGTTATTTCAAAGTTCTGAGGACAGAATATAAATTTTCCGTGTCTATAGCACCTAGATCTACAGGAAAAAAATAATCATGGCTGTAAGGCAAGCAATTATATTTATTTGTCAATTATAAAATTAGATTTAGGGGTCGCTAGAGAATATAAATTCTGAATGCCCCATAAAGCTCTGCTAATAACTATAGACACTCACGATTTTGACCTTTCTATTATTTAGACTTTTATATGGCTTGATAAAAATTAATGGTGCTTCACCCTTTAACTGAATTTCCCATGCTCAGAATGACTTCTGAAAATGATTTTGTCTGTGGTTTTTTTTGTTGTGCAGACCAAAGCTGACAAGAAATCATATAGCCCACTTAAAATCAGGCCATGCAGGAAAGTTTTTGGAAGGTAAAGGAGTATCTGGGACAGACAAAGGATTCCCTCTTTTCCCACAGTTGAATAAAATCCCTTCAATAAGCACACCCATCTGACATTTTCTAAGAAGAGAAGGTTTATATGAAAAGCCTCATGAGAATTTACAAGCCTGTAAAGTATTTCTGCCTCTTTTTTAAATCTTTAAAAAAAATACTCTAAATGCAGCACACAGTCTCAGATGGCAAAAGGAAGGATTAAAAATAGCAGCAGAGTATTTTAATGAAATGGGAACTGTTTCCCCCCCTTGAGTCCAGGGAATGAGCATTTCTGACTCCCTAATTAACAGAATGCAATCAGAAAAGCAGCAGTTCCCACAGGGTAGAATATTTACTTCTGTCTCATTTTCATTATTTTGTACAAATCGGGCAAAATTTTCTCATAACAAGGATTTTGTGTTTTTTACCTAGGTGAGGGGTGTAAAAACAATCTTATCCACCACCTTTAGAAACGCTCAAACCTTGAACTTTGGCAAAACTTTCAGTATCATTGGCTTCAGGGTGAGTTACCTTGAAATATGTTTTACCTTGAGCCACTCTGAGGTGTTTTGCACATTAATGAATCCTAAAGATTTGGTAAATTGGAAGGAAATTCTCTGCAGCTCCTATGTAACTGCTGTAAGAGCACACCTGATTTCCAGTATTTTCAACACTCTAAACCACATTTACAGCAATCAGAAGGATTCCTTTTGTGAGTGACATGACTTTCTGAACCTGAGCAGCAAGGACGATGAGCAGAGTAAATGTATAGCATAAATACACATAATACAGCTGTGCAACTATAGAAAATAGGATCTCAAATAATAGGGATCACTACTATTGTGCATACAGTGTTTTAATTTAAAGTCATTCAACTACATTGACGCAGTTCTGGGAAAAATATTAACCCTGAGCCCGGAAAAAAAAAATAACCCCTTTTGACAGCCAAATTGCATCTCAAGCTAAGATTCAGAGTCCGAGACTGCAGCCCAAAGTAAGAATTTCCCTGTGCAGAACAGGCCTTTTGTGTGTGTTCCAAAGGAAATGGCATTACTGCCTCCCATCTGAGAACATCTTCAACCACTCAAGCTGCTCTTCACAATGAGTGAGGACACAGAATTGCTTATTAACGTGTGAGGGACTCACA
This sequence comes from Catharus ustulatus, assembly GCF_009819885.2. Classification (NCBI taxonomy): domain Eukaryota; kingdom Metazoa; phylum Chordata; class Aves; order Passeriformes; family Turdidae; genus Catharus; species Catharus ustulatus. The sequence continues at coordinate 17,935,111 of NC_046231.1, read as the reverse complement.
GCACTGCAGATGTGGGGTCCCAGAGTGTTTTTATCTGACTGTTTAAGACTGAAACACTGTGCAGTCTTGGCCTTTGTATATGTTGTTTGCAAAGAAATTGTAAATAAAGATATAACAGCAGAAAAAGTTCTGTTCTCCCAGGACCTTGATCCATTTAATTCAATACTCTTTTCTCCTTAACAAACTTACACTTCCTTGACACAGTAAAGATTTAAAAGCCTTTAGCTGGTAGTAAAATAAACCCATTTTACTCATGAACTCTGTCTTTAAAGCTGTGTTCTGTGGGTTTTTTTTTTTCAGGCAAACATTTTTGAGATTTTTTCTATTTCCTTATCTGCTAAGACAGGTGACAGGAGCAGGTTGAGTGAGCTCCAGGCTGGGGAGTGGGGCAGCTCCAGATGAAACACTTATTTGAACTTGTGAGAACCTCTCATTCTGCATATCAACAGCTGATTAGCTGGAAATAGATTTCCCTGTGATTAAAGGGGATGTAATAATGGGTATTGCTGTCTTCCTCCTTCTATTAGCTCATTTGAAATCCTTCATATCCTTTGTATTTGTAACACACGTCTTTGAGGAACATTTTCATATAAATTATATTTTAAGAGTATTACTTCCCCTCCACTGGTACGTGGAATATTGATGTGATCATTCCACTGCCATTTCCTTTGCAGCTGAGATAAAGCCAAGGCACCTGGATCTGACATTCTGGCTGTCTGAAATGAGATTCCTGCATCTTCCTTCCACCAACCAGGTGGAAAACAGTCTAATTTCAAAGGTGTTGAGCAGCCCCACCTCTGAGCAGGACTTTTGAGTCCCTGACCCTGCTCGTTCAAATGATTAAAAATGGACAAAACCATCCAATTTTACCCATCTGGATTGGAAATTCTGCCTCCAGCCTCTAATGCTCTGCATTCTATTGTCCATGGTCTCATCCAGGTCAGGTAAATATTCACTATATCCTTCAACTTTAATTTGGATTGGGTGAATTTCATCTTTGCTGGAAAAACAAGCACTACCCAGGGCTTTTCCTGGCCCAGAGATTTGTGGAGCTGCTGGAGAAGTTTGCTTTTGGCTTCCTGGCAGGCTTGTACACACCTCCAGGGATGATCAGTCTACCAGCCCATGCTCACAACAACAAAAACCAAGGGAATATTCAATGCAAATAAATAAATTCAGTACATTTAACACACACACACTCAAAAAAAAAAAAATCAATAAAAACATGAAGGATTTTCAACCAGACTAATCTCCTCTCAAACCTTAAACTGTGAATGGCAAAGCAAATCTTTGCAGGGTGCCTTGGAACCAGAATCTCTTTGAGGATAAAGAAATAACCCTCAACATGCAGCAATATTCTCCCCAGCTCTGGATGGGGTCACCATTCAGCAAAGTACATGCCAGAAGGTTTCTGTCTGCACTGAACCTCTCATGGTGCACCACAGGCTTTTAGAAGCATGAAATATTATTTATCTGCTGGTTTTCTTTATGTGAGTCAAGCAAATTCTGATTTCAAGCACCGGTTTTACCAGATTTTTACTTTTCAGTGATATCACCATCAATTATTGTGCTGGTTTGATGACCATGAAAGGAGGTACAGAAAGTTCTTAATACAATATTTACATTAAAATTTATACCTACACATCAGAAAACCTTGCACCTTGATTGTGTTCAAGGGCTGGAACTGAACCCAAAATATTTTTTAAGTGTCCATTTCAGGCAAGCAGATGTGAGTGAGAGTTGTGAGTCTATGAACAAATCTGGAAACACGATTTTTGAGCTAACTGCCTGGAGCAATTTCTGCAGCAATTTTCCACAGAAGAGAAGGAGCTCAGATGACTCACAAACTCTAAAACAATGTGGCTAAAACCACATTTCAAACCCTTTCTTGTTTTCTATTCTTCTGCTGTGCTATATCCGTTGATTTGCATTTTTTCTGAAGGGCTCAATTTATATCTTGTAAAAGACTTCCAGAGTCTGATGCTATCTACAGAGATGGAGGGAAGTTGGTGCTAACTTTAAATAGCACCTTATTATGTGAACATCTGGATATTCAGAAATGAACTGTTCCTCACAAAAGTCATCAGGGCTCTTCAGAAATATCAGGGATGCTTTTCACCCATTTCCTTTTCCATTACAAACCACAGACACACCTCACACCTCTCTGGAAGATTTAAAATCATAAAAGGTCTGGGTTGGAGGGGAGCTTAAGGATCATCTCATTCCATCCTGTGCCAGGGCAGGGACACCTTCCACTGTGCCAAACCCTGCCCAACCTGGCCTTGAAAAGCCTCTAAATGTAGGAAATAAAAGATTTTGAACTCCAAAATTTATTTTTTCTGGCTGGGACACTATTCATAAATGGTTTTTTTTGGCTTTTTTTGGGGGGTTTTTTTTGGTGGTTTTTTTTTGGTTGGTTGGTTGGTTTTTTTGTTTTTTGTTTTTTTTTTTTTTTTTTTTCAAGCATGTACACTGAAGTTGTTGGCTCTTTTTCTGTTCTCTTCCAAATATACTCATGAACATTCTTTTAGGCAGGAATTTCATAGTTTAATCTTTGCTAGAAACGGTTCCTGGATATTTCCCTTCACCCAGTTCCATTCTGTTATCCATAAATACAATTCTTAGCCAAAATTCCCACTTAACAGATTATATATTTGTGCTTCATGATCCTTTAAAAAATTTCACTATCCTTGTTCTTCTCAGACTCTTTTCCCCAGTTTTGCTCCAATGTATTCCAGAGTGAAAAGTTGAGGTATGTTTTATTATTTCAGCAATACATTTGCAGCTCCTCAATGTTTCTTTATTTTTTTCTTTCTTTAACCTTTCTGATGTTGAAAACTTTTTAAAAATGCATTATTTACTTGAATGCCTGTTGTTTCTTTATAAAGGAGAAACTCATCACTGAAAAGGTATTATTTATCAGACAAGGACTTTAGAAGAAAAAGGAAAACAGAACCAGGTGAGAAACCAGCTGTAAGATAAATAGCTCCAAACCAATATTTTTTTTTCCTTTCTGCCATCATCCATCCAGTTATTACCTCAAGACATAAATTCCTGACATTCTGGCTACCCAGTGTTCTGTTGTCAAACACACAAGGATTAGCAGAGGAGTAAATCAGAGTTCCAGCAGCACAGCAGGCTCTGCTCCTCCCAAGGAGACAATTATCCACAGGAAAGGTTGCTTCCAGAGATGGATTACCCAGGAAAAGGTGGATGTGTGCAGAGGCCATTTGAGGTTTCCCCTACTGCAGGAAAGGGCTGAACAAAGAAATAAATCTTAGTGGTGCTTTCCTTGGGCAGCCTGTGCCAAAATCAGGATCTTGGGAAAGCAGAAATGGGTGGTTCTGCATTAGCCTGGCACCCTGATAAGGGCTCACCAATAAAACATGGACCAGGAACAGCAGCTGCTCTCCTTAATCAACATTTTACTAAAGACCAGTGGATGCTGACAGCAGCAGGAGAAGCACCCATGATTTTTTTACAAAAGCCAAAGCCATGGGTTCTGTCACTGGTTGAGTCTCTCTGCAGGTGAAGCCTTGGCTTTAATGTGCTAAGGATGTTGTTATTCTTTCCTGCTCTGACAGAGGTTGTTATTAGATAACAAAATCCACGCACCAGAAATAAATTCTTGAGATTTTCTGATGTACACTGAGCTCAAAGCCGTAACGCAGAAATTTCTGGAATTATCTCCAACAGAATTGAAGTGACTGAGATTTTGAATACACATAATTGTACCTCTCCAGATGTTTGCACAATAGCTAAAATCCACCCAGCAGTAGTGCAGAGAGAGGAAATGACCATGCAAAACCAAATTTGTTTGGGCTCTTTTTAGTTCCAGCCCTTCCTGTGCTGTTATTTTTTGGTTTTTTGCAGTAGTTGATGAATGCAGTCACCCCTCGTGTCTGCATGGAGGGGGAAACTTTTCTCACCATGGAGAGTTTTTGAGCACAGATTGTGGTGGACTGTGGAACCTGAGCCCCTTTTCTCATGGAGGGTACAAGTGCACATCTTGCTCAAAAAAACCTAAATTAGGTTCCAAACCCCAAATTAGGGACTCTTCACCCATTCTGGAGCAATTATTATTTGTTATTCATTTTCTTCTCTACTCATTACTTTCTCCCAAAATTCCAGCAAGGGATTCATTTCTTAGCCTTATCCTTCCATTTGCAGCACATTTCTTTTTGCCTACAAGTCTTAAATCAGCTGTTGAATCTTTGAGTGGTTACCAGCAGGCCCATGTACAAATAGGAAATATATTTATATGCAAAATGCTATAACACTTTTCCAGTGTTCTCCGATATTTATAAGCAAGTGGAAAATATGTTTAAAATTATATCAAATATTCCAGAATGCTTTCTGCAGTGCATTGTATGATTTGTTTAAAGATACTGTCTCGTATTTTCTGAGATGGGCTGCACAGAAAATAGGAAAGTGTTCAGGAATTTACCTTTCTCACTCCTGTTTATTGAAACTTAGAATGTTCTGTTTGATCCATTACACTTATCAGTAATAGTCTGAATTACACTACATAATTTATCTTCCCTGGATAGGATTGAAAAAGACAGGCTTTACTCAAACTAGAGCACATGGCATCTTCTGCTTATCCATTTCCTCAAAATGCCATCTAAATCCTTAATTTATATTCCAAAATCTCTGTCAGTTTTCGGTCTTCCATCTTCATAAAACAAAAAATTACATACTGCTTTCTATCATTTCTGAGATGAAAAAAGAAAACCTTATCTTGCTTTATCTATTGGAAATGAACATCCTCAGTTTAATTTAAACCCACCTCTTGCAGTAGGAGTAACTCACCAAGTCACTGAGATCAAATCAAACTCCACTTTGCCTCCCCAAAACAACATTGACATGTCAGATCATGCAATCAAATCCTGTTTGCCTCACGTGGAGGCTGATAAACTAAATATGATATATAAACTTCAGGGGGCAAATAACAAGCTGATACACCCATGCTCCTGCAAAGCACCTAACAAGGCAGGATTTTCTATTAAAGCTTTTTGAGCTCAGGTATTCAGGGTTCTGTTCCTCCCACCCAAAAGGAGACAAGACCTGATTTAAAACTGAAAAGAAATTCTGCCCATTTACACAATGTAAATCATGATTTTTTTTTTTTTAAATAATTCTTCCTGCCTCAAACCAAGCTGTGAGACTCCACTGGCAGCTGCTTTAGTAAAAGCTTGTTTTAATTCCATCTACACCTTTCCAAGTGATGGGATTGACTTTTTATGCTGAGGTATGACATTCCCAGCAAAACCATATGAAATTCCATGTCCCATGTTCCAGTTAAAGGCAAGCCTGTTATAAAATACCTTTCAAGGGACTCTCAATCCAAAAAAACCCAAAAAACCACCAAACCCCAAAGAACCAACCACATATACACATATAAATTTACATATATATAAATCTGTACGTTCACAACACTTCAGAGATTCCTTTTAGACAATGAATTTCAAATCCTGCCTACATGTGGTGCACCCAAAGAACTGAAGTTTTGAAGAATTCTCCTTACCTGAAGACACTTCTGAAAAACTCTGAACTCCTAAAAAATTAGACAAGATGGCAAATCCTGGAGGATATTGCTAATGGAATTTTCTCTGTTGTGTCTTAGGTTGGGAACAAATTCCTTCCCGTGTTGGCTGGGGAAGAAGAGCCCTGTTGTCCATGATGAAAGTGCTGAGGGCATTTTTTATGGGGTGCAGGTGCCTTCATCTGTATCATTTTACATCAGGAGGAAATCAGAGCACTCTGCACTCAGAGCTGGGCACAGAGAATGCAGAGGCAGCACAGCACCAGCCTTGTCTGTGCTGGATGGAATGGACACTAACCCTTGAAGCATTGCTCAGTTTGCTTGGTTGGTGTTTTGGGGTTTTTATTGGGGTTTTTTGGGGGTCAGGGATGCACTGGAAGTGTTGGTGCAGCATTGTTTAATGCAAACGTTATATGGTTAATAAATAAACTGCCAGGTATTATATATGCTTGAAAAAAAGGAAAAACTTCTACTGATCCAGCTCTGTCCATGAGTGTCAGGATTTGGGGCTGGGATGGGGATTGTCCCCAGCAGATGGGGCAGGGAGGGCTCCCCACTGCTGACAAGAAAAGGCTTCACATGGCACAGCCAAACTCAAAACAGCTTCTAAAACTTTCTGATCAAACTCAGACCTCTTTACTTCTCACGGAAAAACACCAAAAACCAGACACCAAAGAACCAATCTGCTTTAAGGTTTTCTCCCCAGAAGCTCTCAAAGCCATCTCTCCACACTGCTGAAAGCAATGCTTTTACCTGTTGCTGTCCCAGAGTGCTGCTGGTGATTATTTCTCTTTTAAGGCAGGAACACGATGCCTTAATGTTACAATTAGGCCATGGTGAGAAGTCAAGAATCCAGCAAAAAGCCCTGCTATCTCCAATTCCCTCCAGCAGCTCTCCTGGACCTCTGCAACTTCTGAAAATCAATGGCAACAACTTTCTGGTTACCTCAGGAAAGCCTAAATCAGACCATTACTGCCACCAGCACAGATTTTACTGCCTTTCCCTCGTTTTCTCAAGCAGTTAATCCCATTAGTGGAAATCTCTGGGCTTCCAGATATTAGAAGTGCATTTTTGACAAATTCTCCTGAAAATTCTCCCTCATTTCATCCATCTCTCTCATGGTTCATTGGAAAGGCAAAAATCCCCTGGGAAAACTCTGATCTCCCTTCAGTTTGTCTCTTCCATGAGTTATGTATTTTATCAAGGCTGCATTAAAGTACACAGAGACAATTCAGACATTTCTAAGACAAGAGAAATTAGAGTAAGGGAAGATAATGCAGCCAACACGATTCCTGTCACTTCTGTCTGAGACAGCCTGCATGACAACATGACTCAGAGCATCACTTTTCCTTAAGTCACCCTCTCTGCCAAAGATTTTAGTGCAGGCAGCAAGGTGCCAGCGCTCAGGTAAATGTCAGAGTAGCAACTGCTTCATTCCTGGAATTTTTCTAATTAAACCACATATTCTTTTTTATCATTCTGAAGATCATTTTCAACTTGCCCTGAATTTCTGCCTGGATGGCCATTTAAAGCTGCATTCCTTGAGCTGTGTGGAGCTCCACTGTGTGGGGTGGGCTGAATCAGGTGTCAAAAAGGATTTTTTGGCAAGCCAGAAATTATTCAGAAGTGAGACATTAGACCAAACCCCTGTGTTTGATTCCTCGCAGGCTGGGTCATTGTTTGAGCACAGAAAGCCATCACCTGTGGTGGCCATGGAATGGTAGCTGTTGTCCTCTGTGATATTTAGATTAAGATGTTTATAGGAGACACTCCCATTAGAAGAGGTCTGAAAACTGAAAATTGAAGTATATTGGAAGAAAATTTAATTAGGATCTTTTAGTTCATCAGAGGGCTGTGGAATGAGTGTGAATGAACTTACAGGCCTACAGAGACTTGGAGCTCCCAGAGGAATATGACTCTACAACTTTCCTTCAACATTTGTAATGAAAATTCAGCTGCAAAAAAAAAAGTGTGATAAACCTAAATTGAACTGAAGCAGCATATCTAATTTTTACAGTCTAGTTACTGCTACTATCAAATATTCATTTCTCCCAACAAGCAGGTAACTATGGCAACAAACACACCATATCTGTATGAAAAGGTGCCAAGAAACAAAAAAAAAAGTGAAAATCTTTACATTTATCTCAGGGTTTTTTAACTTTCTTTAGAATTACCAGCACAGCTATCAACTGTATAAAATATCTGCAAAGATTAATTCAGTAAAATATTAAGAAGACACTGAACAGCACAATGGGAAGGATCCCATTCCTCTCTGAAAACTGCAATCAAAAGTAATTTCCAATTAAAATACTTTCTGACGAGAAGAAGAAAATTAATTTAAATTTTAGCTCTAGGACGAAAGGAGAACGAGCAACGTCATGTTTCATTTTCCTCAGCCTGTCACTTCAATTCTCTTTTGAGGAGGACTTATTTTCAGATGATATAATTACAATCCTGAAACGGCAGTTTTAAATATACAAGACAGATGTTTATTAAGTTGAAATACATTTGGGATAAAATTTATTATTTCCCTTTGCTGTGGAAGCAAAGAGTGGATTCTGGGCCTTTTTTCTGTTGCAGTTCCTTAAAGCTGGAATATTTCCATGGTTGTTAATGGAATTATTTCCCATTCCAAAGGCTGGAAGTCTCCCTGCCCTGGCACTAGCACACATCTCACCTGCAGTGTGAGTGTTGTGATGTTTATGCAGGGCAACATCTCAATAAAAAAACTATAAAGAAAAATTAAGTGGCAAAAATATTCAATTCTTATGCTGAAACCATCTCATCTAGGGCAGGTTGTGGTCCAGGATTCTTAAAGTCATTAAATGAGCAGTGTCAGGCAAAATATTCTGAAGATATCAGATGTTGTTTGCCAAAGAAGAAAAGTCACCATTCATAAATACTGTTCTCTGTACCATCAGCTACAAGGGAGAATTCATATTCCAGTATTTGAGATGCAGGTATCTGTTTGGGGACGGTGGGATAATACAGCACAAACTTAAAGTGTTTACAAATTACTTTTCTGAGTGAACAATATCTTCCCTTAAAAGTGATTTATCTCTGGTCTCCAGGGAGTCAGCTCATACCTGTTCTGCAGGGAGAATGATGCTTTATGGATTTCCTCTCAAGGAAATAAAGTTTGCTTTGGGGAGAAAAAAAAAAAAAAGAAAAGGAAAGGGAAAAAAGAAAAAAAGAAAAGAAAAGCCATAGCACGAGACAGATCAAGTTAAAGATGTCACAAGCAAGCTGTAAAAAGGAATCAGCAAAAGTGAGTTGGGGCAAAAAGAGCAGCACTGTGCCCAGTGCCAGGGGATGCAGGATCCTCCAGCAAATCAATCAATCAATCAATCACCTGGGGAGCTCCCAGCTGCATCCAACAGGCACAGAGCACTCAGCAAGGACCAGGCTGCACCTCTGTGCTGAAAGGAACTGTGTCTGCACTAATCCACCACCACATGGAATGGCTTCATCTGTCCTCAGGCTTGGAACTTCTGAAGGGTTTAAATGTGCATGATATGGGTGGAATGGACAACATTTCCAAGTGAAAACAGACTCAGAGGCAGCCACTGTCTCACAAGGATGTTACTTTAATTAAGACTTCAATTTTTGAGATTTATTTAACATACAAAAATTAAAAACAATCAGGGAAAAAGTTCTGTGAATGTTTTACAGGTGAAGCACCAATGGATCCTCCAGTCCAGAAGAGAAGCAGAGGACAGTTTGATTAACATGACTCATTATATTTATTCACATCCTGCCTTCTCAAATTACCTTTTAATTGATGCACTGAGTATAGAAACAGAAAACTAAAAATTAATGTTACCCATGTAGACTTAATGTTATCTATGTAGACTAAGAATGGTTTTATTTTAACCTTGAATAGAACTTTGTAAAACTCTACAGACTGAAAACTAAAAGTTGAACACACACACATTTAATTAATGTTATTGTAATTAGATACTCCAGCACAAAAGAGAGTTAAATTTGGGTAGAATTTAGAGAGAAAGAAATTTCCCAATTGATGGCATTAAGATACAATCTCCTACAAACCAGCATATTTTAAATGATTTTTGCTACATCCACTCTAAAAATAGAAAGTCATAAGAAAACAGGAAAGATAAAAGAAAGTGAAAATAAAATGAGAAAGATGTGCCTGTTGTCTGATGACATTTGGGGAATCAAAACTCAAGTCCCATTGGTGCTAGAGGAATTATCCCAAAATAACACACCGGGAAATTGGAATTATCCTAGCAGAACTAAAAATAACCACCTAGATATTTGAAAATACCCTTTTCATGTTAAAAAAAATATTAAAAAATCAGATGAAGCACCCCTGGGGTAACTCTTGCTGAGTCCCAAGAACTCCAAGCTGCAATTCCACCAAACTAAGCAATTATTCCTGTAGTGACTTCGAAGTAATTCCATTTATTTTCAGTGCTAACTCTGCTTGACTCGTGCTGGTTGTAAACTGACCACTTCCAGATGTTTTCCTTCCTGCTCTCTTCAGCACTGAGCATGCTGAAAGTATTGATACTGGTGTTAAAAAGACAGACTTTGAAGATAAAATATCCAAAAGTTTTGTTTCTAAGCACTAACTCTGATGCACTGCTTCTACAGCAGGAAGTTCATCTTGTCCAGCCAGCAAAAACTGTTTGGAAATGGGAAACTTTCAGGAAAAAAGTGGGATTAATCAATAGTGACACACCTCTACCTTTTGGTATTCCTTTGGCTCCTTTTTCATATTCCTTGGCCCCAAGCAAGGGCTGAAAAACCTTGCCAGGGAGAATCATTCTGACTTTTCTCACCTTTTGGCACCTCTTAGTCTACATGAATAACATTAATTTTTAGTTTTCTGTTTAGTACTCACCCACCTCTCTTCCCAAACTGAAAGCACTGCCCCAAACAACTACAAAATGAGTGGTGAGTCCCCAGTCTGGAATTTCTAAGTTTTATTATCTTCATAGATGAACTTTGAAGATCATCTTCTCTTTGTCCTAGCAGAATATGTGTCAGCAATTAGCAATTAACCATTTAGCAATTAACTTGCTCCTCTGCAAAATCTGCAGCTGGAGGTTTTTTATATTCTAAATCCACCACTTCTTTTCCCCTCTTAGACAGCCATTTGTCACAGTGGGATTTTCACATCTCAGCATCCATCAAGCTAATATTATTCTCTCTCTCTTTTTTTTTTTTAATAAATAAATTCTCACCAAACAACAACAAAAAAGACATTTCCATTATCAGCCTCTATTCAAAATATGTGGGCAGCTGATATCATGTTTTGTGTCACTCTAAGTGCCTTGAAGATGATATTTTTTTAAAATCTCTCTGCAATACATCAGTGTCAGAGAAACTCAGGATGTTTGGATGAGTGACATTTCTAGAGGATCAGCAAACTATCTGCCACAGGAGGCAGTGATACCCAGACTCCTAACCCAAAACATCACAGGGAGAACACAAATATTTCTTCATGCAGCTACAGAGCGATGCAGGTTTGAAAAATCATATTCACATCATCTTGTGGGAAAAGTGGGGATTTTCCAAGAAGCAAACCATGAGGGTTAGAAGGATGGTTGGAGCCATCAACAGCTCAGAATCCCCTGAGTCCATAACACACCTGGAGAATGAGGAGCCTGTATCCCACCAAAGAAATAAACCCAAGATCCTGATGACGAATCTGGAATGCTCCTTCTTTCCTCATCGGGGGAAACACAGACAAAACAAGAAAAAGATTCCTTTGTGAGATACCCTGGGATTCCTTGGAGAGGAAGGAAACGTCCTTGCCTTTGGGTGGCAATTTATCCCAGCTGCAAGCTCCAGGTTAAAAAGTTTGACAAAGACACCCAGCAAATATCCCAGATTATAAAGGAGCTCCTACAGGTGGATGCTGGCCAGCAGAGCTGCAGGAGGCTGCCCTGGGGGCTGTGATGAGCACAGGATTCTGCCTGCAAAGTTGTTTCCAACAAAGCAGAGTTGAGACACAGAGGGGCCAAGGAAAGTAATTGGAAAGTAATAATCATTTATGTAATTTATAGTATAAAAGATAAGACCTGCCCAGAGGGCAGGCAGTGTGCCTCCGACTGACCTGCAGGACAGACCTCAGCCAGTCAGGGAAAGAATTCCTTAGATAAGAAAAAATAAACAACCTTGGAAACCTCAGAAAACAGCTTCTGACTCTTCCTTCAGTGCTCAAGCGGGAAAGCAAAGACTTTAAAGACAAGACAGGTGCTTGTCTCAAGGCTACAGGGACTCCACTGCCACAACTAACAGCTGCAGGTGGGATCCTCCTACGCTGTGCTGGGAAGAAAAGCCTTGCAGTGATTGATCTGCCTCTGGTCTGGTACTGCCTGCCCTACCCAGGAGGGGACAGGAATGTCCTGGGTGGCTCCCATGTGATATCCCCATCCCTCATGGATTATAGCAGGAAAGAAACTCTGCTCCTGTTATTGTCAGAAAATTTTTAATTTTTTAATGAAGTCTATCAAGCTGTGTGTTGAGTTAAATGAAATAAGAAACTATCTAAGAATGTCATGAGAGATTTGTAGGAATTCTACAATTAAATCTTCAAACAGATCTATTTTTATTTTCATGACCATACATATTCTCTCATGTTCTCTCAATAGGAGCTTTTCCTCTTTGTAACCTGAATCATGCTACTCATATTTTGACATATACAGTAATTTCACGATTATAAGCTGCACTGAGTATAAGCCGCACTTCCGGGTGCAGCAACTTTTCATTCTTTGTCCATACATGAGCCACACCTGATTATAAGCTGCACATTACAATAACAAAGTGTGATAAAAGGTATCTGTTCTATCACCATCTGTTGAGGGTGGGGGCAGTGATCCTGATCTCTGTGGGAGATATTCTGCTAAGGGGCCATCCATTGAAACCAGGCAGGGCATTGTTCTTTATCTTTTCACAACCCATCCTTCCTCCAGCCAGTCATTTTCTGCTCATGGCCATTGAGTCCCACTGTGGCACTGATAAAATTACTGCATCCCATTGGGAGTTGCTCCAGCCAGGGGGAAGAGCCCAACATTTCTTACCAAGATAAAAACAGAGGTTTTGGGACACTAAGGGAGCCCCTTTCTCCACTGGACTCCAGAGGAAAACCGGATTTCTCCACATCCCCACTGGAGCTCCGGAGGGAAACTGCACCTTGTACAGGAGCACTGCTCCAACTGAGCCACATCTGTCACTGCAGGAGGATGCAGCCACCATGGGATGGGACTGCTGCCAACACCCTGCCTGACGGGTGTCAGGCTGTACTCTGACTTTGTCAGGGTTTGGGGTTCGTTTCTTTGTAGTACTGTATTTCTATTTTAATTTCCCTAGTAAAGAACTGTTATTCCTAATTCCCATATCTTTGCCTGAGAGCCCCTTGATTTCAAAATTATAATAATTTGGAGAGAGGGAGTTTACATTCTCCATTTCAAAGAGAAGCTCCTGCCTTTCTCAGCAGACACCTGTCCTCCCAACTAAAACAGCAATTTTTTGTTCTTTGTCTGTATATAAGCCACATCTGATTATAAGCCGCACTTCCAGGTTCGGACCAAAATTTTAGTCAAAATGGTGCAGCTTATAATCGTGAAATTACTGTAATTTTTACTTTTATTTCTCCTTTGCGCTGCTTCTTTCAAGATTCAAGAAGATTCAGTTAAGGAGCTTTCTCCTCAAAAACATAATAGGAATCAAATTAAGAATTACTAATAAACTAAGATTTTTTTTCCTCACTACGGGTATTTAAGCCCAAATACTGAAAAAATCCTCATAAAATTAACTTTAAATATAATTTTACATCTCACTAAGAAGCACTTTCAATCTCTGTGTCCATTTATCCATGAGTAACATTATAATTGGATGATTTTTTTCTAATATTTCAGATATTATGGGCTGTGGAGTATTTCCTGAAAAGAAACCAAAGGCCCATGAGTTTTCCTCAGACTCAAGACCTTCTGCTGCTCATATTTACAAGCATCAGAAACCAGAATGTAAGAAAAGCATAAACCAAGGGGAAATGGTGAATACCTTATTTATCTTGTATTTTAAGCAGAAAGAAATATGAGACATCGTTATATCTGTTACTAAAACCCCTTAAACCATTGAAACTGAGGTACAGCTCTGGAATTTACCATACTGCAAAACAGTTCAAGGTGTGCAAGTGGGAATTCTGTCAGAAAAGACAAGACAAAATGATACAATTATTCCACCTCAGAGCTGACATGCTCCAAGGTATATGTTTTCCCACAATTGCTGTAAATATGAATATTTTAGAGGTTAATACGAAGATCAAATGTGGAATGCATTTGCTGAAAAGATTAATATCTTTTCATTAAAAATGAGAGTGCACTGTTGGTTCAGCATTTGCATTTAGATCGAGTAGGTAATAAGTATATTGACTGCTTAAGACACCTAGCTCCAAAACGGAAAATATGAATAAAAAGGGTGGTGTCCACATGCAGAAGTGGACGAGATTTTTCTATTTTCCACTGCTACCCCTTCAGCCCTTTGAACCTGAGCTCTGTGATTTACTGATGCCAGCAGAGCTGGTTCAGGCTGTAAAGAACATTTCTGCCCCTGCAGAATTCAGTGTGCTGCTGAATATGGATCAGGGAGATGCTGCTGATGTGAAAAATTTCCACCCACTGTAGAGCCATGCATCACTCACAGCCTGGAGAGGCACTGGCTGGGTGTTGGACTCTGCTTCTTGCTGGAGGGGTGGTTTAAATCCCTTTAGAGCTTTGGTTAAGAGGGAGGTCCAGCCAACTTTTGCAGAGTCATAAAATAGGGTTGGGACCTCTGGGCATCATCCAGTCCAAGCCCCTGCCAAGGCAGGAGTGTTGTTCCATCAACAAGAAAAGTGTCCAGGTGAGGTTGGGATCTCTCTTGGGCAGCTGTTCCAGTGCTCTGCTCCCTCCAGGAAAATTCATCCTCATGTTGAGGTGGAACTTGTTGTGTTTTAGTTATGGCCATTGCTGCTTGTCCTGCAGCTGAACACCACCAAAGAGTCTGGGACCATTCTCTGGGCACCCAGCTTGGAAGGATTTTAAGGATTGATGGGATCCCCTCTCAGCCTTCCCTTCTCCAGGGTAACCAGGCTCAGCATTGTGGGCTGATGTGACTCCAGGTTTCTCACAGCTTGTGGCAAAAGGCTTTCAACTCCATTTTCCCAAGTCATAAAGAGAGGAAAAAAAATATTTCTGATTCAAACCGTGGCTGGTTGATGCACCAAGGTTGGTTCAAGTGGTCACAGAACACAGCAGCTGCTTCTTGAGCTTGTGGAAGCCCACCAGTGTCAGCCCCAGTGCAGAACACACATTTCACTCCCCCAGCCTAGCCCAGGGTCTCACATGCACAGAACACCTGAACTGGTTTCCTTGAGGTGTTTAAAAACCCCAGCACACAGATCAGCGTGCAGCAGACAGCTCAAACCATTTGTTAACTTGAACTCAAATTAAGCACAGCAGTTCCTATCAAAAGCAAAAGCAGGTTACTTCTCAGACTGTGAGAAGTAAATATTTCACTTAAGCAACTGTGGTGACAGCTTTCTTTTAGTGCTTCAGTCATGAAGTTTATACACATCACAGTTACTTTCCCATGGAGCAGAGGAGTCTGTAAAACGGGCAAAACAGCATTGTGGGCAAGCAGAAACCCCAATTCCTGACCCATTAAGGAAATTTCAGAGTTGATTCCACAGGACCACAAGTGTTACTCCACTTATGCACATGAGGAGTGTTATTTTCCTTTCACTGCAGGGAAGTGTCACTTTGAACTGGAGTTTCCATCCCTGAAATTTAGGACATTTCCTCAAGGTTTCTTCCCCTCCCCCTGTTTTTCTTGGTTTTTTACTCTCTCTCCCTGTTGTGCTCTATTTTGTGTCATTTAGACCATATACTTTGATGGAGGGCATCCTTCTCCTCTGAATTTATGAATCAAAATGTATTCTCCAACGGATACCTGGAGGTATAATTTGCCCCCTAACACTCTTCAATCTTTATTACTGACACATTCAAGGATGCCTAACTCCCACAAGAAAAAAAACCCAAAAAACAACCCACATTAATCTTCAAAAATGTGTCCTTACCTGCCTTCTGAAAATGAAAATGGATGTTCTTTGAGAAATTACCTGAGTTTTGCTTTAAACCCTCAGGATCATGCACTTTTGGAAACAATTTTGAATCTAAAGAAGTGATAAATAAAAATCTGCTGGTGTACAAATCCAAATCCTGCAGTGTGCTGCTTCCCTGGAGGCAGGGAGCATTCCCTCATTCCTGCTGGATGGAATCTGGGGGGTCCCTGCACCCCCTCTTGGTGCAGATAGGACAGAAGGATTTTTTGGAGGTGATACCCCGTGCTGGAAACAGCTCCAAAGCAACTCCATCACCCATCCCTGCCCATCAAACACCCAGGCAATTCCTTGCAGGGAGCATCCCTATCACCAAACTCCACATTTAGCAGCAGACTAAATAAATGAGTCACAGCAAAAGAAATTTTGAAGACTCGTAGGAATTAAAATTAAAAAAAAAAAATTCTTCACTTTGAGCTGATCCTGCATAGCTAAGATGCACAGATGGAGTTGACCAGAAAAAAAGTTAATTCTTTCCTTTCTCCTTTTATTTTGTTTTAAAAGTGTCTACTTAGAAATAACTTTTTGTTTCCTGATAATGCTTTAGAAATAAAAATATTCTTTCATTTTCATCTCTTAGTATTATTAGTATAGATGTTTACCAATGTATACTAAGATTCTCCTACATATATGATTTAAAAACTGAGCTCTCTAGATATCCAAATTTTATGTAATTTTAGTGTCAATACCTCAATTTTGATTCTTTGCTCTGGAACAAGAATTTCTAGGCTATGCCATAGCTCCATTTCTGAAAATGCTGAAGCATGGAGAAACAATATGGACTATCCAGTAAGGGCCAAACCTGCCAGATGTTTTCTGTGTCTACATCTCAGTGCCTCCCACTGGGCAAAACCTCCAGTCTCCTGTTCCCTCTGATGCACAAACATGAAATAAATCATACTTAAAATGAAAAAAAAAGACCAAAACCACTCCTCAAACAATTTATATTCAGCTAATTTGTCTTAAATGCAGTGAAGAGTTTCCCAAAAGCATCAAGGACCAAGCAGTGGTAAATGTTACAGAGAGATGGAAAATAGGAGTAATTTTAGTCAGTGTTTTAACATGCTTTGAAAGATTTCATATAAGCCTCTGGTGCATATACACATTAATGATGAAAAATGTTTTTCTCCATGTCCATCCTAGAGAATTTTTTACTTTAATTCAGCTTCTTAATTGGTGTCTAGGGCTGCTACAGTTTTAAAGAGCACGCCTACAATCACAGGCAGTTGTTGACCCAATTAAAGGTTTAAGTAAAACCTAGGAGAAGCTGCAGGTTTTACTGGAAATCGTGAACAATCAGATTCACCAGGAACAGATTTTGCAGCGTCTGGACTGTGGAATTCCCCAGCACAATCTCACTTTCCCCTCACCCTTTATACCAAACCAGTGCATCCTCATGAGCTCCATCTGCAAATGCTGCTGCCTCAAATCCCAGCATCAAACAGCTTCAGCTGAGCTGCTCCCAACATCCATTCTCTTTTCCAAGGCTTTGCTGCTGCTCTGTGTGTCTACTATAGCACAGTGTCCTCTGAGGTGCCAAGAAAAGCGAGATAAGAACCACTGAGATAAAACCATTCCTGTCTCACAAATTCTCCTTCATGAGAATCTTGTCCTCAATCCCCAGTTTGTGTCCTCTGGTGTTTCACACCTTCTAGCAAGGCTTTCAGGGGAAAGAACTCTTCTCCCTCCCAAGTTTCTACAGCATATTTAATGTGAGATTGTGACAAGGAGCCAAAACATTTTGGATTTACACAGGTTCCCAATAATCAGGTATTAATAGCAGCAGTTCTCCTGCAGGGGAATGGCACAGGGTGCTCCCTGCACCCCAAACCCTTTCCAGAAATTCCATTCCATTCCATTCCATTCCATTCCATTCCATTCCATTCCATTCCATTCCATTCCAGTGATGTGCTCCTTACTCCCCAAGCAGGAATCCAGTCAGACATTTCCTCCTCCTGAACTCCTCAGACATTTCCTCCTCCACAATTTACTCCACTCTGTCCCCTCCTCAGACAATTTTTCATAATAATTCAATTTCATGAGCCAAACAGAAATACATCAGAATTATATAAATAACATCAATATATCATTGGTATCCTGATTTTTTTTTTTCTTTCTAGAAGAAAATCATTAGGCAGCTTGTCTCTAAAAGCTGCAATTATGGTTAAAAATAGTTTTACATCTTTGACCATGAATGGCAACTCCAATCTGAAGAAGGAGCCTTGACCACCACTTTCTACTCAAGACATAAAAACAGGAAGGGGGAGAAGAGGCTGAACCCACAAAGATGAGACAGCACAGAGCATCTTGTGAAAAACCAGAAAATATCCTTTTCCCCAAGCCTTTCCTCTGACAAGACAATGTGAGGCTGGATTTTAGTTGCAGATAATAATTAATTGTAGTGCTGAAATTGTGCACAGCCTTACATTTTGGCTTGGAAACCACTCAGATTTGGAACAACAAAATTTAGTCTGGAATTTCAACAGATTGCAGCTTGTCATGTCACCTTCAAAGTAAAGGTATGGAATTGATTATTATTAAAAATCATGAGGAATTCTGCTTTCAGGATAGATTACCCAGCCATAACACCCATTCACGTGAGGCCAGGTTTCTTGCACGGAGACAGCATCATTATTTCATGAATCACCAGTGACCTTTGGAAGGCACTGGGAAAAGCAGCCATGTTCATTCCCTTCCATTGATTTTCTAATTTTGAGTAAATTGGTTTAATCTGGAGAATGGTTATCTATGAGGAATAAAAAAACCTAAAACTGTCTTTAGAAAACAGTAAAAAGCTTTTAAACTGAAGCAATGAATTTTGGAAGGGAAACTTGAGGGAAGAAAAGTAGTGATTGTATAAACTTTAACTCGGGCACCATTCTGTGGCCATCCAAATATGAATAAAATTAGAATCTCTTTAAACTTAGAAACACAGACCTACAGGCCCAGACCTTGGTTTCCCCCTCAGTTTTATGTGTATCTGTGCCTGATTTACCATGCTTGGGTAAATGTTTGCTGCTGGAAAAGCCTGTAGAAGAAATTACCCACCTAGAAAGGGAAGGGTATGGGCAGCACTTACATCTGATAAAATGAAAAATAATGTGAATATTGAGAACATTGGACAGTCCTAAGTCTAATCAAGCTAGAAGACAAGCTCAGTGACTCAGCACACACCTGAAACATCCTGCAAGAACTGAATTTGGATGTCTCCAGGAATCTAAGAGCGCTCAGGGCTGCTTCATCAAAGGAAAATGTGATTTATAGAGTAACTCTTTTTGGTGCCAAGATTTTATATATTCTGGCATTTAAACCTTTGGATTAACAGATTGCCTCTACTTTATTATCTTCTGAACATTCAGTGATCATACCTAAGCTTTCTTTGCCATCAATTTATGCTCTCATAATGTTAATGATCTGTTATAAATATAGATTTTGGCACGATGGCAAATCACCTAAAGCCCCCTGAGGATTACCTGTTCCTTTCCTACCCCGTTTTGTATTTTCTTTTTTTGGCTATGGGGTACCAAGTTAATTAGTTCATTAAATCCACTCATAAAAATATTCTTGGAAATATATAGAGCACTAAACTAATAATCTCAGAGTGAGCTACATACACAATTAGCTCTGGGTGTTAATTACTAACTCTAAGTTCAATTCCCCCTAATCCTGAGATCCTCTCTCTCACCACACAACACTAAATGTCTTGCACAGAAATCTTGAAGTACTAGATTTATAAACACTGATCAGAGCTTAGAACTTCTTAGATCCAAGAAAGAAAGAAACAAAACTCTTAAAAGACACTCCAGAAACGAGCATCTGAATCCCCACACAGCAACACTCAGAACCTCTTCTCACACCCCAGGAGGAGATGAGGGGCATAGCCACTAAAATGTGAGAGGGAAAAAGGAACACTCAGAACTTCTTCTCACACCCAGAACCTCCTCTCCCACCCAGAGGAAGATGAGGGGCACAACCACTAAAATGTGAGAGGGAAAAAGGAACACTCCAAAGAAGATTAGGGGCACAACCACTAAAATGTGAGATGAAGAAAGGAACACCCAGAACCTCTTCTCACACCCAGATGAAGATTAGAAGCACAACCACTAAAATGTGAGGTGGAGAAGGGAACACTCAGAATATCTTCTCACACCCCAGGAGGAGATTAGGGGCACAAGCACTAAAATGTGAGATGGAAAAAGGAACACTCAGAACCTCTTCTCACACCCAGAACTCCTTCTCACACCCAGAGGAAGATGAGGGGCACAGCCACTAAAATGTGAGATGGAGAAAGGAACACTCAGAAGAAGATTAGGGGCACAACCACTAAAATGTGAGATGGAAAAAGGAACACTCAGTATCTCTTCTCACACCCAGAACCACTTCTCACACCCAGAGGAAGATTAGAGGCACAACCACTAAAATGTGAGATGGAAAAAGGAACACTCAGAACCTCTTCTCACACCCAGAATCTCTTCTCACACCCAGAGGAAGATGAGGGGCACAACCACTAAAATGTGAGAGGGAAAAAGGAAAGTGCTCACTCACCTCCCGGTCCAGCAGCGCAGGGGACACCACGGTGACGATGTCTCCCTTCTCTGGGTCGATGTAGAACATGTTTGGGGAGGGTTTGGTGGGGGTCTGTCTCAGGATGTTGTAGCGCAGCTGCGCGTTCTCCGTGCTGGCGTCGTCGGCGTCGAACGCTGCCATGCGCATCACTGTGGTTCCTGGGAGAGGGGCACACACAGCAGGCACTGAGTAAAAATCCTCCCCAGATGGGCTGCCTCTGCCTGGGACAGCCAAGCTGTAAGCACCTCATCAGCACCACCAAGCAGTGCCCCTAATATTTAGGTTCTGCTTGTGTTGGGATGATCTTTGCTTGTTGCTCAGCCAACAGATGTCCCTAATGTGGACACTGCTAAAGGCTCAGGGAAAATTCCATTTGGATTTCCCAGGCTGGGAGCTTTCTCAGTTTCCACTTAGTTCTTTTCCCAGACTGGAAAGTTTTCTCAAAGATGAACAAGAAGAGAAAGAATTCCATAACACAAATTAAACACCTGTTAATCACAGAACTGTGCGTGTGCTACGTAATGTTTTACAGAGAGCATGTTTTCAAAAAGGTTTCTCTCTTGAACCAATGAGCCTTTTCTATTTTGTACTGCATGAACTATCCTATGTGTGGTAGCCTTTCAATAAACTGCTTCTTCTTGCTGCCCTTGAAGAAGTTGTGTGTGTGTTGCTATATTTGCTGTTCCTAGTCTAACAGCAGCACCCTAAGACAAATTCCCTGCATCTCTGTGCTTTGAAGCCATCCACAGTAATTGCATTTCACTAAATGAACTACATGTGTATCTCTTCCACTTTAAATTCTGCAGGCAGAAAGTCCACAGGTGGCTACAATGAAAACAGCAATACTGGAATAACAGGAAGGTCTCTATTTGCATGGTAAAGTGCTGCAGTTCAAAATGTACTGGATGTAATTTCTGTCAATAAGAAATGTTGTAATTATTAAAGCCTACACTGTTCTAATTTCAATTTGTACAAATTTATGAGCTTATTTTAAGGAACATCAATAAGCTCCCATCTCTATTGCCCCATTGTCCTTCCAGTGCTGAAGGTTTCTCTGACAGGAAATTCCCTGAGCACACAGTTCTGCTGTGGAGGTAAATGCAATTCCCTACACAGATTCCTAAATGCTGGGCAGAGGAAAGAGCTCACTCTGTTAATAGAGAGAGGACTGAGCTGCTGCCAGTCCTGTGCTTGGGAGGGAGCACATCCTGCATCCCTGGATCAAGGATTTTCCTCTCTGCTAGACACGCAGCCTAGAGGTTGACACAGCCTGCAAAATTCTGTCAGCATTTTATCAGCTTTGTGCTACTGTAAAAAGTAGTACAAAGCTGATAAAACATTGAGAAACAAAGAAAGGGTATGATGAGACATCAGAATTGTAAATGTAAGCATTAGTGTGAAAAGCAATCTAACTAAACAATGCATGGTCACAGCACGATTAAATATTTCTTGTGATTTTTTAGCTGAAGACAGAATGAGATTCTACCAAATAACAAAAAAGTCATGATCAAATCAAGAAAATAATTTCAATAGTCAATCAACATTAAGTAACAGATTAGTCAGAGATATTAACAAACTACAAAGTAAGGAATCCAGGAAGGGATCCAGTCTTTGGCCTAGAAATCCCAGCTGAAGCAATTCTGAGATTCTGTGATCTGCATCCTTTCCACTGGAGTAACTTCGCACTGACACCATTATCTCATGTGTCAATCAGTGTCAGAGTGAGCCATAATTCTTAGTTACAGATTAGTTCCTCTGTGGGAACTCAGCCTTTCTCTTCCCCACAGACTGGGCAAGTTTTATTTTAAAGTATCATGATCAACACATTTTAAACTCAGCATTTTCATTTCTTCACAGATCTATAAGAGCATAGGATCTGTTTTCAGTATTCACAGAGACTTCTGTGGAAAAATGCCTATGAGAGGTTAAACCTGGTACAGACAAGGCCTAAGACATTAGACTGTAAGTGCCTCAATAACAGAAATATGTATCATTCATGTACAGCGAGTTTATTTTTGTTCTGAAGGTCTCGGATTTAAAAAATCAAATAAAAAAGAAATATTGTGGCAAAAATAAAAACAAACCCAGTCTTATTTATAGACTGATATAACAACTGCCTGTTCACTGTTAAACAAACTCAACTGGCTTGTTTAGATACATATCTTCTTTTTTTTTACCCCTCTTGTTGTAGTTCCCAGAGTGTTGCCTCTTCTTGTAGTGACCTTGAATATAAGCTCTCAAAGGTTTTATTTCATTGCTACTTCAGGCAGAGTTACCCCCTTGAGAAAAATAACAGAGACCTGACAGCGTGTTGGTTTTATTCAGCAGTGATTAAAGGTCAGGCAGCTCAAAAAGAAGCTTAGCACTGGATGCCATGCCATGTTTTCCAGTGCTACAAGATGATCCCAGCCCTGATATTTTCACCCACTTTGTGTGAGACTGATTCAGAAGAAGAGAGAGAAAATAACTGCTTTCTTTTTGGAAGAATAAGGATTCACCCTCTTTTCACAAGTACAGCTCAATATGCTGTTTTTAGAAATTTATCACATTTTTGAGAATTTTTATTTTATATCAGTGTTAGGTAACATGTTTCACAAGGGGTCTCCCAATCACAAAGTTTCAGTGAAATAAATAAGGACTGAGGCAAATCTTCAAGGGATCTAAAAGAGTGCTCAAGTTCAGGTGAAATTAAGTGGGTTTCAGTACACAGTGGTTTCCTGAAGAATGCACTCTAATAAGATGCCATTCTCAAGTACAGTAGAAAACATTTTGAATGAATACAAAGTTGCTATTGTTATTAATCTATTAGATGAGATGATGCTCAGCAGAGATTTAGAAACTTATTACACTATATATTCAAGTAGAAATCCTATTTATAAAGTTGTCCTACTGAAATATTTCTGGTGATAAAACAGTGGAAGGCACATGTAAATGTTAAGATTTGATGTAAATCCCCTAATCTCTCATTACTCTGGCATAGAACTGGCTTAACACAACGGCTGAATCTGATTCTGATTTGCCAGCTGCAGTTCTTTAACCTTTCAACTCACTAGACATTATCTTGTTCCCTGCAATCATTCCTTTGGTGCATACAGATAAGAATTCCAGCAACTCAGATGAGCAGAATTTTACATTTTGCATAGAGATGCCAGCTCCAGGAGAAAAGCTGGAGAGAATTAGATACATCTTTTTTGTGGTTTTGGTTTCTGGCTACCAGCAAAGTGGCATTTAAATCTAATTCTAAAGTTATTCTATTCTCAAAAGTTCACATTATGTGGGGTTGCCTTTAGATGCTGTTATGCATTAGTGCAGGTTGTGTCTGGTTTTTGTTTGGGAGTCAATACAGAAAACTGCACCCTATGTGCTTCATATTTGTGGCTGATGCCTGAAAAATCACAAGAGCTTTAATCCAGCAGTTAAAACACACACCTGGAACCCTTTGGAGACATCTAACAGCTACATTTCCAGGGAAGCAATTCCTGTCCTCATTGAGGTGTCCACAGAGAGAACACAAATGACAAATTGGGATTAGACCACCACAAAGGATAATGTATGTGTAGAGATCTCCTTCTTAAAATAGATGGCCCAAATGTATGTTTTGAAAGGCTCTGCAACAGGCATCCAGTCCAAAAGAGCTTCATTCAAGATGTACACTTCTTCAGTATTTCTCCTTCATCATAAACTTTTATTCTTCATAAAAGATTCATTTCCCCAGGCCCATAAACTGGCTACATCTAATTCAGTGTCGTTTTACAAATACTTCCATTCCTGGCATCAATCAAATGCAGCTGGCTTTCAAGCCACAAAACAACAGCTTGCTGCATTATCATGTTAAACAATATATATAAACTTCTCAGGCTGGGGAAGGAATGTCTGCAAAATCAGCAGCTCCTTCATTGTGCCGATGACGCACAGAGATCCACGCAGGAAACTCTCCCTGGAGAGCTGCAGTTGTGCCTTGGTGGGTCTCAGCCTCCAGGGTTTATTTGTTCACACTTTCTGGGCAGAATCACTCAGAATTCCCAGAATTTGAACACTTCTCAGAGTTTCCTGTTGGTCAGACACAGATCCCACTTCAGGCCATTGCTCCAGAGTTATCAATGTGTTGATTATTTGAAAATACTGGCAAAATCTCCCCTCAGGCACCAAGGAGTAAATTATAGCACATGTGCAGTTTTGGAGTGGTTGGAGCAGAGGATTTCTTGGAAAAATCTTTCTGGCATCTTGTTAATAACCTCTTAATAAACTGTCTCACTCTTTTCTTTTCTTTTCTTTTCTTTTCTTTTCTTTTCTTTTCTTTTCTTTTCTTTTCTTTTCTTTTCTTTTCTTTTCTTTTCTTTTCTTTTCTTTTCTTTTCTTTTCTTTTCTTTTCTTTTCTTTTCTTTTTTCTGCCAAGAGAACATTACTACTGAACTTTTATTTATTTGCTATATGAAAAAAGGGCTGAAACAAAAAAAGAAGGCTGGACAGGAGTGGAAGTGAGGCCTATCTCTAAGCTGATGAAATGTGGACAAATGTCTCAAGCCTACAGCCTTAAGAGAAGACTGAATTTGAAGACCAACAATAAAGTATTAACCAGTTTAATGACTCAAAAATTTTAACTTTATGAGATAAGGGCTTATTCCCTTAATTAACATCACTGCACTGAAGAGTTGGATTTCCCCCTTTTCCACAAATTCAGCTGTGTCTCTGTGCATGATAACAATCTGTCGAATGTTACATTTTCCCAAAGTACAGCTATTTTAACCCAAGAAAGAGGACAAAGAGTAAAAAATGGGATGAGGAAGGACAAAATCAAGAGGGTTACCTACATCTCTAGAGCCCAACTTTCAGAAACTGGAACAAAGCAGGAAGCCCTCCTGACAATGTTCTCATCAGAACTAATTGCATGTTTGATTATCATTTTGTACTTTAAGACAAAAGGCCCCAGGGGAGCAAAACAAATATAAGAAGAAAGGTCTATTATGGTTCCAATCAAGGGCATTTGAATTGCAATTATATGTATCATTAAAAATTTGAAGGCCTTGCTGAGTAAAGAAGACATTTATTAAGAATTATTGAGTTCAGGCTTTGAGCATACCTTAAATTTGTACAGAGCAATAATTTTTTACCCTGTAGGGCTTCCTCACGTTCTCTGTTTAGATCTCTGGCAGGTTCTTTTAAGCTCTAGATTAGATGGCATCACTGAGCAGCACTCTGGGAATGCCACTGCACTGCAGGGAGCAGGAGAGGTGAGCTGGGGAACTGTCAGTGTGCAAAGAATAATAAACAAACTTCTCCTGGTACACAAAAGAAACTTCAGTAATATTAAGTAGAGATGAAGAACTGTCAAGAATTGTTACTATCTATAGAGAGCTAATGCAGTCAGAAGCACAGAAATTGAGTAAGAAATAATGGGACAATCCCAGCTGAATGTTATGACAGAGCAGAGAAGATGTATGGGCAGGTCAACCTTTAGCAATACTGGTATTTAACCTTTTTTCCCCATGAGCAGCACAGTTGTTTTGGCAGAATGAATTATTCACTCCTGGGATGTTTGGAACATGACTTATACACAGTGCTGTCCCCAGCCACGCTGCAGCCACTGTCACATTGTGAGAACAATGTGAAGAGCTTTCAGGTATTCCCTGCTCCAGGCCAGACATTGATCTATGAAATGTCAGGAAGGGAATTTGCATCAGCTGGAGCTATGTGACATGGGGCTTACTTTGGTGTGTTGTATTTTGCCTGCAGTGCTGTGGATGTTTCCTTCTTTAGGGTAAAATTGAGTGGTGAAAACATGGAAAATTGCTAGCCCCACCAAGGATGCTGCAATTGTGTTTATTGTCTGTACACACCAGGTTATGACATTTTGTGGTAGTATATCCACACTGAAATTTCTCTCTATTTTGTGCAGATACAAGAAATTGTGAAGAATGTAATTTATTCTTCCAAGAACACCAAGATCCCCTTCACAGATTTTGTGTTGTACAAAACTCACAATCCCCAAACAACAAAACCCACATTTTAGACTCTGCACATCTTCCCAAACACAAAAGATTTTTAAAAAATGCATGAAGACTTTTGTCTTATAGACTACAGACAGCATGAAACAGGTATTTGTATGAGGAGTAAAATCAATGAAGTCTGGTACTGTCCAAAAGTTCTTCCCCTGAATGAACTTTTCGAGAGATCACAAAACCAGACCTACTTTAGCTCTGCCTTCCCTTCAACAGTTCCACCAGTTTTACTCATCCCTGCTCCCCCTTCAGCAAGGGGAATCCTTCACACTTGTTCATTTACAGTCTCTCCAGATGGACTGAGAATTGCAAGTTTAGTGAAAGAGGACTTAGGACAATGGAGATGCAGCTGAGAAAAAACCCCAATATTCTTCCTCCAGAAATAAACAGGCTGCAGGTATAAGCAAATCACTACAGATTTTTTCTTAACCAGCATTCTCTCTAAGTAAAAATGTCATGCTCTCACGTCTGTTTCTTTTTTGACCAGCAAAGTTTATTAAGAAAAGGAATGAATTACTTCTTGGATCGTGACCATAAGCTATAAAACGTTCCACTGTTCTAATATTCTAAGTGCCAATTCATAACATAATCTTGTATGTCAGATCACATAATTCATAAAGCAGTATAACACATTCTCTTGAAGTAAATGGTTTAATGTAAATGATGATATGCATTGAACATCTCGCAGCAGGCGAGCATGACAGAGCAGTGATTTATGAGTGAAAGAATATCTATTCAACATACAAAGAGCAAGATTCAGCCCCAGGCATGAAAAACACAAAGGGCCCACATTGTCTCCAGAGTTTGACTAGCACCAGAAATCAATCAGGAAAATCACAGCAAATAGAGACTAGATGAGACATTTAAACATCATTAAAATCAACCCTGTAACAACAAGGCAGGGCTGTTCTCAAAAAGAGATGCACAAGCATTTTGGTTTCTTTGCTGAAAAGTCAGATGGAGAAATGTGTGACTTATCACCACACTGCAGAAAGGCAGCCCAAATCCCACAGGGAGTTTGGACGATGCCAGCTGAACTCCAGGCCACTGCTGCACCAGGGGAGTTTGGGGGTGCTGAGCTCTTCCCTCTTTTATAAAACTGTGAGAGGTGAAGAGGCCAGAACTCAGCACCCAAAGTGCCCTGCTCAGTCCCTGAGCCCTTCATCTGAGCTGCCTGGCAGCTGAAGCTTTTTGCAGAGATGCTCACAGCTCACACCTTGCTCCGTGCTGTTTTCCCAGGTCCCATGTAAAATTGGAATTGCCTGCAATCATTCAAATTCGATTTCAGGCGTATGCAAGCTGTTTAAATGCAGATGCAAACTTTATAGTCAAAGGCAAGCAGAGAGCTTACTAAAAATATATATTCTGAACTTATTTCTGTTTTATAATCCAAATGTTTTCTTTCAGCTTTTCTTTACCTTTTCCTTAACAGTTTCCCATTCTTTACCCTTCCCTCTTTATCTGGGTGGTGGAGTTCTGGCCAGAGCAATGAAAATTGTTAATAGATAGCAATTTTTAAAGTCATACAAATAAATAAAGCCTGATGGAAATTTCATATCCAGAAATACTTATGAGAAATTATCTCTTGAATGCGGTAGAAAGCTTCCCTTGAACTTCATGACAAAAAAATAAACCAGGAAAAAATTAGATTAATTGTTTAACTTCTCCCCCCAAAAAGAAGCCAATATCCAGCTTCTCCCAGCCTCTAAGCAGGGTGGCATTCTTAATCAAGATAAATGTAGAAGAGAAAATAGAGGTTTCAGACACTACACTTAGGTTAGTAGAAAAGGATTGACAATTATTTGCATTCTGAACTTCTGGGGGAGGACTGACCATCTTTCACTTCAAAGCCACTTTCACCTTGTCTCCATCCAGGCCTGTCAAGCAGAATTAGAATTCTGAGTATTGACAGGAATGGCAACAAAACCAAGCCCAGAGCCTTCTCTTAGTCCTTATTAAACAAAACAGTGCTGATCACTGGGAGCCCAGCTCACATCCATCAAGCCAGGAAGGACTCTGGGCTTGGACACCAAGCTGCACTTCCCAGTTCTTGGTAAACAGCCCAGGCATATCTTATCCCACAGCCCTTTCTCAGCACCAGTGTCCTTTGGAAAGGAAACTTGTGGCACTGGTGGGGAAGGAACAGCAGCGTGTTTTAAATCAGGAGTGCATTAAAATCTATTAACGCTTGATAATGAAAATGAGAAAAATATTTTTACTTTCATTTCAACAACCAATTATTCCAAATTGGGAAAAAACCTCCAAATAAAACAGTGTCATATCTGGACACTCAGTACCTATTTTTATAAAAACACTAAAAATTACAGTCAGTGAGAAATGGGTAATGAGAAACCCAGGATACACTCTGCATGTGTATTCTGCATTAGGACTTGTTCTAGAGCAACAGCAGAATGGATAGATTTTTCTAAGAAGGGAATATTTTCCCAGATTTCAATGATCTTTGACCAGGGCCACACTCACAGAGTAAAGATCTCATTCCATAAATTATCTACTTTTGTAAAGGAATTGACTGCCTTCTTACAAATATAAGAAAGGCAGCAATTACAGTCCCTTGTCTCAGTGGGCTTTAATCAAAAACACGTCATTACTTCACAGAAATCATTAAGCATTTTTCTTCTGTGTCCAAGTAAGGTACCCTGGCATCCTTCCTGATTAAAAAGTAATAATATTATGTTTTTAAAAGATCTCTTAGTGCAAGGTCAATCTTCCCTGATTGGAAATGCTTTTTGAGACAGTGGGCCAGAATTTCTGTTGACCTAATTCAGCCCAGCACAACTAAAGCAAAGATTTATGTTAGGTGAGGCTGTGGAATACAGGATTGACTTTGAAGGTCCTTGTTAGGTATACACAGCATTATATTGCCTTTATTCCCTTTTTATCTCCCTAATTTCTCACTACAATATATGTAAAATGAAAGAGAAAACAAAAGGATGATCTGTGCCTTTTTTGACCCTTTCTCTTCTTGCTACCAGCAATTTCCACAAGTATCCAATTTTTCATATGGATGTAGGATTATGAATATACAGCACCACAGACTCCAGCAATTCCTGCCCCTGGGAAGTTCTCATCTTTACTTTTAGCCTGTCAACTGATCTGAACTGGCTGTGCTTTAATCTCAAACTAAAAAGTGGAAATAGAATTGAAGTGCCCAGCCCTGTTACCCCTGAGTCTGCCACTGGGACTCTCAGCACCCACATCAATCCAAAACTAACCCAGGTAAGTTGGAGGTGCTGCAGTGTTACAAAAGCAGAGCTAATGAGAGAAGAATCAGATGTCCTAATGAGGAGGCAAATCATCTCACATGGCTCCCGTCTTCCTCTGAGGAACCAGAGCACACACTTAATTCTGATGTATTATTTCATCTTTGTATTGATTTCACCACTTCAAGTCCCAGCCATTTGATCTATTAAACATCTGAGAGTTTTTATCTGAGGGATAAGTGTTTCCATCATAATACAGGATCTTTTTAGGTGAGTTTAGTTTTTCTTCCCCCCGTTCTGCAGCTGAACTCCTGGATAAATTATTTGGTTGGTCTCATAGTGTCTGCCCTGCTGAACTTATTTAAATTCACCCTGCCTGAGCAATATTTCCTAATGGACTTCACTGCTGGACCAAATAAATAAACTGGGCAACTACTCTCTGTTCTTCATTCAAAGAATTGCATTAAGTCCATTGCACTTTTCTAGATAAATCATATCACAGATGCAGTAATTCCTATTTAAACTACAAACAGAAGAGGAATATTTGATTTTAAGGTCTCAGAGTAAGCATGGAACAAATCCTTACTGAGGATGATAAGGCACATATTGGAAATATACCCTTAAAAAGGATTCATTCTTCCCCCCATGCAGTCTCCCAAACTCAGTTTAGCAGTTTCCAATGTAAAGGAAACCACAGGAGGAAGGATAAACACCACCAGTTATTCTGGAATCCTGCACATCAGATTGGTCAGCCTTTAAATCAAGTCCACACAGCTCATTCCCTAAGAGCAATCTGGAATAACAGAAGATGGAATTGTTTTTAGCCTTTTCCCCCCTCCTGAGATTGAAGTATCTGCATGTAGAAATGTTTGCAGCCTTTCTTCAAATGATTTTTTGGGTTAAATTATATTTTAAAGCCACTGATAGCTGAATTTAATAAATGACTCAGATGCTGCAAGAGTGTGCTCTGTGATCTTAAAACAGGCCTTTCAAAGCATCTTGTATAAATTACAGGTTTCAAAACTACCCATATTTGTAACAAGAATACAATTTGGGGTGTGTGATACATATTTTCAGTAGGGATCCTGATATTCTTTCCTGAATTAAGTCATTGATTAAATCACTTAGTTCAGCAAGTGTGATTGCTTTCACTCAGTTACAACCATTTTAGGCTCAGATATCCAGTATTCTGGGTTTTTTATAGTCACTAAAGAGGGACTGGCAATTTTGGATGCAGTTCATCCCATTGTAACATAAAAGTTTATGAAAGATAAGATAAAGCATCTTTTGAAGTGGTTCCTTCTGATAAGATTCCAAACTCCAGGGCACTTAGAAGATGTGATGCACTTCTATTTATTCTGCCCAATACTACAGGTGTGGAAAGTAGGGTTAGAATAAAATGGGTCTCTTGCACTTTTGTTCTGGTACCACAGAATCCTTTCTCTCATCTCATGACTGCTTAGGGCTGAAGGGATCTTTGTTGTGCACAACTCCACAGCCTGCACTGGCACCTGACCCCTGCAAGAATTAAAAGCAGACCAAGTTATCCCTGGTTTTATTCCCTTAGAATTGATGCATCTTGTTGGGAAGAGACCTTAAGCAACAAATCAAGTAATTTTAACTCTGTGTGTAATTGATTTAGCACTGAGAGGGCTACATTATGTCCCTGCAAAGAAAATATGAGCATGGAAAAGCTTCTGTACGTCATAAACCATCTAAATATTGACTATGAAACTCCTTAATGGAAAATTAATAATTAAGCACAGAACAGGTCACGATACATCACTGCCAGCAATTGGGTACTTAGAGATCATAAAGATTTGTGGGGCTGTGTGCAAATATGGTGGCATTAAGTCACAGGCTTGCTCAAGTACATTTATACTTTATAAATGCACATATTCCTTCTAGGGCAAAAAGAAAAGCATCAGTCAGTGGCAAATCATCCTGAGAAAGGACACCCAGAAAGAGATTTCAAATGTTCAAACTTCTGCTTTTCATTGGGTACTTTTCCACAACCCTCAGCCTGAATTCACACACTTAAAATTCAAGTTTTCAACTCAGGGCTTCAATGGAATCTTGGGGAGAAAGTGAATCAGTGGTGAGTCAATGGAATCTTGGGGAGAAGGGGAATCAGTGGAATCTTGGGGAGAAGTGAACCAGTGGTGAGTCACTGGAATCTTGGGGAGAAGGGGAACAGTGGAGTCTTGGGGAGAAGGTGAATCAATGGAATCTTGGGGAGAAGGTGAATCAGTGTTGACTCAATGGAATCTTGGGGAGAAGTGAATCAGTGGTGAATGAATGGAATCTTAGGGAGAAGGTGAATCCATGGAGTCTCTTGGGGAGAAGGTGAATCAGTGTTGACTCAATGGAATCTTGGGGAGAAGGTGAATCAGTGGAATCTTGGGGAGAAGTGAATCAGTGGTGAATCAATGGAATCTTGGGGAGAAGTTAATCAGTGGAATCCTGGGGAGAAGGTAAATCAGTAGTGAATCAAAGGAATCTTGGGAAGAAGGTGAATCAGTGGTGACTCAATGGAGTCTCTTGGTGGGGTGGGTCTGGCCCAGTAAGGAATGCCCTCTTTGGAGCCATCCCAGCTCAGTGTCCATCCCACACATCCCCTGTCCCTGTCTGAAGGAAATTGGAAGGAAAACAGCACTTGGGAGCCTTGGTTCCCTGTTGACATTTGCCCTCACATTTCCAGTGTTGAAAATGTCAATACCAATATACCACAAAGTTCAAAGGCAATCTGTGAACACCATTTGTCAAACACATTCAGTGAGTTTTCCTTCAGCCTCAGTTCTTTTATAATTTTGAGTGGAGCCCTGATTCAATGTATGGAAGAATGGAAATTCCAAATGATATCAAACTTCAGGGTACAATCTCTGAGAGCTTGAGTGGATTTCTTCCATGCAAAATTTCAGTTAAATAATCAAGTAAGAAATATTTTACTTCAAACCCCTGTGATTTATTTGTTTGTTTTCTCAGTAACTTGTATGAAATCCTACTTTCTAAGGGTGTGAGCTGTAAATCTCCCCAGCAGTCAACAAGGTCAGCAACTGAGTCAGAGTTTTTGTCTCTGTTAATGTCCATCTCTGCCCCTTCCACACACTTCATAATTAGATGAGATCATCAATAAATTGTTACCCATGATATTTATATAAACAAAGGGTCAAGGATCACAGATTTCCCACTACAGTTATATTATAAATTCCTTGACTTTTGGCAAGACCAGTGACTTCCAAACACCATCCCAAACTTAATATCCACTGAAGAAAAAAAACCAAAAACAAACAAACAAAACAAAACAAAACAAAACAAAAAAACAAAGCAAAACGAAACAAAACAAGCAAACAATAATCCTCAAACTTATCAAATTTGTTATCTTTACCTTAAAATTATTTTACGCCTGTTTATCTACAGCAAGACCCTATCACAGCCACAAATGAGCCACAATGATTTGTGTCTATGGATTATGTGTCAAACTGGAAAAATTGTAGCTTAAATCACAGATCCATGACAGATCTGGAAAGCCTAAGAGGAAAAAAGCATTCCAGTGACAGGTGAAGTTATTTTGTATTTTTATAGCATTACCAGAAAGATGCATTAAATAACTGCAAACTCTTTTATTCTGGGAGCTCACTTTCATCCAAATGTGCTGCTGTAAAAAGAGCAGAGTTTGTGATTTCAGTCCCTTCCACACCACCTAAGTGACCCATGGCACCAAGCCCAGCAGATTTCTCTCAGAGTTCTCTCTTATTGTCCTTTCTGTGCCTAAACAGCCAGATCTGACAATGATCTCCTTTGCACTGAATATATCTGTTGACACAGAACAACTACAAATTAAACTACAAATGGGTAATTTGCTAAAGCAAATAAAAGTTGGCATATTTTACAAGTGTCCCACTTACACAGAATACCAGTATGAAAATGTAAAGAGAAAATTCAGCTGTATAAATCCATGCAAATATTGACTTTAAAACCACAAAACTGGTGGCAAGTTGGTTATGCTGTCACAGGCACAGAAATACAGGTGCCAATAGCACTGTGAAAAAAAACAATGAGGTGAGAGTAGGATGCTCTTGAAGAAATTAATCTCTAAAATGTCAGGCATGTGATTTTTTCTGTATGTATTTTCTGAATTTTTCAGATTTCCCTGGTTAATAACTTTTCATATGCATTAGAGTATACATAAATATTAACCTCAAAGAGAATATATTTAATAATACATAGTAAGACTTTATAGACAAGGATTTATCTCCCTCTATCCAATACCAGAGATATTTTCTGTCCTTGAAGTGATCATGGATTAAGACTAAGTTTTACTTGGAAATTCTAGATGCATTCAGATCTAAAAATCTACAATTGAAAAATCTCTATTGTTCCATATAATTTTTGTATTTAACAAATAAACCACTTGTGCTTTCTGAGCCTGCCATTCTCTCAGTTCCCTGTACCATGAAACACTGTGATCTCCTACCCAGTATTTTATTTATTTGTCAAATATGACAATTCCAGACGGGTTATTCTGATGTTTTGCATGCATAACTCAGCTGCATGTATCCTACAGGAACAGGTTCACTCTGGTGCCTGGAATTCAGGAGCCAAAATTCCCTCCCCTGGCTGGGAATCTGCTGGGTGCTGGGGCAGGAAATGAGAGCTTTGCCAGAGGCACTCTCCACACCTGGGTTCTGTACTAAATAAAATCAAAGTGCTGCCATTCTCTGCTCAGATTTTTGTCCATAAATCTGTTCTTTCTTTTGCAGAATTAGGAGGTAGTAGAAGCAAAGCACCACTGAAGTTTTTATTCCAATTTAGCAATCTTAGCAGCAGTTCAGGATATCATTCAGCAGCATCCCACTTGCAGAAGGAGCTGGTTATTCCAATTTCAGAGGAGTTTTAGCACATTTACACCTAGGAAATAAATTGATGAATGTTCTGTGGTGTGTCATTTGTGGAGTCTCCTGTGTGTGCTACTGGAGCTCCACACACAGACATTTCCTGCTGCTTCCAAACAATTATATCCCCATGCTCAGGAAAAAGGTTATATCCTGAATAATGCAATGAAATTGAATGCTGCTACAGTTGGCTTCCAAAAATCTTCCTTTTATCTAATGCTTTGCTCACTGATCTGCCAAGGTCTGGGCAGTGGATAAAAATGTCTGTGTGAGACATCACGAGGGTGTTGCTCCATCAGGATTTGAGTGGAAATGTTGCAGAGGTGCCCCAGGAATTGGAAAGAATATACAGAAAAACCGGTTCAGAAAATTTTTCATTCTCTGTTTTTGTGCCTGTTCCTAGAGCAGTGAGATCTATGTACAAATCCACAAATTGCTTTATAAATTACCCATGCTACAGATGTTTATAAACCGTAATTAAAATCAACCCAGTGCCCCTCAATTAAACATTTATGACAAATTTATTCAAAAACTAGTTAACCATTTATAAGGCACTTACATGGAAACAGAGTATAAATGATGAGTTTCAATTCTCTGGGCAAACTTTATAAAGCACTTTCATTTCCTCTTCTGTCCTGGTTACTGCATGTGGAGTCTGTGCAATACTGGAAATAATTTCTGACAGGTTTGGAGTTCATGATGCTGGGATGACTCTGAATAATGGCACAGGAGCATTACAGGCTCATAAAAGCAAATGAATGCTTTAAGAGCTGGCAGTACATTCTTAAACCTAAAATCAACTGAAATGCACTGCTCTGAAGCAAAGAGAAATATTTTAATATACAGATAATTACGAGTGCCTGTATATTTTTTTCTGATGCAATTTTATTTGTTATTCATGTAATAGAGTTGATTTCCATATTA
Organism: Catharus ustulatus; assembly: GCF_009819885.2. Taxonomy (NCBI): domain Eukaryota; kingdom Metazoa; phylum Chordata; class Aves; order Passeriformes; family Turdidae; genus Catharus; species Catharus ustulatus. The sequence goes on along the minus strand of NC_046231.1, from coordinate 17,899,829 downwards.
TATACACATACACTTGGTGTAACAGGCAACAAAGGTATAGAGATGGAAAATATTAACAAATATATATTTAAATGAAGTTATTTTTTATTTGTATCAGTGCAAATGTGTTTAAAATTTGGTGTCTTTTCACTGACACATTCACCTGCTGAATTTTCCACATTGATTTGGCTTGACTCAAATAATTCTGGAATATTCTTATGGAATAAGAAACTCAGCATCATCTCTTAGGTGCTGCAGCCAATGCCCTTCCCATAAACCTGATCTCTTACCTGATCACACAGCTCGAGTAATTAAACAGATACAGGGTTTTTAAAAGTAATTAATGTAGATATAATATTCATATTGTTCATGTTCTGCTGCTTGCAACAGAAATAATCAGTGTTAATAAAAAGTTACATATGTTGGCAACTTCACCACAATTATTACAGAGGAAAAAAAAAAAAAATCATTTCTGCTCCTGCTCTGAAAATAGTTCCTTAAAATTCCCTGGAAACTGAAAAGTGACACTACAGTAAATACATCTGTTACTCAAAGAGGTTGTAATTTTGCAGCTCTAATGTACAAAACTGCTTGTATCGATTCTCTCTCAGGCTTATTCAATTAGAATATTTGAAAAATATACAAATGTGCGAGGCAAACAGCTGTAAATATTTACAAAATGTAAGCTATTGATTTTTATGTTCAGAAAGTATCATAAGCACAATTTGCACTTAATGTTTCAGTTCTCAAATACAGTGACAGAGAAGTAAGTAGAGAAAACTAACCAGCACTGGAATTTAGAGACAAAAAAACTCTGATTTTCCCAATTTGGTTCATGTAGGCAAACATACAAAACCCAAACAAAAGAAAATTTAAGGATTCCTCTCCCTCTGTAAGAAAACAGCTTCATTTGCATAATCTCCTACAAGTCTAATTTTCCTTTATGATATTTTGGAATGTTTTCCTGATCAGTGAATTCCCTAGGGCTGTATAAAAAGTTCTCCACTCAGTAATGAAACACTTTTTTGAAATCACAAAATGAGGATTTGCAGTACAAATATCCCTGGCATCCTGCCGCAGGACAAAACCGTTTAATTCCTTCCTTTAAACAGAATCCATATAATCAGTAACAGATTTATGCCTCTGGAATACAGCAGAGGAGAGCTTCCCTGAGAGGGGGGTACTCATGTTTATGACAAACCACCTTAAAATGTTGTTTAGAGCAGCTGAAGCTGTGATTCCTTGGAAATCTCTGTCCTTGGTGGGACAGGCAGGAGGAATTTGAATGGGAGTCAAAAAACAAACCAAGGGGTGGGCAGCCAAATAGTTCCAACCTGAGCACAGTGAGGGTGTGAAGCACATTCCTAGGAACTCCTGCCCTGTTTGTCCTGCTTCCCAAATCCCAGAAATTCCTGCTCTGTTTGTCCTGCTTCCCAAATTCCAGAAATTCCTGCCCTAATTTTCCTGCTTCCCAAATCTCAGAAACTCCTGCTCTGTTTGTCCTACTTCCCAAATCTCAGACTCCTGCTCTAATTGTCCTGCTTCCCAAATCCCAGAGACTCCTGCCCTAATTTTCCTGCTTCCCAAATCCCAGAAACTCCTGCCCTAATTGTCCTGCTTCCCAAATCCCAGAAACTCCTGCTCTGTTTATCCTGCTTCCCAAAGCCCAGAAACTCCTGCCCTAATATTCCTGCTTCCCAAATCCCAGAAATTCCTGCCCTAATTTTCTTGCTTCCCAAATTCCAGAAATTCCTGCCCTAATTTTCCTGCTTCCCAAATCCCAGAAACTCCTGGAGAGCTCTCCTGCTCAAACCCTGCTCTGGTAGGGGCAGGGATACCACAGAAATGTGTCCCAGACAGGTGGGATGAAATGGAAATATGAGCAGGCAGTTTAGGACAATTATCACTGGTGACTCTGAAAGGCAGAATAATTTATTTCTGCATAATTTTCAGAGGCTGTTTCCTCACACAGAAAGGAGCAAATGCAGAGGTTCTTGGTGGTCAGCCCAAATGCAGGGTCACAGCTTTTTGAACCACCACACTGATGTTCTGCACAGCTGGTTAGTGGCACCTTATTGTAGTGCTGGAGAGCTGCCTAAAATGAAAAATATTTGTTTTGCTGTTTGCAACTCATGCAGAGAGGGTAGGCAGAGGTTTCACAAGGAAATACAGACATCAAAATAAATCAGCACAAGGCCAACATAAAATGAAACTCATCATCTTCCCTGCCCTTGCATATTCTGAAGGGATATTGCTTCAGCAGGTTTCAACCTTCTTCAAATCTTAAGTAACCATGGAAATTTAAGGTGCTAAATTTAAATCCACATAAGTGAGCACACTGGTTCCCAGGTACTGCCCACATGAATATTTCCAGGGTAGTGACACTTCTCTGGCAGTGTACAAGTCTTTCAATGAATGGAGAATTACTTAACAGACATTCTGACATGGGATGAAGTTCTTTGAAAGATGGGCTAGATTTTATTACACATTTTATTATACATACATACTTATTAATGCAGAAGAATTGTAAAATAAATGTTACTACTACTGACAGCAGTAATAGTAACATGATGGGCAGATCATTATTTATTTAGTTTCCACATTTCCAATTTGTTCCATTTATTTCATAACTACACAAGCTTGAAAGACTTCTTAAAATGAATCACAGAAATGAGAGCATCACAAAACCAATTAGATCAAGCCTCCATCATTATTCCTTTACTTTCTTGTTCTCTACATGTTACATATGTAGGACCATTAATGTTCCCTTTTAAAGGCAATCCCAACAACCTTTTTTTCTAACATTAAGTCCAGATTTTCCTTCCACCTGTCTACAGAATACAGCAGTGATCATTAATATATTTATAAATGCATTTATAAATAGCCTGGAACCAGCTAGAAATGTGGCAGTCCCACAGCAGTCAACAGATTGTGATTTATTCTCAGCTTCCACTTGAAACCAGGAGCAATGTGTCTTTCTCTCTGTACTGTATTTTTTTTTCTCAGATCAATGATTTTCAGCAGCATTTTAATTACAAAACTGTAACACAATCTATTCTCCTTATCTATACATAACACAAAACGCTCCAAGAAAAGTGTACAAGAAATGAGCCTTGTTCTGAGCATATCAACAGAAAAGGCTGATTCAGCTTTTCTTTCAAAAGCAGAAGAAATGGACTTGATTCTCAGCTCCATCAAAATACCAAAGGTCTTTCAGGAATGAGCAGAGATGAAGATTAAAAGTGTCTTTGCCATTTCCCAGTCAAAGGAATGAGCAGAGCCTGTCAAAAGCAACCCCCCCTCATCCAGAACTCCCAGCACTGCTCCTGTGGCATTCCCACCTTCTGCTGGTGCCCCTAAAGCATCCCTTGCTCTGACAGTGCCAGTGGCAGCAGCTCCAGAGAGGTTTGGGCTGTTCTGTTCACTGAACAGCTCTGAACCCAAGAGCAGGTAACCTCTGTGCCTCAAGAGCCCTCTGTATATGTGCAGGGACTGAAATTCCCATTGAATTCCAAAGCAGCCAAACCAATGTTCTCCACAGAAAACCAGCACTGATTTTAACTGACTGGAAAATACAATTTTGAGAAAAAAGCTTTTGGGCACATCTGTTATGTCAAAGGCACCTTTCAAAAGGGCTTGGTGCTCCAAAGGGACTCTTCTGCTTCCACCTCTGTTGTACATCATTTTTCAGAGTTTAATCACAATCTTAGGCCACCATAAACACAGCTTTCAAGTGGGGTTTACACCAAAAGCAGACATGTTCTGCCCTTCAGCTGCAAGCCAGGCACAAAACCCCCTGAGTTCCATCACTCCTGAGGGGGCATCTCAGCAGCAAAGGGATTCTGGTTCTCACTGGATGATTGCACGTTTGTGGCACAGGGAGAAGTGCCTGGCAGCCCAGACCCAGGCAGAGGAGAGAGCTGGAGCCCAGGCTGTGCTGCCCAGCTCCTGATCCAGGCAATTCCCTCTCAGCAGGGAAGGGAACAGCTCTGCTGTGCCACATTGTGGGGTTCATTCATTTCCTCCTCACAGGGAGGGTTTGGGGATGCAGGAGGGATCCCCACACACCTCTCTGGCTTTTCCCTGGGCATCACCACTGATGTTAAAAGTTTGATGTCAGTGCAACATGTGCTGAGAGAAGTATTTGTCTGGCTGCTTCTCGTGGGACTCTGCCAGTTTAGCTGTTTTTAACAGGGAAATTTAACTGTCCAGAGTATAGAAATAAATATTTTACACATTTCAGCCACACATTTCAGCTTTTTTGTTGTTTGTAAACTTAGAAAGAGAACCAGTACTGGGTGTTTGAGAGAGCAAATCTACACAATGCCCAATGTGAGAGATTTCTGAAGATGAAAATTGACTCCTTGGAAAACCTGCCTGTATAATAAAACACACAGAGTTTTTCTGAGGCTGATTAACTAGCTTGTTTCCAGTAAAATTACTTTCCCTTGAGAGGAACATTAAGATTTCTTTAATGCAATCTTCAGCCATTACCATTGATTATGGCTTCATTAAATATGAAAATGAGGATTTACTCTTTGCAACAGATATCATTTTCTGCATAAGTGAGTAAAGACTTTCCTCTCTGCTCAAACAGAAGCGTGAACAAATATTTTATTTATGGACAGTTTTGAAGGAAGAAATTGCCCGTGGCAAGAACACAGCTCACTGGAAAGTACTTTGCCAACAGGATGAAAGTCTGGGGCACAAATCACTCCAACCTAGGCAGCCTCTGAGGCACCAGGAAGTTAAATGCAATAAACATTCATTAGTGAGATAAGCTGATGAATCACAGCAATCCTTATTTGTGAATGAATCCATACATTTATTAAAAGGCCAATTGAAGACAGAAAGATATTTCAAGTGTAAAGCCAAGTTGATAATAGGAATGGATGTCTGGCAAGTACAATGGATTCATCTAAAATACACATAAAATAGCTATGATTTAAAGAAAATCAGCAGAGAAATTCCATGTTAATGTGTCAATAACACTTGAGCAGCACTAAAGAATTTTTTTTCAAAATTACCTTTCTTGTTAAGTACTTTTTTGTAAATGTCTAACTTAATTCCGTCCTTGGAAGAAAAAAAGAAGAAAGTAACCTTTAAGAATCTCCTACTACTGAGAGAACATCAGAGGTTTCTCTAATTAACACTGTTCTGTAATCAATATTCAGTCCAGGAAGCTTTGAAAAGTTAAATTCTGGGTAAAAAGACAACTTTTCTGCCTTGCTCTCTGGGTTACCAGAGGAGCAGGTGCTCTGCTGGTGCCAAGAGATGTTTTGAAAATCATATTCAGATTTTACCCCTACAGCTTTTGCACAGGCTGTAAGTGGACAAATTCACCAGTGCTTGCTTTAAAGGATATCCCCAGTTTCTCCATTTATCAAGGAGATTTTTTTTAAAGGGCTGATCTGTAACCTCAGGGATCAATTTAGACAAAAGTGCATGAGATCAATAAAGTAAGGAAGAAAAAGCAAAGCAAGCAAGGAACTCGAGAGGAATAGGAAGGTTTGACTTTTAAGAAGCTCTACTTACACACCCTTACAAACAAGAGCTGTTCTCATGACTGATAATCTCACTCTTGGCTTCCCTCTAAACTGGCAAAAAGTGCATTTTTAATTCTCCATATCAAAGTGCCAGACATGGGTTTCTCTCTCAGGGCCAAACACATTTCCATTGGTAGGAAATCAGCTGCTCTCATCATTGTGAGGAAATAAAATAAAACAGGTCAGGAAATGTGCCTCCCTCTCAAAAAAATAACCCTTTTCATGATACAACACTGATATAATTAATGTTTACCAGTACCTGGTGAGGGAGGTGTATTCACCCAGAAAAACTGTAAATGAAAATTATACCTCAATTTAAATGTCACAAACTTTGTCCTGGGTTTTCTCTAGAATTTATTACCACAGTCAGAGAGAGTTTCACGTTACCTCTCATGTAAAAAGTGAATATTTTACCCCCAGTGTCTTATGGGATAAAGAAACTGTACAAACTTGAAAGTCTGCAACAAGAAATCAGTTTCTAAAAAAAACAACTTAAGAGCTGTAATTTCAGTGCCATGTAATAAAATGTACTTGAAATAAGGTGAAATCATTCTGTCAAAGAGAATACAGCTTGTCAATCAAGAGCCTCTTTTTGAAAACAGACTAAAATAAACAGAGCAAAAGAAGAGTCCCATCGAGAGGAGTCTCTGCAATTAAAATGTTACAGTGGCATCTTTTAAACTCCACTGAAGCCAGAGAAAAAGGGACCCTGGAGATCAGTAAATACCAACATCAGCAGGGAAAATGTAGTCACACATTCTCTAAGCCTTGGACCAGTCCAGCTCCAATGTTTCCAAAGAAATTGCAATAATGGTGGAGACTGAGCCAGGCTCCAGTGCACTGGATTAAAGATTAAAGCAGTGGACAAATAGAAGCAGGAAGATTTCCTCCATCTCAAAATTTGACATTGAAACATATGGATGGCCCATAAATATATTTTTCCTTAAATATTCCATTATCTAAAAGATAGATAAATAAAAGGCCTAAAAATGTAAAAAGTGGATTTTTCTTGTGGTGACACCACAATTTCTTAGAGCAGTCTTTGCTTTCTGCACAGCTTTGGAGCAGTACAAATGAAGAGCCAAATAACCAGGTGATACAACCAAAAATACTGATGTCAGTCCTAGGAACAATGAAATTAAAGACCTTTTAGGTCTTTTAGAGGTACCTTTAAGAGGAGGTTAAAGCCCAAATTAAAACAAAATTCAATGCAAAAGGGTAATGCCAAATAATTTGTCAGTCTATCTATCTGAACTATCCCAAATTCTGCTTTTGATCTCTCACAGAAATCAGAAAGAACCAGACTGAGGGATGAGCTCACTGCCTCCATCCATGCAAGATTATCTTTCAATACAAGTTATTTTCTGTGAGTGCAGTGTGAACTTGGCAAAACACACGAGCACATTCCTAATTTGTAACAGCTTTAATGGAGCACTGAAACGCAGCTGCTTAAGTATTTATTTGTTTATGATGATTTTTAATACTTTTTGTTTATTATCATCCTGGATATCTTTTTACAACGTGCTCATCTCTGCCATGAATCAACAATGATTAGCATTAAAAGCCATACAATATTTATCACAGCAATGTGTTTCCTGCCTAAGGGGAGAAGCTAAAGAAAAGAAGGGTTTCAATTTGAAGAACAGACAGCACAACGTTTAAAGATACTTGGGCAAATATTTTTTCTCCATAAAGGTACAATGCTGTAAACTTCCCTTCATAGTGAGAATGATCAGAGCAGCTCTTATCTGACAAATGAAGACAGAACTGAAGCAAAAAGGACAGTTTTGAACTAAATATAGCTTTGAAATGGAACAGAGGAATCTTTGCAACTCTGCTAAACACCCATTATGACCTAAAAACAAAAAGCTCTAAACCACTCCGTAATATTTTTCATTTTTGTATGGTCCCCCATTTATAAAATATGCTCAACCCACAGGAAGACACTAGAGGTGGTGAGCTGTAAATAAACATGTAGATAATGAAATTATTTATTTAAAATACTTTAAACAGTCAACTTAAAAGGTAAATAAACACACTGAATGCATAAATAAATTATTTATAAGTATGAGAAAACTCCAGCATTTACTTTAAACCCGAGACCAAAATAAAATAAATGTACACGCATTTTAAAGATCACAGAGTATTTCTTATCTCCACTTCTTCAGCTAAAGCAGAAGAAATACCAGCTCTGAACAAGTACATGTGAAGGGTATCATAACTTGCCATTAAGCTGAAAGGAACCATGAAGGTTTCAAAAAGATTTACTGATCAGCTAGAGACTTGAGAGATCAAGGTAATGATGAATTTTAAGCGAAAACAACATTGTCAGATTTGAACTTCATTTTCTCATTTGCACTTCAATAAAAATACATTTTCCTTAAGAATACTTTTTCTTAACAAAAAAAACCCCCAAACAGACACTTGATTCTTAATAAAATATTGAGTAGCTCAGGACAGCACCTTAGACATCTCCAACTGGTGTTTTGAGATAGCACTAAAAATTAGTACATAAAAATCACAGAACCAGAGGCTGGTTTGTGTTGGAAAGGACATTAAAAATCATCCAGTTCCACCCCCTGCCGTGGGCAGGGACAGGAAAAAAGAGCAGTAACATGCAATCACCCTTAGAGTGCTCATGGCTTTCTGATTTTTCTAACTCAGCAGTCCCCAAATGTGGCAAACCCCCTTTTTTGGCAGGTTTAGATTGACTGAAACTGCAGCCAGGTAATGTGGGTGTCGTGATCACCAAAGCTTCCAGCACCAAAGCTGAAATTCAGGTGTTTCAGAGATTCCAGCCACTCTTTCCTAAGTGATTTTGACAAGTTTCCTGTAGAACACCTGTCTCTGATCAGCAAAGCCATGAACAATCACATCCATCAAGGGCAGTAAAACACAGAATGAAAATCTCAGGGTCTCTCCCCAACACAGTTTGTTCCTGTTCACCTCTCCTGCCTCGTGGCTCTCACCTGAGCAGAGAAGAGCCAAGTGGACCCAGCACTGATGGGATGTCCATGATTTTTTCAGCTTTAATTAGGGGCTGCTATGCAGAAATCACTCAGGGTGATGTGCTACCTTTAAACCTCCATGCAAGTGCTTCTGGTGTTCTCCTCCTCAAGATTATTCCCCCAAAAAAGAACCCACAGAGAGGAAAATCGTTTTGTATTACAGCAGCTTGAGAAGCCAATGGGGAAAAATGAGAAAGAGTTACTGCAATGACTAATAGCACATTAAAAATATATTAAAAAGGTGTAGTGTAAAATGAGATAATAAAAAACAGGTTAGTAGAAATTCATCCCCAGTGAATCATAATTTTAAAATATTTGCAGAAACAAATGGAATTACAATATAAAATCCCAATTATTTAGAATTGAGTTGAGTATCTTTCTGCCTTACATATTTACCAAAGAACTATAGAGATGCTGAAAAAGCTTTTTAAAATATAAAGTAATGAGAAAAATAATTTTCTCGTAATAAAATCTTTGGCAAGCATAACTGTATAACCAAAAATCCACCTATTATAACTTCCTAACTGCTCAAACTTCCTGCAAATGCACTAAAAGCTAACCCTGGGAGAGATGCAGAAATTCTCTGCTGCTGGAAGGCTCCAGTTGGAAATTTGTGCAGCAAAGTTGGTCATGGTGCTGAATTCATGCTTTGTTTTTAGCAGTTCACAGCCTGTCACACACTGACTGACACTGGGACACAGAGCTTTGTGTTTCTTTTATTTCTATAGGAGCAAACATTTGGTGGCAGCTTTTTTCAGCCCTCCATACAACTGCAAGTTTATTTGGGGTCCTGCTGAATTTGGAGCTGCCTGCAGATCTTACACAGCTAGACACAACCTACAGCTGGCAATGAAACTTGTTTGGCTCTTTTGCTCTGCTGGTTCTTGCAGAAGGTCACAACACGAGGGAGTGCTGCTTCATGTGTCCTAAAAATGGAAAAAAAGCTTTTTTTTCTTCCCAGTGTTACTATCTGTGTTTTCATCTCAAAGGCTGCAAGGTTTTGCTGTGAATCCCACCCCAGAGTTCAAGGCTGCTGGTTGAGAAGTGAATGGCTGGGTAGCTCAAATCATGGAATCAGTATTTGGAAAACCCTCTCTGATCCTGGAGTCCAACCACCCACCCCATGTCCCCCACTGAACCCCATCCCAGGTGCAACTGAGCCACTGTTCAAATCCTAACAGCCTCACTGGCTTTTTGCAGCTTCACTGTGCTAACAGCCCCCCTGTGTCCTCTTTAAAACACTCAGCAATTGGTACAAACTGTTAAAATTCCCCTTTGCCATCATCCTCCTCCTCCTCCGTGGCCTCTTGCCACCAGCAATTAGCACATTAGTGCCAAAATGACATTTCCCTGTCACTCTTTATACACCCCATGTGATTGTCAGCTGGCTAAATGTGAGGAGGAATTTAGTCTTGAATGCTTTGCATGCATGTAATCATTTATGATATTGGCATATCAACTGGGTGGGTATATGTCATTAAAAAAGAAGTTTACTAAATGGCAGGTGTGAATGGCTGTAATTTATTCATTCTTTCTGCAATTCAGCTGTCAAAATTTTAGCCTAAAATTATATTGTTAAAAATAATAATAAAAAATAGATCCAATAACAGAGAATTGGTTTTTTTCCCCTCACCTAAGGACTAGAGGCAGCAATCACATTCTGCCCTAAATCATTTATCCAATCTTAATATTGTTGTTGAAATGACACTAAGAGAGCTCTAGGAAAGCAGGGAGGGAAACACCAGTGTCAAGACAATGATTTTTTGCCCAGTGAACTCTGTACTGCACTGGATAACAGCTCAGTCAGAGAGGGAGCAGAATAACAAAGTCTGAGCCCCCAAGTGCACACCCCCAGAGTCCTGCCATGGCAGGGCTACAGAAGCACAGTTCTCAATATATTTTACTTTTTTTTTGGTGTGACCTGTCTCTAATTCACCCCCAGAGGGTGTTTGGGCACTGAACAGGCTCCCCAAGGAATGGTCATGGCTCTGAGCCCCCTGAGGTCACAGGGTGGGATTTTTGGGGTGTCCTGAGCAGGGCCAGGACTGGGACTGGGTGATCCTGATGGGTTTCTCCCAGCTCTGGACATTCTGTGATTCTGTGATAGCTTTGCACAGTGACTCCATCCCAGTTCAGTAAGGACTGAATTCATCTAATCACATTATAGCCATGGCAAAATTAAACAGTGTGATGACACACCCCACCCTGCTGAAGGAGAACAAGCTAGTGTGGTTCATCCTCTGCCCTAAAAGCTTTGAGGATGAGATGAATGATCCTCAACAGTAGATAATAAATTTTATTTTTTTTAGCTGGAGTTTGGGCACATTGTTTTTCTCATCATTCTGACCTTCACACCACCCACCCTCACTTAATTTGGCTCCCACATCTGGAACAGCCCCCCTGATTCCCTCCAAGCCCTTGCTGGATCCCCTCTGTCTCTGTCTCACTCAACAATGAAGGCAATCTGGTGAGGTGCAAGGCTCAGCTCTTTTCCTGCCACTGAATGAATTGGAGGCATTTCAGCACCTTGGAGGATCTGAGCCTTCTGGGGAAAATGAGAAAATTGCAGGAAAATAAACTGTAGGGATTTGAGGCTATAAAGCCTCCTTTCAAAAGCAATGAAAAGATGTCACTCAGCAGCAGGACAAGGCTTTGGACTTGGCTGATAATTTAGATATCAGTGAACTTTGTCTGTTTACAAATCCTGAGAGAAACACACACTAAATTCCATTAGCAATCCAGCAGCTTGAGGTTTCATTTTGAGGAAAAAAAATCATACCAAAAAAAAAAAAAAAAAAAAAAAATAAAAAAAAAAATGATGCACCCTCTAAACTTAAGGTCAAAACCCCTGGAGTCATGGAAAAGATTTAAACCCAGAATCAGGCTGCTCACAGAGCACCACAGGAGTGATTTGTTAACAAAACCATGTCTTAATGAAGGTGTGCTGCACAGATCTCCTAAATGAAATAAAAAATTCTCCTCCTGCCCATGAAATATCCTTCAGCTCTATCTTATTGTTTTGATCTATTAAAATTGGAAAGGCAGCAGAGGCTGTGCCAAAACCAGAAAAACATCAGTACAGGCAGTCAGAAAAGTGATGTGCCAAAAGCCCAGAAACCTCCAGTACCTGTAGAAAGAAGCACATCATGAGAGAGATGGCCAAAGCTTTACAAAAACTCTGGTTTTTTACAAAAACTCTGGTTTTTTACAAAAACTCAGCCAGCTCTGGGTTCTGCAGAATACTGAGGTAAAGAAATGAAACTACACTTGGTCTCTATTCAGGTAATGAAAGTGAGATTTAGTGTTTGGTTTGTGTTATTCTGGATGAAAAAAATATAAAAGTACCAAAGAGAAGATTAATATAAGGGAGACAAAAAAACTAATTACTTTAAAATATATAAACAGTCATTCTGCACTTATATTCTATCTTTATATATTCTATAAAGTTATATATGCATCTTCAACTCCAAAAGCTGTTATTTTCACAATTATCTGCTGTGATTGCTGGAGGTTTTTAATTCCCATTCTCAATAACTGGAGAAGAGCACTGCTCCTAAATGATGTCTGCTACTACTTCTTGTAACTTGACCTAAATCTGGATTTGTTCTCCAAAGTTCTGCTTCAGCAGGGGAGGGACATTGAGTGGGAGGCTTGCATTAAACTCACAGAGTAAAATAATTCCTGCTGCACATTAGGGGTTCAAATCCACCAAATATCCAAAGAACACACAAGAGTTGTTTAGAGAAGGTCTCTGCTTCCATTCCTCATCATTTTCCAAAAATTTACTGAGTCACAGGTATCTGGTGATGACACCTGGACAGAACATGGCTTAGCCACAAAAAGCCCTCTGAGATCCACAGGGAGAGGATTTAATCAGACTTCAAATGGGAACTGAAACATCAGTGTTGTAGGAAATGTGTTTTTTCTCTTGCTAAACCAACACAAAAAAGATCCATTAATTTTTTTTTTTTTTATTTGGCCGCACTAATTGAAGGTGTGTTAAATGCATGACTTGGATAGAATGCTGTTACAGTAAAACTGAAATAATTTACCAGTAATTTCACAAATCACACATCCCAAGCAGACCATGGAAAATGATCATTGTACTATTAAAAATAAAACATGCTCCAAAGTGGTTTGAGTACTATGGATGAAATACAGCTTTCAAAATAAACATGCATCCAGCAAGAATATCCTTAAATCTCAAAAGCTGTTAAAAGCTCTGACATTTCTTGTTATTAAAGGTGTTTCTCGTGAGACTAGATGATTTTATGATTTATCTTTATTTTCCTACTGTAGTTCCAAGTTCAACCTACAATTTCATGCCAAAATGCTAAGCAATTAAGAAATTATTACACCCTACTGCTTCTGAATTTCTCTTCAGATAACTGCTAATTTAGCACCAAAATGGCACATTAGAGTGCTGGGCCCAGAGCTGTGGTTGGATTTTGATTTGCAGGTCCTGGAAGGGAAGTGCAGTGTGATGCTGTGGCAGAGCTGCACAAACCTTTCAGTTTCCACTTGCAAAGAACATTTCCCTGGGGCCATGAGGACAAAATATTTTGGGAGTTTTTTTTTTTTTTTTTTTTTTCCTTTCCAGACAACATCTGTGCTCTGTTCTTGGCAAGGAGGTTCCCCAGCTGGGCTCTGATGGCTTTGGGGAAGGAGGGTTGAGCTGGGAGAACATTCCAGACAGGGAATTTCTCCATCATTTCTGCATCTCCTATCTGTCCAAAATAGAAAAGTGATGGATCTGATCTGTTTTTGGAGACCACATGGCTTCAAAGCATGGATTTGGAGCATTGGCTCTCCTGAAGGGAATGTGATCTTGTGTTTTCCTGTGGCACTGGAGCTGCAGAATGAATGATATTGCTTTGGGGAAAAAAACCCAAACTTGCTGTGATCATTTTTTCCCTGTACATTCTCTACTGTAGCTTTTGGCAATTGCCTACTTGTTTGAATTATCTCCCAATTAATGAGTTTGCAGGGAACTACCAGCCAATATTTCATTTAATAGCTTCTCCTCTTAGGACTTTTCCAATTTTTTCCCCTACTCTCCAACAGCTCGTTGTCTCTGTTAGATGTTCAACCTGGTATGCATCGTTTTAGCTTTTATTTAATTGCTTTTGACTTTCAGTTGCCACAGTGCCCTTTTTCATGTAATAACAGGCAGCAAGGACTGCCAGCAAAGCTGTGAATTTTCAAGGGTTACTGCAATTTTTTTTCTCCTGTAAATCTATTCCTTATGATAAAAGGAACAGTATACATCTGTTCTGCAATAGAGAACTCATTATCTTTTGGGGCTTCTATTAGCTACAAGCTGTGCAACATATTTTTTTTGCAAAGGATGGTCATTTGCAAGTGAAGTAGGGGATCTGTTGGATGCATTTAGCAAGAGATTTCCTTTGTAATTTCTACGGTCAGAGAGCAATGTCAAAAAGTTAAGAAATTAATGAAAAAAAAAAACCACACAAAAAAAAAATCACAGCTAAAAATTATAGAAGGTCCAAGTTGTCTGCAGTTCACCAGAGGCCATGAAGAAAAAAGGTTAAATGAGGCAGAAATAAAGAAAAGGCTCTGCTTGCACAGGGCAACCCCATAACCACCAGTGTGTAAATATATCTCTTTTTTCTTACTCTTTTCATTTCTCACTTATAGCTTAAGTGAGGGCATTAGGAAAGGTATAAAGTTTTAGCACTATGGCTTTTCAGTAAATTTAATACAGTGGAATGATGTCACCTTCAGTAGTTCTTGAATATCATTAGTAGGTGTCTCCCAGCCTCTGGAGAGCTCTTTTCAGAGATGCTTTAATTATTCCTAAACTATTCTTAACAGAAATTAGCACATCAAAGCAATGAGAAACCAATGAGAAAAAATTCCCTTTGTAGAAGTGTTCAAGTTCATGTATTGAGCCTCTGTGATTATAAAAGGTAACAATTCTGGAAAAGTCATGTAAAAAGAGGACATAGAGAGAGTGATGAAATAATTTATTTTTCCACTCCTAAAAATTCAGTGAAATTCCTTCAAAATTCTCAGTGTTTTACAGACAGGCTGCTGGAATGTAGATTTTTCAGAATATGTACACACACACACACATATATATATATATATAATATATGTAAAAATAAAATTCTTACTTAGGAAGGAGCACAAGGCAGCCTTAACTTAGTTTTCTCTGCACATCTTCCTCTTATTTACACTGAAGAGCCAAAATCAATCCCTGCTGCTATTTAGTAGCATCAGCTTTGAGTTCAGCTCTTTGACAAGAGCTTGGTCCACAGCACAGTGAAAGAACCTGGACACCTGACAGTTTGATTTTGAAAATAATTCCAGGATGGATTAACATTAAAACCAAGAAATAAGAACATTCAGTTATAATCAGTCATCTGATGATTCCACTCCATAAAGGAGAGGTGCCAATAATTCCTGTCCTCCAATGCCACAGCAGAAATTCTTGTTAGCAGAGGTCTCAAGGCAAAGGAGTTCCAGATCATTGGGCATTTTATGTCACTTTAATGTTTAGGGAGGCAGCTGAGGAAATATATTGGCTTACACTCCTCTTCCAGCATTCATCATAGACAGAATTTATAGGCCAAATGAAGGACCAGGTTTCCTTTTTTAATAGATGCCTGCAATGTTATTTCCATGGTATAAAGTATAATTAAATTCAAATATTCATCCTATTAAACATTTCAACTTTAGTTTGAATCAAGTGCAGAGATACATTCTCTGCCAAGCTGCCTGTCTGCAGAGAAGATTAACAGGGGAGACAGGCTGGGAAGCAGATTCATTCCAGCACTTGTGGATTTTAAGATTAGATTGGCCATTTCTTTTTATGCAGAATGTAAACATATCTGCAATTACCTCTGAGAGAAAGCTGAGCACTTGTAAGGTATGATTGATATGGCAGCTACAGTGTAGAGACACAGCACTGCTCTTCCTTTGAGTCAATATTCAGGTTAACCCGTGGTAACTTTGTCAAATAAACCATATATTTATATTTTTATTTTTTTATTTTTTATATTTTTATATTTATTTTTATATTTTTTACAGCAGCATTGACAAAGCAATGATATCATCCTGCAATGGATGTGCAGGAAGATTTGCTATTATCTGCTCTTGAATTCACTAAACTGAAAGTTGAGCAATTTCATCAAAGACAACTCCAAAAAGATCCACATTTTGAACTGCACTAGGCTGGGAGATAACCCAGCTTCTTCATGGTAGGAGAGAACAAAGTCATGACAGAACCTGTGACAACACAGAACACAACAAGGACAATTCCTACACTCTCAAGTAGTGAAGGATAAAAACATAAAATAAATCTATGCTGCTCAGACTGTGCAGTTTTCACCTACAAAGTTTTGCTGCCACAGTAATAAATGCTCTGAGAACAACAATCAGACTCTCAAATCGTACAAGTATTGCAAAACCATGTTTAAAATTGCATTTTGAGCTGAAACTGCGACCTGACACAGAAAAACTCACAGTGAGGGCTCTTCAAGGAAGGAAAGTTCCTTGAGTTCCTTTTCAGCCCTTTCCCCATTGTTCAGTAGCATTAGAGACTATCAAGGCTTCCTCCAAAATCGGGAGATGTGGAAACTTCTAATAAAAAAATCTGAATCTCTTGGTCCTGGCAGGGTTTCTGCCTGGAGAATCCAGATGAATCCTTCTGGAGAACAGAGAAAGGAAATTCCCTGGCCCAGTGTCACAGTCTGCAGAGGGACAGAACAATGCTCTGCCAGGGCAATCTCCTGTCCCCTGACAACTGGATCAGGTATTTCTTCATCCCCTATGTCTACTCTGGAGGTTTGGGGTTTTTTTTTTTCTTCTTTTTTGAAAATTTAATGTCTTTTAATACCTCCTCTATTCCAGACCTAGACTTTGCAGAATCTGAAGAAGAGCAGCCTTTGGAAAGCAGATTGAAGGGGACATGCAGAGCTGATTAAGTGACAACTGTTAAGTTAGAGAACTTGAAGAATCTCAGCTTGAATTTTATATGAGTCTAAAGGACAGCATTAGCAATATAACTTTTTAAAGAAGAAAATATCCAGAAGTAGTGCCAATCTGCCTGCAGATTACCAATTAAAATTTTTTCACTCTGGCAGTGATAGTGCAAAGTTATCAGAGAACTTCTGAATTGAAGCAAGATAACCACCAACCCTAAATAAAATGATCTTTAAGATAGTAGAGCAGCATGCAGTACATGCAAATTCATTGCACTTTATATCTGCCTGCTTTCCAATTCCTACTGAACCATCCCCTAACACCCAGTGTCCAGCAAATCCTTAGTCTGGCTCCTTCTTCAGCCCTCTCCCAGCTTCAGATCTTTGCTTATCTCTGGAGAATTATACAAGATGTGTATCTCTTTAGATCTTTGCTTATCTCTTTGGTATTGGAAAAAATGGAAATTGTTTGGGGAGTCATGGACCTGCAAATGACACTGGGAGCTCAGGAGCTGTTACACTGCACTGCTTTCAATATTCTGGGTTACAGGTCTGGGTGAAAATAAACTTTAAAAGGCAGCACATTAAAGGTTATTTGAGCTTTCTTGTTGGAAGAAACGGGGACAGATCATTTCACAGTTAATTTTATAGAATAGTTTGCCTTGTTGTCCACAGAATTTCCAAAGTTTACAAGGAGAAGCCTGTTACCCAATATAAATTAATTGTACCATCAACTTGGTTCTTAGCAGGTGTTTTTATTGTGTGACCACTAAAGGATGGCTTTTATATAAAGATGTTTTAGATAAAGGCAGCTTGAGTCAGTGTCTGACACATTTCCAGTGCACCATTAACTCATTTGTGGTAAATACAGGAAAAATGTGTGAAAAGCAAACAAAAGCAAATAAATAACTCGTGCCACTGGTGCTACTGGGGCAAGAGCTGTTAAAGGTAAGCAGTAAACTTCACAAAGGTTAGTCAGTAAAATAAAAGTGGGTTTATTGTCTTTTTGGTTTTAATTCTACTCTCAGTCCCTGCTTTATTCACTCTATCCTCTTTCCCTTCCCATCCCCTGCCCCCTGCAATAAATGAGGTGATTTCCACAGGGCTCACCTGGACAGCAAAGAAAGGGAGGCACACCCACAGACACAGAGGGACACTGCCAGCACTGCCCACTGAACCCTCACCGTGCCATTTGCTGGCTCTTCCTTCCAGCTGTGATCATAAAAACCATTCAGGAAGGTTTTGTGAGATTAATTAACAGGAGCCAAAAAACCTGAACAGGCTCTAACCTTTCTAATTTCATGGTGTATAAAACAGAAGCAACACAGACGATTATCTCATAGGGAGGAACTCAAGACCTACAAAAGGTTTAGTAATTCTGAAATATTTATAGAGACAGACACAGGGAATGTTTTTGTCACTGAGATCAGGAGCAGAGCAACTTTTCCTGCTCATGTGGAAACTGAATCTCTACACTGAGGTATATATTCTGCTTTCCTTCCTGTTTACCAATTATTTTAATTTTATTTCACCTTCCTTAACCCTACATGACGGGTGGTTATAATGTCAAAAACTGTATAAAATTAAATGGAGTAAACTTGGCAATTTGTACTGCATTTAACATGTGGGGATGTTATATAAAGGTATCTTTATAGAAAAGAAAACTTAATCTTAACTTTTATCTTTTCACCTCAGAATTGGGAGATTTTATGGTATAAACATTCATGCTTTTTACCTAGCTTTGTGTTTAAATTAAAAGTCTATTTGCTAAAAACTAGCAAATTAAAAGCGTACACAAGTGAAGTGATAAGAAGATCAAGTCAAAACCAAATCTAATCTTCTTAAAGTAAGACTTAGCTTGTTCAGTGGATACAACTACAGGATATATTTTCACTGGTGAAACTAAAAATGAGTATTCAAAGCCATAAGATCAATTATCTTAATGAAATATAAGAATTAAAAGAAATGTATATATGCAAAGAAATGTTGCCTTTTAAATTTAAAAAAAATGCTTTGTAACCTGACAAAACTGTCATTCAAAACAGAATGGAAGATATTTGCTTCCCCTTTTTCCCTGTTTTAAGTTAAAAATATTCCTCAAATTTGATAAAAACTGTGCGAAGTTTCAGGGCCAGATTTGAGATCCTGGCTGTTGTGCACACAGGTCATGACTGAGCAGAGCATCCAATACAGTAAAACAAGTAAATAAATGAGCAAACCAAACAAATGGAGAGAATTTGAACTTTAAATTCCCATTCCTTCATTCCACTTCTCTGTAGCCCAACATGATCATTACAAGAATTAGGTATCCATGATTCAGCGATTTAAAAGTAACCAACCAAATGTTTACCCTTCCTAAATAGATATATGCCAGACTCAAACCCAATTTCAAACGTTGGTTTGGTTTTAGAAGTTGCCTTGAGGCGATGACCTGCAGCTGGCACACTCAGTAATCCTGGGGAATCCAGCTCAGTGGGGATGGATGAGCATCCCCAGCTCCAGGGGCTCACTGCAGGATTCATCTCCCTCTGAGTCCCTGAGTTCTTCCCACTGACTCTAGAGGGAAGTAGAGCACTGAGCTGTGATGCACAACCCAGCATCTGCCACATTTTAAATATTCCTGCCTTCTTTTATTCTCTTTTTTTTTTTTTTTTTTTTTTTTTTTGTGGATATTCATTATACTTGGAAATTGGACATTGCTCTTCAAACGTTTTTAAGGCTGAACTTTAGCCTTGAGTTTGATGGCAAAGCTCCCAATGTATTCCCCAGAAGCTGTATTTCACCTGGGAGTGAACAACATTTTTAAAGAATAAAATCACCCCCAAACTTCTCTAAGCAGACTTTACATCTCAATATTGCCTCTATTATAATGATAATGTGTGCCAGTATCACCATTTGGGTTTCTAGGGCCATTTTAAAAAAACATTAGTAACTCATAAAATATCACATTTAAAGTATTACATCTTCCTCCAGTAATTAGAGGGGACTATTAATTCCCTGTATATTTTTACAAAATTCCACATGCTCTATTACAATAAATGTGATAAAGATAACACTGGGTTCAACATTATTCAGCATTTAACAATTAATTTACATAATGTAAATATTAATGTAGCCTTGAGCACTGTGGGACTGAGGAATTCTGAACCCTGTGCATTTCATTACCTCTAATATTGCAACGAGTTACTTCCTGCAGGACACTTGGGAGACCCTTGGAGGGGTTCATATTGTGTATTAAAGCACCAAAATATAACATGGAATTTTTAAAACTAAGGACATTCTTCTAGAACTACCTAAGAATCTCTTAATGGCCCCTTTTGTCTAGATTTTTATTTTTATTGCTAAAGGATTTGGGACTGCTCTTCATTGGAGCTCTCCCAAATGTGTTTTGGTTTATAAATCCCAAGGGTTTATGATTCTTTTCACAGGGCAACATGATTTTATTTTTCTTCTCCCCTCTGTGCTGAACATTGCTTTTTCAGACACAAGTAGGAAAGGTAATAATATATAATCTACATACATACATACATTTATCACCTACCTACAAAGGAGTCAATATTTTCTATTCCAGACTCTGGTGAGGCCAGATTGCTCTCCCTGCTTCTGTCAGACCCACACACATCCAATGCACTTTTTGTGAACCATCTCTGCTAACATCCCAAATGATAAATGAATTTTTTTCACCTACAGGAGTCAATTTTCATGTTTTTAATCATTTTAAAACTTGGATAATGCAGAGTTATTTGTCTGACTCTCAAAGGAGCCTTCAGAATTGGGAATACAAGCCATTTTACTTGGTTATAATAAACATTAAATCTCAACCACATAGTGGGAATTTATGAATTAAGATGTGAATATACATCTACACACTCCTGGTACGTGATGAGCACATCCAAACATCATTTCTCACTTCTTCAAAAATTTTTTTTTCAGAAAATATTTCCACAGCAACTTGCAGTCACCAACTGTGGCAGCCATTCCCAGCCATGCAAAGAAATTTAATTGGCAAGCAAGGATTTATGTTCTTGACAATTAACTTGAAAAGTCAAAAGTAGGAGTAACAACTGCTGTATCCTGTGTCAGTGCTCTCCAAAACTGGTCTGAAAAATTCAAGTGATGTGTTTAAAAGTAAACATATGAAGATATAAGTGAAGATATGAAGATAACAAAGCAAACTCAAGGAAAAATCAGGAATCAATACCTCAGAGCAGCTTTTATGGGACCCATCCCCAACGGTGCTTTGCAACATAAGACACTGAATATGTATTTGCATGAGCAAGAATGTATTTCAAAAAGTGCCATCTCTCAACACACAGAGATATACATTTCTTGGCAGCTTATGGGCAATAAAGTTCTTACTGTGTCACAGATCACAGGGTCACAACTCACATCAAAGCTGAGACTATCAAAGCCACTTCACATACCCAAGACTCGCCTGAAAATATTTCTTACACATTTAAAGAAAAAAAAATCCCCGAAGCAGTACCCTTTAAGAAATAAATTAAACAAAAATAAAGTTACAAAATACATCTTCTGGAGCCTGCAATTTAACACATGAGAAAACACGCAGCGTATGTGATGCAGAAGAGGTCAACAGTGCTGTAAGGCAAAATTATTTCAATTCCTGCCTTATCCATACTAAGCTGGTGCCCTCAGAGCTCCAAAGCACTGTGAGACTATTCCTCAACACGAGCCATGACAGAAGCAGGGCAGGGTCAGAGAGGTGAGGAAACATGCTGCTCTGCAATCCCAGATTTGCTACAGCCACGGGGAAAGAAAAGATTCTGCACAGAGATCAGAGAGAAGCCACGGGACAAAGCGTGGGGGGAATGGTGCAAACACAGTGACCACCAACTCCTCATGGCCAGCAGCCCCTGCAAACACGTGTCTCCACACCTCTGGTGACTGGTCAACACGCTGGAGTGTTGATTTTTAAAGTTTTTTACTTTTTATTGCCCCAGGAACAACAACACGTTTTTTCCCCAGTCTATTTTCAGTGGGAAAAAAAAAATTGCTGTAGCAATTTTTGACCAGGACTTTCATTTCTTGAAAGTATCTCCCCATTTACACTACAAAGCAAAGATGAAAGGTGTTAATTTTTTTAGCTACTGAATAAAAGTGAATGCTGCATAATGGTGGAAGTTGTAGCGAGGCTGCAGGAGATCTGTAAATACATCTGTGAATGAAACCTAAATGGATCCACTGAGTAAATCCTGCCACTTGCAGGCAGACATTTAGAAATAAACTGGCTGGTTGTGGTTTTGTCAGAAATTTGACCTAAATTAGAATTTGGGGAGAGTGAGGAAGCAAGCACCATTCTCAGCTGGTACATTCCCCTCAGCTCCCAGTTATCCTGGGTTCTGCATCTTAAAGAATGAAAGAAAAAAGCTGGTATTTAATCTGCACATCTGTAAAACAAAAGTGAGGAGAAAGGAGGATTCCCCAGCCCAAAAATCTTTGTGTCCCTCCTCTCCATGCAGTGACAGGAAGAAGGAGACAGCCTCAGCTGCAAACTGCCACATCCCACCAGGAAAGCTGTCAAGGAGAGCAGGATTTGAGGACATCCCATGGCAGCCACCACAGCCACATCTGCTGCCAAGACTCTCTGAAGCAGCCACATCCCACTGTCTCTTGATCTCTGAAGTCCCCTCAGTCAGGGAAAAAGTGTGACAGAATAAACTGAACAAGTGTCTTTGAGAAAAACTACAAAAAGTTTCACTGGAGCACAAGTCCTCAGTGCTTAGCATCAGACCATTAAAATTCTTGGCAGCAGCTCACAGTGCTGGGCTTGCCAATGGCCCACTTTTCATGCAGCCTATTTGTGTTTAGGAAAAAACCTCCAGAACATCCTGAATATTAAACCTTTCTTCAAGCTGTAATGATCGGGGAGATTAGCTCTGATCAGCAGTTTTAGGCCATATGTAAATTCAGGTCCCTAGGCAGAGAAGCAAACCATGAAATTCCCTTTTTTTCTCCCCTTGGCTGCCAGCAATAAGGAGGCTGCTCCACAGATCCTCATTAGTATTGGTCCACACCACCTATTTAGCATTCAACAGGTTGTAATTCCTGGCCCTATGAGGGACTAGCCTGCAGCTAAGGTACACCAGATTGGCAAGAGAAAATCCACAATAGCAAAGAAACCTTGACTTCTTTCAGTTTCTCTTAATTAACACTTTCTTTTAATGTTTTCACTCCTTTGGCTGCTGCAGGCCAAGCAAATTTAGAAGTATTTAAGCAGCATCACCACTACCCATCCTCACAGTTTATGAAAAAGATAAAATCCTTAAGCTAAGGGAGATTTGTTTTTTTTCTTCTGCTCCAGCACACAGTGTTTAAACCTCTCAGGGCACACCAAAGAGCTAGAAGGAAGCACCAGCACTGAGTAAATATCACAACACTTTTTATAGAAAAATATATTTAATACAGAGCCGTGGTGAGCATGAACAAACTCCCTGCTACAGCCTGGGCAGGAGAGCATCTCTCCCTGGATGAGGGCTGAGAAAACAATCTATGCCTTTATCAGGAGATTTGATTTTGTTTCATTTAGGAGAGAGACATCTCCATTCAGCAGCAAAACACTCTGAACAAAGGTTCTTTGAGAAATGGTTTCCAAATTGTGGTGCCTGGCAGGAGGTGGCACAATCAGCAGCTGGGATGTGCCTGTGCTGGGGCTGCTCTGAGCCCTGCATGGGCTCCTCTGCTCACTCTGCTTTGAAGGGAATGTTAATAATGCTCTAACTGCTGCTTTAATCTAGAAAGTGATCCAGGAAAACATTCAGAATTTTGATGTCCTTCCCCTGTGATTTCCTGTTGGAGCAGCTACTCGTAAAGGAACCGACAGACAAATTGTAATCTGCAGAGCAGGAAGAGGGGAAAAGCAGGTTTGCCTGCCTGCTTGCTTCCAAAAGGATGCTTCAGCTTAAAGGGAAAAAAAAATAAAAAAGAGAAAAGAAAAATGAGTTAAAACTTTATTCAATAGCAATGAAGCCTGAAGCTGATAATTTCAGCTTTCTGGGATACAGCTGTAGCAATGAGAAAATAAGAGCCCAAAGGATGGATAAACTATATTATCTTAACTAGCAAAGGCAAGCCTTCAAAAAAGGAAATTGGAAAAGAAAAGCTATACTATTAACTTCTTTTTTTCCCTGCCTAAGAAAATACGATCAAATTTTCAATTCTTTAGTTCTCTCCTAGTAAGCCTGCAGCACTCCCCAAGCCTGCTGCAAGTGTAACCTCCCCAAATGGAACTGCCAAATAAGCAAGATTACAACAAGCCCAAGAGGCACGTCTATCTTTTGGTCTTATAATTATTTTGAGTACTGTAGGTTTTTTTTTTCCTAACAGAAGCTATGATAGAGTTCAGCTTAAAATCAAGAAGGCAAAACTGTTTAAATTTAAAAAACCAAGAAGTTTGCAAAACAATGCTCGCAAGTGTGTCCAAACAATAATGTCTGCAATTTCATGATCCATTGCCCTGTCTGTTAAAACATGCTGATGTTTCTCCTCTGCTGCTGCTTTCCAGGGCCCTTCTCTGCCACAGGAACCCAGCTCCTATGACAAATTTTGGCCAATCAGGTTTGGGAACTGCTCATCCCATCTGCACAAAACGTTGACATAACAAGATCAGCCCTGCCCATGGTACATTGATTTCGTTTATTGCTAACTTTGCTTGCTAAACCTGCATCTGTTTTGATAACCTTGTACAGCACTGATGATAGGCAGTGCAAAATCTGTTTGCTCACAGTCACACCAGAGACATTTCAGTATTTCAGGTCCCTCCATTAAAAGAGTTACATTATTTTAGTGTTATTTCTATTTTTTCTGTTTGAATGAATATTCATTCAGTGTCTGGCGACTATTTACCTGAAAATCTTGGAGTGTTGTTAGGGTATAAACTTTCTCTCCAATTCATCACTATTTATCTGAGTAGTCCTTCAACTTGTTCATATTTTTACAGAATTTGTCAGACCAAAACCTTAAACAGTATATGCTGCTGGCACTGGAGTTTCTCTTTTTCTGCGGAATGCAGATCCCAGACCATTTGTCTGCCTTAAGACAATGAGCTGTTAGTGGAAGAACCCAAAGCAAGTTCAATTGAAATAACATCAGTGGGGTGCTCACCCCTTTTACATTCATCTCATAAAAAGGAGGGATAGGGGATTTTATAGGGCAGCTAGTAACAAGACATGAGTGTAATTTTAACCTGAAGAAGGGCAGGTTTAGATGGGATTTTGAGAAGAAATTGTTCACTGTGAGGGTGGGCAGACCCTGGCACAGGTACCCAGAGCAGCTGTGGCTGTCCCTGGATCCCTGGAATGTCCAAGGCCAGGTTGGATATTGGGGCTTGGAGCAGCCTGGGATGGTTGAAAATCCCATTTGGGATGAGCTTCAAGGTCACTTCAACCCAAACCTTTCCATGATTCTGTGATTCCACAGCTCACTCAACCCCAACCCAACCCTGCAAAGGTTAAAATTCCTCTGAGTGGCACTTGCACAGCCTGTGGGAGGAAAAACCTATTCTTGCATACAGGAGGAAACTCTAAAGTGTTTAATAGTTTGATTTGCTATTATGTGCTACGGCATAAGTTTTATTTTAATATCATGCAACTGCTGTGATTGCATTTTTATAATTGGTGCTCTGCCCCAGAGGAGAACTTTTTGAAGAGTAAAAAATGCTACCTAGGTGCTGACTCAGAGAATTTCCAGAGTGCTTTGGGTAGAATACTTAAGCATGAAGCTTTCCAGCAAAGGTGCTGCAGGTGCTGAAGAATTCAAACTTCCAGATCAATGACATTAATTAATGGTTCATGCAACAAAATACAAAAGAAAATTAAGGCAGTGAATTAAATCCTGAAAGCAAAGTCTCCTACAGAGTGGAACTGAGATGCTGACAACCCTCTGAAATTTTGTATATTCTATGAAATCCAGGCCTACATTATGGCCAGGTTCTGAATCAGAGCTGGTGATGTAGCAGGGATGTTTTTTGCTGTGCTAAAATGGGATGGTTGCCAATTTGATCTCCAAAACTCAGATTTGTAGTACATGGGCTTCTAGCAATAGTGAGTTTGTATGAATTTCACTGACATTCCCACTGATTTCACAGTGTACCAATCCCAGCTGACACAAGTTGTCATTTAAGAGCAAGTAACAAAGAGATCTTTCATGGACACTCTTTAACTTCAGTGTTTGAGTCACCTTCCAAACTTCCCAGATACAGGAACACAGCATTGATGGCAAGAAATGACAGATAAAAAACTTCCAAATAACATCTCTTTAAAAATTTAAAGCTCCTTTAAAGAATGGTACTGTATTTATAACCTCTAATGGTAAAAGAGAATGACTGTTCAAGAGATTCCTTTTTAATCAAACATCATGAAATTCAGATTGTGAAAACACACTGAGACTGGCAATATTTTCAAAGCCCAAAGGTTGTCACAATAGATGAGAAACTTCTGCTTGGAGCACCAAATAACACATCTTCATTTGAGGGAAGTGAAAAGGGTTTGACAAAATTAATGTGCAGAGTTGGGGGGGGTTGGGTTACCTTTTTTTTTTTTTAAACTTTGGTTTTGGGGTTTTTTTTGCCCCCACCCAGTTGGGGAAATACATCTTTCTTACCTCCCTCTGTGAGATCAACTAAATTCTGCCCTTTTAGAGCTTAAAGCAGTGAGGCCAAGAAATGTGTGCTAAATAAAATTACACCCTCGAGTAGACTGGAAAAATATTCATAATCTATTAATTGAATGAGTAATCATATGATCCCATGGATGAGACCTGCAGTGTATTGCAAATTATTTCATTAATTACAGTAGCTTTGTCCTGAGGTGTGTCTCTCAATTTCAAAACCATGTTAAAAATAAATTTCCCTGCCAAGTTTCCTGACAATCCTTTTGATGATTAAAATGAAATGACATTAAAAGTAGACTATGCTCTTTACCTTTATGATTGAAATCATATTTTGTTTTTCTCTCAGAGATTCCATGGAGGAAACTGAAACATTTCCATCCAGTAACGTACATCTCTTTTTTTGGAGGTGTTACATGTGCTGCCATAATGTTTGCATGACAAATATTGCTCTTTTATACATAATCACATTTTTTATGTTATTCCTGTCTCTTAAAACAATTATTAAATACTTCTAGTACTCTTAAAATCATGTTTTATCCACATTAATTTTAGACTAGAACATTCTTTATAAGCATGCTGTTAAAACACAGATTTGAATTTGGGACAGAGCTGCCCAAGGAAACATCCACTATTGTCTCCAACATAATTCTTTGTATATAGTAATTTCCATTTTCAAACTACAAGAGATTTTTTAGTATAATAAGTAAGGATTGAGGAAAAATCAGTTAAAATTCTTTATCCAAGTTATTTTCTGCTTTTACTTTGGAATGTGCTTTTTTTTTTGCCTTCATAACTTTGACTTGTACAATTGAAACATGGAACTGAAGTCATGCATTTGCTGTCAAAAGAATGTTCAATATATTTTACTGCTCTGTGCTTAAGTCATAGCAATAATGAGCTACATTTGTGTTCCCAAAAACCACTGTTTTGAATATGTATGTGTTAATGTTTCCTTCAAACTGCATTTAAAAGCCATTTCTGGTGGAGTTTCCAACATGTACCAGCAGAAGATGGATTGAAAGCAAGAGCTGTGAGATCTCACCTTCAACCTGTCTGTCACATTGCCTAAGTGTGAATGTAGCTCAGCACCAGCTGACAGCACCTTTCCCCCTTTCCCTCCACAAGAAAGCCAATAATAAACTTTTCAACGTTTCCAGAAACTTCTTCAGGTACAAATGTGTCATTTTCTAAAAGCTTCTCCTGCTTATTTCGAGCATGTGCTCACCAGGAGAGCTTGATTCCTAAAAATAAATGTAATTTCCTACCTATTTTTGGTGGACAGCCATGGAAAATTGCTATGGAGAAATAATGCAACTGTGTGTGAAGATGAATAGTGGTGTGCAAAGGTGACATTTTCTGTATTCAGCAGTGTGAACTGAATGAAGAAGTCAAGAAGTGCCTTTTTCTAGAAGTTGTGCTCCATATCTGAAAGCCAAGTGAACTATTTTGAATATTTGTATAAAATACCACAAACTTCTCATACTGCAAAAATAGATTACTGTGGGATCATTCTCACTAAGGTTTCCTTTCCTATTGCAATTGCTTTCACTCTTCCAAGGGTTGTGCAACTCTTTTTGGACTTCATGGGATTACAGACTGCAATTTAAACCCCAAGCACTAGATTTAATGGTGGGGAAAGGAGAAGAACTGTGAGAGCATGAAATAAAGGGAGAAATGAGGAAAAAATAAAGAAAAATGTGAACTTACAGTTTAAAAATAGCATTTTTTTTCTCTTTTTTCTTTTTTGTTTGTTTGTTTGGCTAGTTTTTTTAAAAGGTGCTATCTGTCTGATAATAGCTTTCAATAAAATTGGGAAAATTAACCAGGTTAAACTGCAAGGGAATAAATAATGCTGCCATGTGTAGGGGTGAGTTTCCATTCAGCTGTGTATCTCTTCCACAGGAGAGGGAGGATGGATCTGTCTATTGGTAATGCACGCTGAGGCAAATCCTGCCTGCACTGACAATTTATTGGCTTTTCTGCTGTGGCACTTGGAGCAGTGGCCACAGTCCCTGTCCCCAGCCCTGGTGGCACCAGCCTGGGATTTATGCCAGTGAGCACAGGGTGGGTGGGATAGGGCTCCAGCTGCAGCCTCCCTGCACCAGCCTCAAACATCTCCTCAGTTTATGGCACATGATTGCAGCTCCTGGGGATTTATCACCCTTTTCATGTGCTTTTGAAGGAGCTGGGTGAAATATGGTGGAGGGGATGCTGCCAGGCCCCTGACTCCTGCAGAGCCTGCACAGAGGGGATGGCAGGGCAGCACCCTCCAGGGGTGATTTAGAAGTGTATAAACACAAACTGAGAGTTTACACCACTAATAAAACCTGCCCAGAGGGCTGCAGCACGCTCCCTCCCTGCAGGCTGCCACACAGCCACGAGGCTTTTTCAGAGAATGCTTTCCTGGGACTGCAGGATCTTTCCATTTATTGATTACATGGATGAGTTTATCTCATGTGTCCAAAGTGCTGGGAGCTTTAAAGCTCATCCCTCTCTCTTCTGAGACAACAGAAGGAGATGCACAAAGCAGGTGCAAAAGCCCAGGTGCAAAAGCCACTGGTTAGTAAATTAGTGCATAAATTTCATTTTGCAAACAATTACATCCTGAATTGCCCAAATTCATCTGAGCCCTTGTGTTCCAGTACCCAGCAAGGACTCCAGAATTTTTTTAATAATTCATTTGTTCTTTAATTAAGAAACATACTCATTTTTATTTCATGCATCTGAGCTATGATGCAAAAGGAGCCAAAACTCCAACCTGCTCTGTGCAGGGAAGTGTGAGCACTTCAGCACATGAATTGTCCAAGGCACAGGGACCTTAATGCTTTTACAGCCTTTAACTTCAGGCACTAATGCTGATCTGGGCTGATTTTTGGAATATTTTGTGTGTAACTATGAAAAAGCAAAAAAAGCACATTTTAGCAGGAGGGATAGTGAGCACACAAATCACTTGTGCAGAAAGGCAAAGGGAATTTTCTGTCTGGGACTGAAGAAGGTGACTCACTTCCAGTTCTCCCAAGCAGCTCAGTAATTCTGCCTGTGCACCCAAGCTGGTCTGGAGCCTTTCCTGGGTTTAACCTCTGCAAACCAGGACTAACTGAGCCCTGGAGTGGGAGCAGCCTCTGCTCCCAGGCACTCCCTTCACAGACACAGGCTGAGTGAACTAATTGCTACACATGAGATTATTTTAATTTCCTCCAAATGCACTGCTTTCACCACACTTGCATACCTGGGAACCTGTTAATTACTTGCTAGTGCTTTTAATTTATTCCTCTCAATTTCCAACAGGCAGATTACAGCTTTGTCTGCCATAATGCAACAAATTATTAGTAAATACATATCTTTCCATCATGTATATACACAGTAAATAAATATACCAGAATCCCTAATAAAAGATCAGATATTTGTGTCTATATAGGCTCATCTCTCTGCAATATATGCACATCATGCATATTAAAATATATATATATATCTATACATACACACAATAACCATATTCATATACAGCTGTATTTTATTCCACACAGATCTGTGAAAAATTTCCTACTGGGATATACAAAGCAGCTGTGCATAATTAGCCTGGCTGCTGCTTGGCTTCTGCTTGGAAATTTAAATATTGACATTACAGATGTTTCCACCTAGTTCACATCCGTTACATTTACAGGCCAGATTACAAAGGATTTGGAGGCGGCGAGAGGAGTTTTGCTGAAATGCAGATGATTAATCCCAAGAAAGGATGGCTGAAAGTTTGCCATCAGCAAGTTTTCAAGTTTGCCCAGAAATGAACACATCTGGAAGAAAAGGAACTTAGAAACTGCTCTGCTGAGTTATGCCCAAAGCTGAGCACTCCATCTCCAGTAGGAAGGCCTGGGGAAAAGCTGTGGAACAGGCAGGTTTTAGCAAATAAAGGAGTTTTGTGAATTCTCTAGCTCCCCTCAACTCAGAGGCTTCCTCATCCACCGTTTCATTCCAATTTATTATTTCATTTTCCACAAGAGCTCGTAGCAGTAAGTTTCATAATTAAATATGTAACATTTGACATTTCAAATCTCCTCTAAATCTAAGTGTTGCTGTGAGTAGCAATGCTGTGAATCAAAAAACTTCAGGTTCAAACATTTAATTTTGAGATAGTTTTGAGGTGAATTTTCTGAGATTTTTCTGCTTTGCAGGTCAGATCTTTAGATACTTCTAAGTTTATACTGCAAAAACCCAGCTCAATAAAATATAAACAAATAAACATTTATGCACAACACTGTAACTTCTGTGATAATAAGAATCAAGTGTGACCCTAACCCTGGTGCAAGCAGAATCAGAAGACTGGAAAATTCCAGATTCTACTTTTCCCTAAATAAAAAGATTATATCCTTTACTTCCCTTTTCTAATGGCTCTTTGTGACTTAAAAGAAAAATTAGTATTTCAGCAAAAAGACAATTTGTAAACACACCCTCTGATTTCCCTTTGTCCCCTGGGCCAAAAGAAGAAAACTTTGAGACTTCACCAAATTCAATGCAATTTGATTCATTTTACAGCCTTGGCAACCTTCTTCTGCCACAGGCCACCAAGGATTGCAAGGCACAAATAAAGAGAGTCTGGAAAACAGTACCAGAACATTTGAAATGTATCAAAGCTTGCAGCAGGTGTGTAAAAGTCAATGATGCCAAATTTATTTTTGCCACTTTGCTAGGCCAGCCAGCCTTTTGTTTCCTTTTCATGGACTCTTTGGACTCCATCTGTCATCTACAGTCCCATTTCTACTAATTTATGTATTAAACGTATTGTTAAGTATAAAAAACAAAAACAAAAACAAAAACAAAAACAAAACAAACCAACAAACCAAACATCCTGGCAGGTTGTTCCAAACAAAAAGGCACCATTTCAGCACCAGTTTTCATTTTCCTGAACCACTGCACTATTTTCCAGTGCAGAGCTACCAAGGATACCCAGCCCCTTCCTCATGTTTTATCCATCTCTACAAATTACTATTTTATGATACTGCAGAACCCTCTAGGCTATTCTTCTTAATTCCTTCTGTTTCCTCTCCAAATGTCTCCAAGTGTCCCTTTATTTCCAGCAATTATTTATAGACATCTGTCAGTCCAGGCTCCTTGGCTGGAATGCAATGGATCCAGGCTATTGTGCAGCACAGAAAACAAGTTACTTTCTCTAAATGCAATTCTCAAGCAATTGTGCTAAACCACTGCAGTTAAGATTTAACCCCACTGGGTTTGCAGCATATTGTTGTAAGTCACATAATGTCAAATGTGTTTAAAATAATTTCTGCTAAGTGCCTCCAGCAAGAGAAATGAGGTGGCTGCCAAGTTCATTTGACCCTCCTGCACTTTCCAACCTCTAAAAGTGAGATATCCAAATGTTCCTGCCTGCCTGTGGAATGCATGGGATTGGAGTCACCCTCATTAATGTGCTGAGGTGCAAGACACAGATCCTCAACTCTTGAGCTGGCAGCTGGGAAAATCAGAGATCTACAGGAAATAAACTGGGTCATAACTCAGAAAACAAAAACATGAGAAATCAGCAGTACAGCGAACACAAAACCCATTACAGTCAGTCCAAAAATTGCCATCAGTGTCACT